>NC_141699.1:80855952-81291854 GCF_964263255.1 Lissotriton vulgaris
TCGCCCCCGAAGAAAAGATAAACAAAGTCTGTGGTTCTGCCCGCTACCAAGCACCTTGAAGATGATGGAAGCAACAGGAAATGCCCACCACAGAGACTCAAGAAACGAACAGATCTCACAATTCTGGAACAATCGCATTTTTTTTTTGCAAATCTATGCTCTGCGCTACAAAAGAAAGTGCATCCGTTCCAAACCGTAACGCATTGCTCCTATGGGGTCTGGCGAATCAAAGCAAAAGGTACCCCTGCCCGCAGACCTCCAACGACTCAATCCACATGAACATTCCTGTTGCTAGGTAATCCAGGTGTTCGACAACGCTGACAGAAGACGACAAAGGACAACGAGAACTTTGACATATTTACTGTATCTCCTTTCTCTCCCAATCACCATTTGACTGACTATGTACTCGCTATATACAAGAAGGACTTACTTATATGATAACTCACCAGTTCTTATTCTATGATCTGTACCCAACGCCCTCGCTACGTGATTCTAGTCTGATATTGTATTACGATGACTTTTTCCTGCAACCAACTTAACAATGAACCCGCCTACTGACTGATGAGATTTTTCAATATGATGTTTATAATGTGATGTTTACGTACAGTTCTTTCACCCAAGTCCCCTCTCCCTTACTTATGATCACTGCATATAGGTATAGATAGGAAATAGGCCAGCAAGATGTCTTGGAAATGTTAAAGGGAGGACTGTGAAAAATGAATACAATCTTGGTGAACATTATCTGCGCCATCTTGCCCCTTTTCGAGCCCATTCATGCGCGTAAGCGGCAGCCATTTTGAGCACCTCGTGACGATACTTGCTGTCTGAATTGATGTGTTCTCCTCCGGAGAGAATAAAATCCTCGTTTCCCGCCTTCCAGTCTCCAGCGCCTGCTTCTTCATTGATTAATATTGGTGGGTCATAGAGGCGATACCGCCGGGCAACATAAAAGGGTCTTTGGTTACCGGTTGTCTTTGGAACCCTTTTTAACACTACCAGCAGGAATATAGATTGTAGTAGCATTCCTAAAGTCAAGTGAAGGAGATCAGGCTTCTGTGAAAGGAAAGATGACCTTCAAAGTGTGGGGGCAATTCCTTTACCCTCCTGCTTCTGGATTGGACCAGTGGGAAGGTACAAACTAACATTAAATATGCTCTGTGCTGGTTGTATAAGCAGCGTCGTGGATTGTGAGGTTCTCTGGTTTGGGTGAGCCAGAAGGACTTGATGGAAGACAATGGAATTAGTCATAGGTGTATGTGGGTGGGGTGGGCATGCTGGTTGTAGATAATATGTGCTTTAAAAATCATACAGAAACCCTCCATCCTAAGCAGACCCCTCCCATTTATCAACAACTGCTAAATATGTTGGTACGTGTCAGTCAGTTTCTCTGCTTTTGATGAGGAATTCTACCAATAAGTCTAGAATTACCAGTCCCCGTGTTGGGTCTTTGGGTCACATATGTCCACCTGCGTCCCCGTGTTGGGTCCTTGGGTCACATATGTCCACCTGCGTCCCTGTGTTGGGTCCTTGGGCCACATATGTCCACCTGCGTCCCCGTGTTGGGTCCTTGGGTCACATATGTCCACCTGCGTCCCCGTGTTGGGTCCTTGGGTCACATATGTCCACCTGCGTCCCCGTGTTGGGTCCTTGGGTCACATATGTCCACCTGCGTCCCCGTGTTGGGTCCTTGGGTCACATATGTCCACCTGCGTCCCCGTGTTGGGTCCTTGGGTCACATATGTCCACCTGCGTCCCCGTGTTGGGTCCTTGGGTCACATATGTCCACCTGCGTCCCCGTGTTGGGTCCTTGGGTCACATATGTCCACCTGCGTCCCCGTGTTGGGTCATTGGGTCACATATGTGCACCTGCGTCCCCGTGTTGGGTCCTTGGGTCACATATGTCCACCTGCGTCCCCGTGTTGGGTCCTTGGGTCACATATGTCCACCTGCGTCCCTGTGTTGGGTCATTGGGTCACATATGTGCACCTGCGTCCCCGTGTTGGGTCCTTGGGTCACATATGTCCACCTGCGTCCCCGTGTTGGGTCCTTGGGTCACATATGTGCACCTGCGTCCCTGCGTTGGGTCCTTGGGTCACATATGTGCACCTGCGTCCCCGTGTTGGGTCCTTGGGTCACATATGTCCACCTGCGTCCCCGTGTTGGGTCCTTGGGTCACATATGTCCACCTGCGTCCCCGTGTTGGGTCCTTGGGTCACATATGTGCACCTGCACTTGGGATTTGGAATTCAATGTGTGTGGTGTTTTGAAGGCTGTTCTCGAATGTTGTGTGAACTGCGCGTGAGTTGCTTCACACTTTGTGACTGATGCAATGTGCTTGAAGAAAGTCCACTCCTGTTTAGCTGGATAACGAAGCACTTCCCCCCTTTTTGCCTTAACACGGATTCTTAAATATATTTGGTGGCTTGCCAATTTGAATTCTGCACTGACGAATCTACTATTCTGCACCCTTGGATATGGAATTCTGCATTTGCTGATCAGGAATTCTGCACCTATGAGTGTAGGACTCTGCACTGATGGATCTAAAACTCTTCATATTTGGATATGGAATTCTGCTCCATGGATGGGGAATTTAGCATCTGTAGGTCTAGACTTCTTTCCCAAGGGATTGGAATTCCACACCCACAGAATGAAATTCTGCACTCGTGAGTCTGGAATTCTGCAATAGAGGAACAGGTGTTTTGCCCTGTGGACCAGGGGCTGTCTCTCTGTGGTCATGGATGGTTCTTTCTGTGGATAAGGATTCTTTCACGGTTACTGTAATCTTCCGAGGACATTGCAAACCTCCATAGGCTTTCTCATTGCCGATTAAGTTGTGACTTCATTTGACGTGGAAGCATCCTCCCAGCGGCGGCACTGGGTTCATACCAGTTATTTCTAAATGTGTCTCTCACTTGTGCATCATTAATATAGTCTCTTCCTGCTCGTTATCCTCTAATCTGGTTTCAGGGACGCACCTTTTCACATCTCCCGTCTTGGAAGGTTAAGGAGCTTTAATCTTTTTAAATAAGTACTGCGCCGACACAGATTAATGGCTCTCTCCTGCTCTCTAGCAGCAGGCCTCAGGCTTCGAGGGAAGATTGTGCTTCTCCCCCCACATTAAGAACGACAAGGCCAATGAAAGATAAAAGGCGGAGAAGGGAAGCCCTTTACAGCCGGATTCATACAACAGAAAGACACAGGCTCGGTGACCCGAGCCCTTGAGTGCAGGGTTGGGAGTGCAGTGATGCAGGCATAAACATGGAGAGAGTGCATTCTGTTTCAGGAACTGGAGGATGAAGATTGGAGGAATGCTCGTCAAGTGGGATGGACTGTACCAAGTGAGGAGGGGTGTTGAGTTTACCAGGCTTACATCGGCCTCTCAGTGTTTTTTAGGTCGAGCATTTGAGACCTCATGTATATACTTTAGTATGTACTTATTATATACTTACATGTGTATGTATTATGTGAGCTCTGGAGATCAGCCCTAGAACTTGTCTGCTTCTGCTTTGGGACTTGTTTTCTTCTGTTCAACAGCCTCTATTTAACTGTCTTAATAGAAAACGACCAGCAGAGGTCAGTAAAATTCCAGAATAGCTTCCTGCTGAGAGACTTAATTTTTCAAACTTTTTCCGGCAACTGCCTCTATTTAACTTTCTTGATAGAAAACGACCAGCAGAGGTCAGTAAAATACGAGAACTATTTTAGCCTTCTCAGCCGGATTCATAGAACAGAAAGACAGAGGCTCTGTGACCCGAGCCCTTGAGGGCAGGGTTGGGAGTGCAGTGATGCAGGTATAAACATTCTGTGCCTGTTTCAGGAACTGGAGAATGAAGATTGGAGGAATGCTGGACAAGTGAGATGGACTGCACCAAGTGAGGAGGGGTGTTGAGGGCAGCATCTACGCTACAGCCATCTACCCCATCTATTAAAGGCAGAGCTCTTAAGTTTACCAGGCTTACATCTGCCTCTCTAGGTGGTTTTTAGGTCGAGCATTCAAGACCTCTTGTATATACTTTAGTTTATACTTAATATATACTTACATGTGTATGTACTATGTGAGCTCTGGAGATCAGCCCTAGGACTTGTCTGCTTCCACTAAGGGACTTTTTTTTCTTCTGTTCAACAGCCTCTATTTAACTGTCTTGATAGAAAACGACCAGCAGAGGTCAGTAAAACACCAGAATTACTTTAGCATTCTCTAGATTCCAGTCCATAGAAATTGTCTTCCAGGAGCACCCGTAGACAATATATGTTTTTTTCAATTCTTGTATTTTTAGTGATATGACCACTGAAGGCCCTGATTTTATATTAAAAACAGAGCTTTGGACTATACCATTTCCTGCTGAAAGGCAATATTTCTCTCCATGTGTTCCCACACCTGGCGCATCATGCAGTTTGATGCCTTTTTCCCTCCATGTTAAAGAACAGTAGATGTTTCAGCACCCTGGTTAATGTTCTGCATAGCTAAATACATATAAGGTCCCAAAGGCGAGACCGATTGTATTGCAAATGCTTGTTTTCTTTGACGCCTGGTATTTTAGTTCAAATTAGAAATATAACTAAAAGTCCCAGAAAGCACATAAACGCCTGGACTAGAAGGACTACTCATGCATAGAGCAGTTGAGCTTGAGTGCTCTGTGGAGAGCCCACTCTCAGTGTGAGACCTTGATATAGCTTTAAAAAATGCCTTAACCATAGGCGCCACTCAACCCCAATAATATTAGGGAGAGGGGTAAGAGTGGATGCGATTTTGTTAATGCCACTACCTGTGTTGTGAGGTTCCTATTCTGTGTTTATTGGGTGGGCCTCATCTAGCAGTCACAGAAGATTCACATATCCATGTATAACATTTAGAAAAATATTGTATTTTATTAACCCCTATGTAAAGAATCCAACAAATAAAAAAACAACATATAATTAATTAAAATATCATACTACCAAACGAATTGAAGTCATCCTTTCCTTCCAGCATATCACAATATGTCTTTCCTTCCTACATCAATTTACAAACGATTCAAATAAAAAATAAAAAATAAGGGGCATGAATAGAATTATGAAAACTGACACTAAACTAACATACTGCAACCTCCAAGCATATACATCTATATTAAAACAAAAGCTTACATAAACTTAACAACACTAAAGCAAACAATTAAAACAATCAGAATTGTTTCCCAAAGGTATGATTTGAGTGCCCTTCTCACTCCAATACAGGGAGGTAAGGTAAGGAAACAGGCATTTTGACTCCAAACAGCATAAACAGAAATAAGGTTATCTACCTAAATAACATAACTTTAAAGCCACCAAAATAATACAATTATTGAAAGGGCAAAATACCTAAACACACTTTATTGTATCCACTTCTCCCCTCAGAATTATCAACCTGCCTCCATAAATAGCCAGAAATTAGAAAATTACTATAAATAAAACACACGTTATTTGCAATTATAAAAAATAGTAGAAACACCTGGTGCAAAACAGGTTCAAGACATATGAGGTAAGAAATTGTACCGACATTTTATAAAACATTTGCAAAAATAAAATTATATAAATAACTATGTCAAATTGACAACAAATATTCCTATCAGATAAATAGAATTCAATCTGAGTGATTCATTTCATAACATCACCAAAAGCCAACCACTTCTAACCTTGAAATAATGTCGCGGATGTTAGGTCACTGAAGTAATCGATTTTGGGGAAAAATCTAAGAATTACACAAGGAACAAGTGTAGCTAATGAGCAAGGCCAATTTAGCAGCACAATGACGGGGGAGTAGCATGGGCCCAGGGGTGCATTTTGGAGCACAATATTTGACTAAAAGATGGTGTGGTAAGGTACTGCCATTAGTGGAGAGCACACTCTACAATGAAAGGGTTCCTTGAAATGAACACTAAGGGCGTCATTAGGATGGCGGCCGGACTTTGTCTGCCCGCCATCCTCCCGTGGAATGGGACCGCCCGCCATAGGTGCGGGGGTCCGTTTCAGAGATTAATGGCGTTTCAGACATTGTGGCGGGCGGTGCACTCAGCACCGCCCACCACAATGCCAGGAAGGCATGTTGTGCACTTCCATGCACAACATGGCAGTCACCGCGTGGTGCCTGCCATGTTGTGCATGGAACTGCAGGGGGGTACCATAGGTGCCCCCAATGTGCATCCCCGACCCCCGGAGTCCCTGGGGGCCCGCAACAGGCCCCCGCAGGCAGATTCTGCATGCCTTTCTGTGGCGGAAATACCGCCACGAAAAGGCAGGTACCAGTACACATTCTAATATGGCTGGCGGTGTATAACAGACACCACCACCATATTGAACCCTTTTCCACCCCGTCAACTTGTCGACCGGGCGGAAAAGCGGCGGACGGTGTTTCCGTCCGCCGCGGACCCCCCAGCCATTTAATATGGCGGGGGTCTTTGCTGCGAGGATGGCGAGCGGATCGGCCCCACCGGGCCGGCGGCGACTACCGCCGGCCCAGCAGGGGCCATCCGCCCACCTTCCTAATGGGGCCCTAAATTTGCACCAGACATGGAGTTTTCGAGGCACAGAACCCTTAAGGTGTGGAAATCAGATTTTTGAGCATATCTATCATTTTTCGCATCACACAAGTTGTGCATCTTTGTTTTGAGATTTGTTTCTATTACACTTCAGAATTACAAGAATACCACCGTGCCACCTTTGTATTTCTCTTGCTGCTGATATATTTTGCAATAGTTGTAAATTTTATTAACAAGTATTTACATATTGATGTGTGTTAAAAACATTTGCTGTGCTACAGTGTTAGCTTTCACCTTGTACACCGCAAGATTGGGATTAATTACATTACAAAAAAAATGTTAGCTAGCCATCAGCAAAATAAAAACGTAACCTCAATATCAGTGTTAAAATTAAGCAGCAATTTATCAGAAGACATTATCTGACACCTGACTTCTGACTTTGAACTCTCAACAAAAATCACAACCACCATGTATCACTATTCAAACAGAAGTCAACACAGCAGTTGAAGAAATGGAAGTGTTAAACATTACAACCACAGCGCCAGCTCCAAAAATCCTAAAAGCCTATTTGCCAAACATATCAACAGACTTTACTAGACAAATGTTTGCCATGCCTAACTAGAAATGCTCCATCAATTGCAAAAGTAAAACACACCAGGAGCCTAGATAAACAACCACAACCTCTAACTGAATGCAAATGTCACTTTATCTCACAATGGCACAAACTAAAAATAAAAAACCATCACATATCTCAACAATCACACTGAAAAAGCATAATACTTACTACAGAAACCAGCCTACAAAACCTCTAAAAATCACTGATGTCGGTAATGGATAAAATATTTCATGCTCCTCCCGTAAAAATGAACCATCCATGAAAGTAGTTTAGAAAATACCATACAGTAATGTACGGCCTTTCCCAAGTAAACTGACAGCGATATCATTAGATCTTATCTTAGTTATTTTTTACAACAAAACTCAAAAATACAAACCCTACCAATAATCAAAAACCTTTATCTACCTGTGCTTAAAACAATACAACAAATATACAAACAGTTCAGATCCAGAGTTTCTACTTTCATTTTAGTCAGATAAGTTAATAAGAAAATCAAAAAATATAATTACTGAAAGACTTCACAGCAAATAGAAACATCCAAAGTGAAATAATAAAAAGAAATACTGATACAGTCATGTTGCTGTGATGTCTTTAGCTGATGGCTTGTGAACAAGGAGTTTTCCGAAACGTTTCAAGCCAATCAATTGTTTTTAGCAGAACGTCATAAGGGCTGCAGTCTTCACTTTAAGAGACTCCGAGAGGGCCTCCTCACATTGAGCAACCTTTTCTTTTCTAAATATATATATATATATATATATATATATATATATATATATATATATATATATATATATATATATATATATATATATATATATATATATATATATATATATATATATATATATATATATTGGATATGAGATCATCCAAGACACAGTAGACAACCATCCGGCACTCCAGGGTAGGGTTTTAAAACGTACTCAGTTTATTAAATGACAAGTTACATCAACGCGTTTCGGGAGTCAAGCTCCCTTGTTCACGATGTTAAGCCACCATTTTTTTCAGGTTAAAATACAAGACACAGTGTTAGTAGAAATTGACAATGGACCCAGTGTTCTACCTATGGGACTCTGCCTGATAGAGTATAGCAGCCATTGCGGAAAGCTGAAACAAGAGAATATTCAACCCATGTTTTTAATTATTCTCTTAATGATGATGTTCTGGGTATACCCATGTACCTCAATGCCATTAGTAGACGGTCCCATCAATTTGTCCTCTCAAGACTAAGACTCGGCATTGTACATAATTTGGTGGCATTTCCTACGATGAAATGCCATTCTGCTATTCCTGGTCCGTGTGACGGTTTAACTAAACAAAGCACCCTGTACTTTTTGCTAATTTGTCCATTGTACAAAGCTTTGCGTATCTTTTATCTTAAACCTTTGTTTATGAAATATTCTCCGTATACCACAGAAAATGCTATGAAATTATTATTATCACTTGCTAGCCCGGATATATGTTTTTTTACTGCAACCTTTATTTTAAAATCCATTGCAGTAAGAAAAAGTATGGTCTTCCATTAAATTTTGCACATCATCTCTACAGCCAGTTTACGCTATATCTATTAAGTAAACCCTATGAAATGTACTTCCCCTGTTGTTGTAACTTTTACACGTGCAATGTTTTAATCTGTACACTTTTATGATGTTTTTATAACAATCGAATAAATTTTATGAAATGAAATGAGTATAGCAGCCATATTTAAATGTGTTACTACCAGTATTCACATATATTACCTACTGGCGGTCGCCAGTAGGTATATATAGTTAGGATTTTTTCTCTATGGGATTTTTGAAAATTCTATGTCTAATAACTTTGGCGTTTGTGGACGGAATTGGCTGAAATTTTCAGGAAAATGGAACATTTTGTTTCTGAGAACCCCCTGACAATTTGGGGGGGTTTCATCAAGGGGGGGCCGAGAAAAAAGGGGGGTCCCAAAACGCATTTTTCCCATGTTAATTTCCATAGGGCGGTTGGCCTCACTTTTAGCTCGAACGGCTGAATGGATTTGCACGAAACTTGGCAAAATTGTAGGGACTGTTAGCCCGATGTGCCTTTGCTAGGTCTCAATATATGTGCTCCAGTGGATTTTGAGTAATTTAGGTTCAAAAAAAGATATATATCTGGGCGGAGCCTAACCACACATCTGATCTGATTGGCTGTCAGCACTTCATCCAAGAAGTGTTGGCAGCCATCTTGGGACCAATATACATGATAGCACCTCATTAAAAAGCATTGTAGTTAATAGAGGGTTTTAGGGCTTTAGTTACATTATAAATCATTTGTTGATGGTACCATACTCGTTTTAGGAATTGTGGTGGGTTCAAAGGTGATTTTACCATGTGAAAAAACCTTCTGCTGTGATATCATGAATATTGTTTGAAAGAAAACTAATATCCCATGATTTTCCCACAGTGGTTTGGAAGGGGATCTATAAGCTAAACTGAAAGCATATTTTCTGTAAATTCACATTATCTTTCTCAGTCATGTGAAAATGAAGTCTGACATTCTCAGTAAAACATGTACATCCAACAAGGACAGAGACTGTTCGTTGATTCCTTTGTGTTCTACTGCAGCCTCCTAGAGTGCTCTAAAGAACAACTAGAGCGCTAACAGTCCTACTTATTACAAAGGTATGGCACACCTGAAGCCATCTTGATTGGAATAAAGTGGTAACTCTTAAAACATTTAATTTAAAAAGAAACAACATGAGGGGGTATATTTTGCCATAGAAAGTATGATTAGTGCTGCAGAATGAAAAATTAGGGCACATTTTGAGTGACTTCTCAAATCCTTTTCTATTTCATTAAAACATTCTGACATGCAGTCTCCCAAAATGGCCACCAGAGACAAAAGAGCCCAAATGTAGCCCAAATATCACCCAGATGTAGCCCAAGTATAGCCCAATGATAGAATGTCCCAGTGTGTTCTAAAGAACAACTAGAGCGCTAACAGTCCTACTTATTACAAAGGTATGGCACACCTGAAGCCATCTTGATTGGAATAAAGTGGTAACTCTTAAAACATTTAATTTAAAAAGGAACAAAATGAGGGGGTATATTATTCCATATGAATTATGATTAGTGCTGCAGAAAGAAAAATTAGGGCACATTTTGAGTGACTTCTCAAACCCTCTTCAATTTCATTAAAAGTTTTTGACATACAGTCTCCCAAGATGGCCACCAGAGACAAAAGAGCCTAAATGTAGCCCAAATATCACCCAGATGTACCCCAAGTATAGCCCAATGACAGAATGTCCCAGAGTGTTCTAAAGAACAACTAGAGCGCTAACAGTCTTACTTATGACAAAAGTATGGCACAGCAGAAGCCATCTTGATTGGAATGAAGTGGTAAGTCTGAAAACACTCAATTTAAAAAGGAACAACATGAGGGGGTAAATTTTGCCATAGAAAGTATGATTAGTGCTTCAGAAAGAAAAATTAGGGATCATTTTGAGTGACTTCTCAAATACTCTTCTATTTCATTAAAATAATTCTGACATGCAGACTGAAACATGCACTTTGAATACCAGCAGTAGACGTCCCTGGTGAGCAGTAGCTTTACTACAGTGATCTAATGTGCAACTAGAGTGCTAACATTCAGAATTTATGGCAAATGTGTGACACATCTGAATGCCTTCTTGATGGAACCAAAGTAAACAAGCATTGAAAATGCAATAGATCTCGCCCTCGTTTAAGTTAAAGCCATTCTGTTTGTAATGAGGTGGCTTTTTAGCTTTGCTTTTATTAGTCTCTTTTCAACTTTCATGTAAATAACATGCATCTGTATGCATATAAGTATATGTATGCATGCATTTATGTTTGTATTTATATAGATATACAGATGATATATGTTTATATATGTATATATATATATATATTCACTGAAAAAACCATAGGCTATAGACCATATATAGTTAGGAATTAGCATTTACAAAACCTTGAAAATTCACTGAAAAAACCATAGGTTATAGACCATATATAGTTAGGAATTAGCATTTACAAAACCTTGAAAATTCACTGAAAAAACCATAGGTTATAGACCATATATAGTTAGGAATTCGCATTTACAAAACCTTATTTTACTCACACAAAACCATTGAAATTCCATATATAGTTAGTTGCACTAACTATATATCGCGCACCCGCAATCCACTGCTGATGATGTCACATATTACATCATTCATGACATGGTCAGTGACATCACTGATGACATCACTGATGACATCTCAAATGACATCACTGATGACATCACTGATGACAACATCCAGTGACTGTATGTTTCTGTAAAGTTAAAATATGTCTTACATATTGAAGAATGAGTGGATGTATAAGTGTCTGGATGAAGGATTTAGTAGGTGCATGACTGACTGTATGAGTGAGTGATTAAATGTGTCTCACTGAGTGCATGGGTTAGTGACTAAACTGTCTTAATTTGTGCATCATTATGTCTGTTGTTCTGTAAACTGTTGCATGTGTTGATAAGTAGCTATATGAGTAACTATATGGGTTATTGATTGGTTGCCCAAGTATTTGTATGGGAGACTGAGTGTGTGTGGGGGTGGCTGGGAGGTGTATGACTCTGTGCATAGATGTTTGAGCAGTTGATTCACTAGATGTATGGTTTCAAAAGTGCATGTGGAAACAGCTGTATGGGCGGTTGACTGTGTGCATGAGTGTATTGGTGAGTGAATGGATATCTCAGTGCTACATGTCAAAGTAAGTACATATGTAAAAGACAGTACATGTGAGAGTTGACATATTTAAATAACTGTGCATAAGAGCCAGTGAATGTGTGAGTGGCTGTATGGATCATTGTGAACTTGTATCAGGGATTGTATAAGAGAGTAAATATGTGTTAGTATATGTTTGAATAAGTAAAGTTTGTATAACTGTATAGTTGAGGAAATGGAGGTGTGATTGATTCTTTGCATGACTGACTAGGTGTGTGAGTAACTCCATGGATGAGTGACAGTCTGTGAGTGTCTGTTTACACTGATTGTATCTAAGGTTATATTAGAGTCTGAAGAGGTTCATCGTATTATCTTATGAATGATATCATCAGTGATGTGATCAGTAATGTCAAATGAGATGTCATCAGTGATGTCATCAGTGATGTCATTTGAGATGTCATCAGTGATGTCATTTGAGATGTCATTAGTGATGTCATCAGTGATGTCACTGACCATGTCATGAATGATGTAATATGTGACATCATCAGCAGTGGATTGCGGGTGCGCGATATATAGTTAGTGCAACTAACTATATATGGAATTTCAATGGTTTTGTGTGAGTAAAATAAGGTTTTGTAAATGCGAATTCCTAACTATATATGGTCTATAACCTATGGTTTTTTCAGTGAATATATATATATATATATATCACAAACAAGCTTACTTTCCACTTGTTCTTTGTTATCACGTTTTAGTTAGAATAAATGGAATGTTATAAACATAATTTACAACTATTAATAGGGAATAGCACTTCCTCAATTTTGTACATTTAAATTGAAACACAATTTATTTTCAAAATTTTAAATTGTACATTGTAAAAATGCAAAAAGTGCAGGTGCTTAGAGAATTTGGAATTTTTCAGCTTGTTCAAAGTGTGGCGGCAAGTGCCTGTTTCTGTTGAGTGCTAGTTCTAACAAATTTTAAAGTGCCAGTGCAACAGTACAAATATGCAGTATAAAATCCTTATTAGTTGGACTTCAAGATGATTCACTATAAAGCGAAACCACAAATAGACATAATTCCTCATGACCTATGTACAATTCCAGAACAGGTCATTATTCATATCCATTTAAAAGTAAGTTTACAAATATCTAGAATCATTTTAAAATATGACTCTCGAATTACATCTAGCACCTTAAACGTGCTTGTGCTTATGTAAACAGTGACAACTGCTCAATGTAAACATATCACTCCCTTCAATGTAAACAAACTTCAATACAGTACCATGATAAAGAATAACGTGCAAGTGCTTATGTAAACTAGATAGAATTTCTCTATGTAAACATTTCAATCTTCTCAATTTCTAGAATCCATTTGAGTACAGTGCAATAATATCATAAAGTGCAAATGCATAATAGTTCCTACATTGAACGAACTATTCCTCCCAACTTAATGACACAAGTCCTATCTTTTCATATATCAGAGTACTACCACTGTAAAAATAAAGAATTAAAAAAAAAAACAATCTGTTCATGGTCTTACGTGCAGATTCTCCTATTTTAACCCTTCATCATATTCATCAAGACAGACATGTACAGAGGTCCTCATCAAGTAAAAAAGGAGGGGGGTTCCTTTCTGTAAGGTTAGCTTCAAATTTGTGACCAAAAGGACTACACACTAATATCACTTTTTAGTATTGGTGAGGTCCAACCTAATATAACTATTTAGTGTTGTGGAGTGTATCAGGCATCGTATCAGGCATCGACTCCTTAACAGAACCGTTGAGTAAATATGTAGACCACTTCATTAAACCTTTAGTGGCGCTTTTGCCTTCGTATATTAAAGACACCACACATATGATCTCTAAGGTAGAGGGGATAGAGTTCAATTCTAACACCCAATGGCTTGTCTGTTTAGACATTGAATCCCTTTACACGAATATTCCGCAGCAAGATACGGTTCTAATGATGGAAGATATCTTGAGAAATGAGGAGGGTGATTTAACAGCTCAAAACACCTTCATCATTGAATGTATTTGTGAGAAGTTGGCCCGATATGCAATGTTCGCTATTCTAGCGACCGCTATGTATCGTTCCAACGACCCTTATGGTGTTTGGTTGTAAGTCAACCTATAGACCAGCTATCCTAGTAGCGTTGATACGAGCAGTCTAAGGCTAAAGACTCGAGAGGGCGCGTTAAGCCAGCTGTTTACCACACATGTACCCCTTGAACACCCAGTGAAAGGACACCACACAAGTGTTATGAAAATAAACAGGATATTTATTAAGATTCACAACAGCCCTGGACTCTTTATGAGGACAGGGTACTAAGCACAAACCAAATCTCTTAGGAAAATACTTCAAGTGCACAATTAAAACAAGTGTCCGAGGACACGGAAAGTTTAAGGTCTCGGGCGGACCCGATAAGGCAAGTCGGAAGCGAGGGACTCGGGACCCTAGAGTAAAGAGGCTATGCAGGCACCGTAATGCCGAGTTACCTAGCCACGAGGGCTGCGGCTGCACAAGTCTTACAGGCGTCGGGGTCTTCGCTGACGAGCCAGGAGCCGGAAGAAAAGGAGTTGCTGGCCGGCGACCAGTGATGAATAGTTCGTAGAGATCCAAGCCTGGATCAGAGATTGTTGATACCTGAAAGCAGAGGGGACCAAGTTCGTACTACTAGCCAGTAGTCAGAGGGTACCAGGAAGGCACCGGTTGGCCGTCACCTCGACCAGGTGAGTGGGCGACGCTAGGCTCTGCAGTCTCACGGACCAGGAGGCGTTGTCGGCGACCACGGTGGAGGTGCGAGCTGTCCCACGAAGGATGATGCTGTGTGCGTCGCTGGGCCCAGGATGGGGCAACAAGCCTTGGCAGATCTCAGGGCCACGTGGTGGGCCTAAGATGGCGTCTTGAGTGGACCAGGAGGGCCCGGGGTGCTTCTCGCAAAGATGGAAGCAAGGGCCAGTCTGAAGCAACCAGACCAGCAGAGTTGATTGTCGGATGTCGTCACAGAAGGGCACAAGCCAGCGGCTAGTGACCAGACAACGTGCTGAGCAGCGAGCAGAAGGGCCCCACGCAGATCGTGGAGATGCTGGGAGACTGCACTTCGGTGCTGGAGCGGCTCAGGGTCGGGGCTTCTCGGACCCCAGAGCACTCACCAGAGAATTGCTTCGATGGTCGTGCTGGTTAAGAGCGTGCAGGTTCTGATGATGGCCGGTCCCTCGAGGTCTCGTCGCACCCACAGATCACAGCTGAGCTGATGACGTGGGTAGAGGTCAGAGGTGCCAGGGAAGCCGGTTCTCGTCGAGCTGGGCCGTCGGATTCCTTGAGGAAGGACTTACAGCAAACCGCAGAGTTCTTAGATGGTGCCCGCTGATGCAGGGTGACTACTCCTTAGTCACAAGGGAGAAATCTTGAGAAGAGTCTTGAGTGTCCTTTCGTAGAAAGTAGTTCTTGATTCAAAGATGATCTAATTTGGAAGGGTCCCCGCTCCGGCCTTTATTCTAAAGAAAGGGGTGGGTACATGACTAGGTCCTGCCCTAAGGGTGGGACCAGGAAGGGGGGTAGTTACACCCCTCTCCCCTGCCGGACTTTCCCCAGGCCAGGGCTGGTGCCCCTGGAACTGGTTCTAACCGGCAGATGCGTAGTGAGCACCGGGGTGCCACTCCGCAGTCACCTTCTCGCAAAAGCCCTACCTACCCAGAATACACAAACCCTGTCTGGGACGGTGCGAACACCGCCCTCGACAGGAAACCCTTTGTCCAAGCGCTCCTCGCTGGAAGGACTCCCAGCAGCAGGAGGTCAGACTCGTGTCTGTGGTGGCAGCATCCATTTTGTGGAGCTGAGGCTTTAGTTAACTTTAACCGGGGTTCACAGTTACGTACATGTCGTGTCCCTCTAGAAGGGCGGAATGCTAACCTCGTCGCCAGAGTTGGTGAGAGGGCAGCATCCCGATTCGTATGACACCTTACTCGACATGTCTTGATAACGCGACACCGAAGTTACCGATGTGGTACGCGTTATCATGGAACAGCCATTGGGTCTTGATCCCGCAAGCTGCAACCGGGCTCGGCTCGGGCCAGAACCTAGTTCACACAAGCCCACGCACTCTGCCTTCAGGATTGTCAAGGCCTGCCATAGGAGTGACTGATAGGAACTCGGGTGTCCATGGTATGGTTAGATATAGGGCTACTATATCTAAAGCAAAGTGTGATTACACGACTTCGCCCCAGCTGTCATGCAGCCAGTTGTGTCAAATTTAGGAGGCCAGCCAGGGGTGGCATAATACATGCTGCAGCCCCTGGCGGCCCTGGGTACACCTATGCCCTGCGTTACGGGGTCTGATAAGGTGGCCCAGTACCAATTGGAAATGTACCTAGGGTACATGGAATCCATTTTAAAGAGAGAGCAGTAGGCCTGGGGTCCTGATTGGCAGGGTCCCAGGTCGACTATGTCCAAAACCAGCTAAAACACAGGGCAAAAAGTTGGGGGCAACCATAGTCAGGAGGTACCTTCCTACACAACCCCCCCCCCCAAACGAAAGGAGATAAGGCTATCCTTGTCCAGGTAAGCCTCTATTACCTAAGTGGCCATATAAGGAAGGACCAGCTCTGGCTTGGTTTCCCCCTGTGTCATGGTCCACTAGGCAACCCCTCACCCTAAGGGTATCTGAGGGTCTCCACCATAGGGAATCTCTGTCTCTGGTGTGTCTTGGGAAAGAAGAAGGCTGATGCTGGGATGGAGTACTGAAGGGAGGCTCCTCTACCTTTGGGCTCCACTTCCTCCAATCACCATCCATCATGTGTGCCTTTCTTTCTTTAGCTGAGATGCACTGAGCTCTCAGGGTCAGCCTCTGGCTACCTAAAGCTGGAGGCTGAGTCCCTCTGTTTGGCTTACTGGAGGGACAGGTCAGGTTTGGGGTTTTTAGGCCCCATGTTTGGCTGTGCCCAACAGTGTCCAGCTGTGGGAGGTCCCTAACTACTTTTAAGGGGGATCCCTCAGGAGTCTGTTCTATTCTCACTTGGCTAGGTTTACCAGCTTCAGTGATCCTAATCATCTGATTAAGGGGTTCTTTTGGACAGGGGGCCCTTTGGGGTCCACCACTGGCCTCCCTGACCTCCACAGCCCTGGGCTGACTGGGGCAGGGTAGAGAGGTGCAGGTTACCTGCTCCAGACTGGGCCCCACCTGGGAAGGGTCCACTGCCATCAGAGGCTCTGCCAGGCTAGGCCTGACTACCTCTGGGGCAGTTCCTTCAACAGGGGTAGAGTCAGTTCCCTGAGGAGGCTGGCTCTCACCTAGTGTCTGGGAGGGGGAAGACTCTTCTTCCTCCTCAATGCTCTCTGTTTGAGTGGAGTGATCCATTGTTTCAGGCTTCACAACCTCACTATCTGTCTGAGTAGAGGCTGAGACCATTTCAACCTTGCCAACCTTTTCAGGAGGGCACTCAGTTTGTGTTTGGGCTGTGACTGTCACAGCCCTCCTATCCTGTTCTGGAAAGTCTGTCTGAGCCTGGGCAGTGGCTACCACTGCCCTTCCAACCTTTTCAGGGAGGAATGGTGCTTGGACTGGGGCTGTAGCTATTACTGCCCCACTAACCTGTCTGGATAGGCCTATCATTCGGGAGTGAGTTTCTTGCTCCACCTCAGCCCATGCTGAGAGTTCCAGGTCATTCCCCAGTAAGCAATCTACAGGTAGGTTATCTGTCACTGCCACTCTCATGGGCCCTGTGACATTACCCCAACTGAGCTTGACTACTGCCATGGGATGCCTTCTCTTCACTCCATGAATGTCTGTCACCTGATAAGTAAAACCAGGGGTCAGTTGAGCAGAGGTGACCAGATGGTCACTCACCATGGTGAGGCTGGCCCCTGTGTCTCTGAATGCCTCAACTTTCTGACCATTCACTAAAACTTCTTGTCTATACTTTCCCAAAATGTGGGGTCCAGTAGTGAAGTTGGCAAACCCCATGCCAGTCTCACAGACAAGAGTGTGGTCAGGGAACCTGGCTAGGCCATAGTCCTCCTGATTGCCCAAAGTAATGCCCACCACATTCTTGGGGGCACTCCCACCACCTGGGGGATTACCACTAGTGGTAACAGGAGGTCTAGGAGTATTACCTGGGGGTATGTTTTCCTTATTGCTATTTTTAGGGCACTTGGCATCACTTTTGTAATGACCCACCTGTTTACAGGTATGGCAATAGGGTTTCTTCTGTTCTGAAGGAGTGTTCTGGGACCCACCACCCTTGTTGGGGTTTTGGGGCCCTTGGGAAGTCTTCTCTGTGGATTTATCCCCACCCTTCTCTTGAGGCTTGGTTGATTCCTTTTTCTGGTCACCACCCTGGTTTTTAGGCCTAACCCTGGTTCTGACCCATTTGTCTGCCCTCTTACCCAATTCCTGTGGAGAGGTCAGATCAGAGTCTACCAGGTGCTGATGTAATAACTGGTTCTGACAATTATTTAAGATTTGCTCCCTCATAATTAGATTATACAATCCTTTAAAATCAGTAACCTTACTGCCCAGCAACCAGCCCTCAAAAGCCTTAGTGGCACAATCGACAAAGTCAGACCAATCTTGAGACTGCGTTTTCTGGGTATCCCTGAACAGCACCCTGTACTGCTCAGTGGTTAGGCCAAACCCTTCGACGAGTGTATTCTTCAAGACGTGGTAATTATTAGCATCCTCTACCCTTGTGGTGAGGAGCTTGTCTCTTCCTTTACCTTCAAAGGAGAGCCACAAGATAGCTGCCCACTGACTCTGGGGAACACCTTGCACAGTGCAGGCCCTCTCCAAAGCAGTAATCCATTTGTGGATGTCGTCCCCTTGTTTAAAGGGGGGCACTATCTTACCAAGGTGTTTTGTATCAAAACTCCTTTCCCTATTACTAGGTACTATGCTGCCACCAGTGGGGATTACCCCACTTAACTGTTGCTCTCTAGCAAAGGCAAGCCTTTCTTTGGCCAGGGCAAGTTCTTCCCTTTCAATCCTCAGATTAGCTGCCCTTTCTTTAGCTTCATACACTCTCCTCTGAGGGGACGTCATCCCTCTTTGAGAAGAGTTGTGAGAGCCATTGGTTTGAAGGGATCTGCCAGAGTCTCTTGACAGAGATCTGGCTCGTCCATTCCCAATGTTAAGCTGACCTGATAGTGGCCCCAGGAGTCCCCCAGTACCACTGTCATGTTTGCTTAAGTTGGACCTGCTTAGTCTACCGACTTCTACCTGTCCCTTATCTGCCTCATCCCCAGAGGGATCCTCATTCTCATCATCCTCTACATCTTCAGTCTCAGTTGAGAGGTGGATGAGGTCAGGATCGCCTCTGGTTCCCTCAAGGGGAGGCATGTCTCCTTCTGGATTAGAAGAGCTGGGAAGGGTCTCAGCTTTTCTGGCATCATAAGTCTCCAAGAGACCAATCAGAAAGGACGTTGTGGGGTTAGACCCCTGCTTGATCTTCCTGGAGTGACACACTTGTCTTAACTCCTTGAAGCTCAGCACAGTATATCTTGAAGGGATGACCTGTGGAGGGTCAACTGACACAAGGGGAGACTCAGAGTTTCCTCCTTTGTCCGGCATACTGTTTCTAGTGTGGTGTAAGTGATGCACCTACCTACACTATGTGTTTACCTACTGATCCCTTGCTAAGAGTTGCAGCCAAGGTGTGCTAAGCCTTGAGGAGCTACAACAGCTGGTTCAGTAGAACTCAGAGTATTCTAAGCTTTAGTTATATGTACTAACAGTACTTGTGTGATCTTTCAACAAGATATTCTTAGGATACGTGTGGTAAAACAACAGCAAGCTCAAATCCCAACCGCTGCTCACCAATGTGAGAAGTTGGCCCGATATGCAACGTTCGCTATTCTAGCGACCGCTATGTATCGTTCCAACGACCCTTATGGTGTTTGGTTGTAAGTCAACCTATAGACCAGCTATCCTAGTAGCTTGGATACGAGCAGTCTAAGGCTAAAGACTCGAGAGGGCGCGTTAAGCCAGCTGTTTACCACACATGTACCCCTTGAACACCCAGTGAAAGGACACCACACAAGTGTTATGAAAATAAACAGGATATTTATTAAGATTCACAACAGCCCTGGACTCTTTATGAGGACAGGGTACTAAGCACAAACCAAATCTCTTAGGAAAATACTTCAAGTGCACAATTAAAACAAGTGTCCGAGGACACGGAAAGTTTAAGGTCTCGGGCGGACCCGATAAGGCAAGTCGGAAGCGAGGGACTCGGGAC
Organism: Lissotriton vulgaris; assembly: GCF_964263255.1. Lineage (NCBI taxonomy): Eukaryota > Metazoa > Chordata > Amphibia > Caudata > Salamandridae > Lissotriton > Lissotriton vulgaris. Next base: position 80,875,971 of record NC_141699.1, read on the forward strand.
CCTAGAGTAAAGAGGCTATGCAGGCACCGTAATGCCGAGTTACCTAGCCACGAGGGCTGCGGCTGCACAAGTCTTACAGGCGTCGGGGTCTTCGCTGACGAGCCAGGAGCCGGAAGAAAAGGAGTTGCTGGCCGGCGACCAGTGATGAATAGTTCGTAGAGATCCAAGCCTGGATCAGAGATTGTTGATACCTGAAAGCAGAGGGGACCAAGTTCGTACTACTAGCCAGTAGTCAGAGGGTACCAGGAAGGCACCGGTTGGCCGTCACCTCGACCAGGTGAGTGGGCGACGCTAGGCTCTGCAGTCTCACGGACCAGGAGGCGTTGTCGGCGACCACGGTGGAGGTGCGAGCTGTCCCACGAAGGATGATGCTGTGTGCGTCGCTGGGCCCAGGATGGGGCAACAAGCCTTGGCAGATCTCAGGGCCACGTGGTGGGCCTAAGATGGCGTCTTGAGTGGACCAGGAGGGCCCGGGGTGCTTCTCGCAAAGATGGAAGCAAGGGCCAGTCTGAAGCAACCAGACCAGCAGAGTTGATTGTCGGATGTCGTCACAGAAGGGCACAAGCCAGCGGCTAGTGACCAGACAACGTGCTGAGCAGCGAGCAGAAGGGCCCCACGCAGATCGTGGAGATGCTGGGAGACTGCACTTCGGTGCTGGAGCGGCTCAGGGTCGGGGCTTCTCGGACCCCAGAGCACTCACCAGAGAATTGCTTCGATGGTCGTGCTGGTTAAGAGCGTGCAGGTTCTGATGATGGCCGGTCCCTCGAGGTCTCGTCGCACCCACAGATCACAGCTGAGCTGATGACGTGGGTAGAGGTCAGAGGTGCCAGGGAAGCCGGTTCTCGTCGAGCTGGGCCGTCGGATTCCTTGAGGAAGGACTTACAGCAAACCGCAGAGTTCTTAGATGGTGCCCGCTGATGCAGGGTGACTACTCCTTAGTCACAGGGAGAAATCTTGAGAAGAGTCTTGAGTGTCCTTTCGTAGAAAGTAGTTCTTGATTCAAAGATGATCTAATTTGGAAGGGTCCCCGCTCCGGCCTTTATTCTAAAGAGAGGGGTGGGTACATGACTAGGTCCTGCCCTAAGGGTGGGACCAGGAAGGGGGGTAGTTACACCCCTCTCCCCTGCCGGACTTTCCCCAGGCCAGGGCTGGTGCCCCTGGAACTGGTTCTAACCGGCAGATGCGTAGTGAGCACCGGGGTGCCACTCCGCAGTCACCTTCTCGCAAAAGCCCTACCTACCCAGAATACACAAACCCTGTCTGGGACGGTGCGAACACCGCCCTCGACAGGAAACCCTTTGTCCAAGCGCTCCTCGCTGGAAGGACTCCCAGCAGCAGGAGGTCAGACTCGTGTCTGTGGTGGCAGCATCCATTTTGTGGAGCTGAGGCTTTAGTTAACTTTAACCGGGGTTCACAGTTACGTACATGTCGTGTCCCTCTAGAAGGGCGGAATGCTAACCTCGTCGCCAGAGTTGGTGAGAGGGCAGCATCCCGATTCGTATGACACCTTACTCGACATGTCTTGATAACGCGACACCGAAGTTACCGATGTGGTACGCGTTATCATGGAACAGCCATTGGGTCTTGATCCCGCAAGCTGCAACCGGGCTCGGCTCGGGCCAGAACCTAGTTCACACGAGCCCACGCACTCTGCCTTCAGGATTGTCAAGGCCTGCCATAGGAGTGACTGATAGGAACTCGGGTGTCCATGGTATGGTTAGATATAGGGCTACTATATCTAAAGCAAAGTGTGATTACACGACTTCGCCCCAGCTGTCATGCAGCCAGTTGTGTCAAATTTAGGAGGCCATCCAGGGGTGGCATAATACATGCTGCAGCCCCTGGCGGCCCTGGGTACACCTATGCCCTGCGTTACGGGGTCTGATAAGGTGGCCCAGTACCAATTGGAAATGTACCTAGGGTACATGGAATCCATTTTAAAGAGAGAGCAGTAGGCCTGGGGTCCTGATTGGCAGGGTCCCAGGTCGACTATGTCCAAAACCAGCTAAAACACAGGGCAAAAAGTTGGGGGCAACCATAGTCAGGAGGTACCTTACTACAGTATTGAGATCATTTTACAAAATAACATCTTTTTATTTAAACAAGACTATTATTGTCAGATCAAGGGCACCAGCATGGGAGCCACATGTGCTCCCAGCCTAGCATGCCTGTATGTCGGCAAATTCGAGCAGCGCCACATCTATAATGAATTAAGTCCTTTCTATGAAAATATCAAAAATTGGTCTAGATTCATAGACGATATTTTCTTTATATGGGAAGGCAGTGAAGAGGAACTCAATATTTTTCTTGAGTGGTTAAACTGTGGAGATCAAAATCTTAGGTTTACATCAACCAAAAGCCAACAGGAAGTTAACTTTTTAGATATAAAAATTGTGGAGAAAGAAGGCCTGTTGAATGTTGAACTGTATGTCAAGCCTTCAGACAGAAACACCCTCCTCCACCATACGAGTTATCACCCCAAATGCCAAAAAGACGTAATGCCCTTCACTCAATTTTTGCGTATTAGACGCAATTGTAGCGATAGACAAGCATTTGAGAAACATGCAGAAACCCTCAAGACTAAGCTAGCATTGAGAGGCTACCCTAAGCGGTTGATAAAGGAAGCCTACAAACGTGCCAAATACTTCAATAGAGATAGCCTTTTTGACACAAAGCAAACAGCCAAACAACCAAAAAATGAATTAGTGATGGTATCAGATTTTAATGGTTTCAGCAACAAGGTCAAAAACCTTATTAATAAACATTGGTCTTTATTAAATAAAACAGGAGAAGCACCAATACTGAAACCTCAGCCATTCTGAAGCTCACCACATTATCGTTCGGCACGTCCTGCCATTGTGCAGACGCCGTTAATATTCTCAGGATTGTCCGGAATGCGCAAGCTAAACCGAAGAGCGAGCATCATCTGAGCCCCCATACTTTGGCTGCATCGTCGGCTTTTTTAATTGTTGCACCATCAAGTGCTCAGAGGTATTTTTTGAACCTCAGACAAGCTCCAGGAATCGCTAGAGAATCGTTTTATTACGAGCACACCGTATCGAGCCACTACAGGGCATTGAGCCCCTTGCAGCAGATGCGCACAGCAAAGCTGGTCGTCTGCAGAGCAAAGAAACGATCGAGTGCCAGCGACAGAGCCGGCGGAGTGGGGGAGAGCAGAGGAGCCATCACGCTGTGCTAATCACGCCGCCACCGAGCCAAGAGTCACTCACCTGGTAGCTCCCTTGCTGGGAGAACGCCGCCACCGAGCCAAGAGTCACTCACATGGTAGCTCCCTTGCTGGGAGAACGCCGCCACCGGAGCCAAGAGTCAATTCCTGGGAAAATCGCGCCGCCACTCCGGGACTACAGTTCCCGGCAGGCAACGCGGCGGCGCGCAACAGTGACGTCGCGCCAGGAGGCGCTTCATAACAGCGACAGAGCCAGCTACGCGGGACGCCCGGGGCGAAGCCCGGGCAAAGGGCGGGCCCTCTACGGCCCTCATCGGCACGAGTAGGCCAGGCTAGGCCACCTCCCTAAAATTCTTCATTGTGCACCAGGGATTTGTTCCTGTCAGCTTATCGTGAGTGGTGGTGTTACTGTCACTAGTTGCCCGCCTCCTAAGTCCTAGTTATCCAGACGGGGGTCGGTAAGTAGGCTGTATAGCTATTATCGAATCGCCCAGGAGCCCGGGAAAAGGAGGGGGCCTACGCGGATAAGCTGACAGCAGATAAACACACCCACGAATCAGGAAACGAGTCAGCTGGACATCTGCACAAGTCATTGAAGTAAGACATTTGTTTTAACTTTGAGAGTAATACCTTGTTATTTTATCGAGCTGTGGGCGTAAGACTATCACACACCTTTGTACAATTATGCCTAAAAGAAATCATCACATGGCATCCGAAACACCAAAGAACACCATTGAAAACTACCTTGTCCAAGTGGTTAGCAAAATAAACAGTGAACGCAGACAATCGTTAGGTCTGTCTCAATCACCTATTCTCCCTCCCATGAGCCCACCCACTTCCTCGCAAATTAATGAGTCTCTGCTATTAGACTCTAACAATGATGCCCATGCAACAGCTTCCCCAGTAACTGTCAATATTGATGCCAGCACAGTGAATGTGGGGGGCATTGAGACACATGCGGATAATGACTCAGATGCACAGGTTGTCATTGAGGTTGAAGGAAATGATGAAAACGAAGATGTGGAGGACGAACCACCTACAAAGCAGTCCTCAAGGGCAGTTAGAGCCTGTCGCAGATTGCAAAGCAAACGTGGGGGGGCACGTTCAGGAAAAAATAAGGTTACATCACCGCTAAAGTCAAAAAGTACCTGCCAGAACAATGAGGAGAACAATCTGAGGGAAACCTTGGATGAGGACCTAATGTCTAGAATAGCGGAGCTGTTAGAAATAAAAATTCAGACAATTATTAAGCCACTTATCAGCAAGATTGATAAACTTTCTGCAGAGATAAAGAAACTTGGAAGTACACAAAATGTCTTAGCAGATGCAATAGGCAATGTTTTAAGTAATGTCAATAAAGGCCGTGACTCCCCAAAGGAAGATAATGAATCCAGGGTAACATCAGATGCTACTCCACTAGGCCCAATTCCTCCAGAATGCCCGCAAACTGGCCATATTACCAACGACTTGCCACTAGAAGCCCCAACTATTCAATTAATTGATCTACCACATGTCACAGTGCCCCCTAGTTTTGAAGAAAATCCAATACAATTTGCAGTTGAAGCAGCACCACTGGTGTTAGTGCTAGCCAATACACCAACCCTATCACCGGGCCAAACTGAGTTAGCCTCGTCATTAAAAAGCAAGGCACTATACTGGCTGTCAAATAACATGCGGATAGCACAGGGGGGTGAACAACGGTTGGCTGACGAAATCAAAACGGCAAGGAGGGTTGGATGGATAGGAAATAAGCAAAAAAAATGGAAGGGCGACTGTGTGATATTAAACTTCTCAACCCCAACTGCTCTTCCCGATATTCTATCAAATATCCTTCCACCACAAAAAGAAGTAGTTCTATAATCCCCCTTACATTAGAATTTTTCTATAATGAGTCACAAAAAGCCAACAATCAAAAACCCCCGAAGCCAGCTTGGTTAGCGAGAGATAATGGATGGGGTGGGGGACTGTCAGCGTTTGACACAAACTACGCTCCCAAAAACAGGGCAGGTCCGTGGCAAGTCAACCAACACAATACTCCTCGTCACATTACCCCAGGGCAAAACTGGAACCAAATGGGTAGACGAGGGCTTGGTATATTGGCTAACAATTGTGGGCCCTTAGGAAACGTCAATTATAATGGAGGTTGGCCAGGCATGCAGCAGAATGTACTGTACCCTAATACCCCAGCACCCATAGGCAATGTTAACTATAATGGAGGATGGCTTGGTACTCACCAGAATCCACCCTTTCCTATTACCCCTGCACCTAGATGGAATGCTCCTGTAAATGGTTGGGGCTTTGGGGCCCCATCTTACAATTGGGGAGTCAGCACCTCAAATAGGTTTGAGGCTTTAGCTGGCTTAGCTGATTGTGACTGACTTGATGGAGGGGCTTCGACAATGTCATGCAGTATAAATCACATATATCCTAAGTTTGCATCTTGAAGTTGAACCAAAGCAGATTGCACTTGTTAAAACTTCTCAACAGCCACTGCATTTTGCTGACATAATGGCACGAACACCGCATTTAGATATAACTGGGTCAACTACACCACGCCAGGTAGCAGAGAATCTAGGTGTTCTAGGAAGTACAAAAATCATTTGCTGGAATATTGCGGGTCTGAAAAAAAATCTCGCAGATCCGTCCTGGCATGATTACCTGGCTAGTGGGGATTTAATTATGTTCTAGGAGACCTGGGGGCTTGAAAACTACTTTAAGGTTGATTATAGATCTTTTTTCATACCCGCAGTAAATACAAATGGGGGGAGACCCTCTGGCGGCCTAACAATTTGGGTTAAAATCACAGGAGGCCCGTCCTTTAAGCAAATTGATACAAATAATCCCGACCTCTTATTACTTGAGTTAAAAAACACTAAGGGTTGTAGCATTTACGTGATCAATATTTATAGTAGACCACATCGATCATGTAAAGAATCAACAGTTGTAACCCACCTGAGTAATATTGTGGCGGGGATTGATCAAAATTATTATAGGTGGCGATTTTAATAGAGGTTTTGAACCCATAATAGGTCTAGAAGACATCTATAAGGATGAGGATAGTGCCAACAATATTCCTTTAGTAGACACGAACTATAAAGCACCTTGCACAGTGAGTGCCTTACAACTATTGAATCTGACAATAGAATCAGGCCTGCGTGCCTGTAATGGGCGGTTGCCATCAGACTGCCCTAGCAAACCAACATTTACCAGAGGGGCACATTCCAGCCATCTAGATTATTTATTACTTTCCCTGAACTTGTGGCCCATGACCATCGACCTAATGGTGGATGATCGCACGGAAAGCGACCACTATCCTTTGATCTTATTTGTCCAAACTCAGATTTTTAGAACCCTCGATAAAAGTGTTAACAGCACAGTGTCCTTGCCACAGGACCCTCTAGTGGCAAATAACCGTAGATCCCTGAAGTGGCCAGTGGAATTAGACAACTCAAAAATCATCAGTCAAATCTATAAAGTATTTGGGATGCATATGTCTTTTCTCTTAGGAAACAGTACTGTTATTCAAAATCAAAGTCTGACAGAATCCCATGAACATCTAATCAACCAACTTGGCGAGATCCTGACCAGGGCGGTAAAAAGATCACATAACGCCCAAAAGAGTAAACAAACTGGGATCACCTGGTATAACCAGGATTGCCGGAAAGCCAAAACAGATCTAATTACAGCGGTCAGGGGAGATTCAGCGGATATTGTGAGAACTAAGGGAGCCCAGTATAAAAGAATCTTATTAAAGGCCAAAAAAGAGTGGGACGAAAGGGTTTGGTCCGATTTGTTGGACGCATGTAAGTGCAAAGATCAGACATCCTTCTGGAGCCTCATTGCTAGAGGCACCAGGGGGGCGACTGAATGCAAAGACACATTTTTAGAGGAGAAAACATGGGTCGAGCATTTTACTTTGTTATATTCTTGTGAAAGCTCAAGTGAGAGTGGAGGTTGGGATAGTTTGCAGGCCCCCTTGGCTGCGTATGACACACCCCTCATCTTTTCCTTAACAGAAACAACTTTAGCAATCAAGGCAGTCAAGTCAGGGAAAACGCCAGGCCCTGACAGAATACCAGGTGATCTTTGGAAACACGAAAATTACATTTGGGCTCCCTATATCAATTTATTATCTAATGATATTGCCCGAGGAGCTCCTATTCCGGAAACCTGGAAGGGGGCAGAAATTGTAACACTGTTCAAGAAGGGTGATAGGTCAAATCCCTCGCACTATCGGCCTATCAGCCTAATTGACGTGTTGCAAAAAAATTTTGCACGACAAGTCCTTGGTCGGCTCTCCTCTTGGATTGAAGAGCACTCTATTTATACAAAATACCAGGCAGGTTTTAGATGCAAGATAAGCACTGTAGACCAGGTTTTTAGATTTTTATGTTTAGTCTGGAAATACACGATTATAAGGAGTTCCCACATATACGTGGCCTTTGTTGATTTGAAGGCAGCTTTTGATATGGTTCCAAGGGCAGCCCTATGGAAGACATTAAACAAAATGGGTGTCCCTGGAAATATCCTTCAATTTTAATCAGACTCCACGAGAATAATTACGCACGAGTCAGATGGGGACCAAATGGAGAAGTCAGTGAGAAAATAAAAATAGCAAAAGGGGTAAGGCAAGGGTGCGTAATGGCACCTACCTTATTCTCTTTATACGTCAATGACATCCCCGATACTCTTTTGGGCTGCGAGCATGACTCTCCCAAATTGAGCGGGCAAACCGTTCCGGCATTATTGTTTGCAGACGACACAATCTTAATTTCACAGACACCTAGGGGGCTCCAAAACCTTTTAAATACATTCAGTCTGTATTACCATGACAAGGAATTAGAAATTAACTCCTCAAAAACAAAAGTTATGACAATCAATCCCCATAAAGGTTTTAATAAGGTTTTTAAGATAAACAATGAACCTATTGAAGAAGTCCCCAATTTTAAATACCTGGGTATTATTTTAGACAGTGATGTTACATGGAAAACACAACTGGAGACCTCAAAACTAAGGCTGACCCAAAACCAGGGCCCGATTATAAAGAAGCATAAGAATAGCCAGTTCAAAGCAGTCTCACCAGCTATTGAATTATTTAAATATAAAGTGCAATCATCCTCACTTTATGGTGCGGACCTTTGGGCCTATGCTTTAAAGGATACTTTCCGAGTGAGGGAAAATTCCTTCATTAGGCAACTTTTAGGGATACCTGGTTCAACACCACTGACACCCGTATTATGGGATCTTAACTTCAGACGTACTGACGACTATGCTTCTCTTCGTCTGCTGCTCTATTGGGTCCGCGTATGGTCCGTTGAAGAGCTGGCTGATTATAGAGAAGCATTGAAAGAGATATTGGCTATAAGGAATACCACGCACTTGCCATGGTTAGAGTACGTCAAAAAATGGTTTGAAAAACTAGGGTTAAGTGACTTTTGGTTTGACCCGGATTCTCTTACAAACAGCTCAAAAAAGATCTTGAAGCAAAGGTACTGGGACTATATTAGAGATTCAGTGCTATCAAAATCCCAGAACAGGGACCCTAACCTCGAAATTTTTTGAAATCAAAATGAATATGCAAATAGAGCCCTTCATGGATGAAATTTACCCTCCACTGGCTAAAAGCCTATACTTAAAGTTCCGGTATAGCATTTTGCAATTAAAAGAAAGAACAACTAGCTGGAACTGTAATAAGGGGTTGACCGGGGCCGCTGGGTCTGATGTATGTGAGTTCTGCGAGATGGGGATGAAAGAGGATGAGTCCCATGTTTTATTTATATGCCCAGCATACCTTAAAGCAAGGAAAAAATGGCTTAAGCCAATCTGTAAAAAGGTTAGGCTTCAGACAAATTAAGGTTGGACTTAGAATATTCAAAGGAGACACTGCACAACCGATTGTGTTCAGCCTAAGTCGTTTTCTCCTATGTGTAGCCTTGATCAGGAGGATGAAAAATCAAAAAAAACCTAATGAAATAGGCCATTCCACCATGTCATTGAGTCAATTATTAGCTGCTATAGTGCTGCCTGCTCTACTGTTATGGTGTATACCATTTTTAACAAAAACAGACGTTAATTTATTATTTTATCACTATGTATATTTATCTAGTGTTCTGTATAGAAGAGGGGCCGATCAAGATCTAGCCAACCCCAATGTAGATGATTGGAAAATGAATTGAATTTTATGTATTTTGTGCAAAGGAGTTGTGATGATATTTTTACCCACTGCTATTTTTACTATGTATTGTAATATGATGTATTATGATTTAATGTATTGTATCTTACAAGGTTTTTTAAACCAAATAAAGATGGAAAATGAAAATGAAATGAAACCGATGTATGCATATAGAAGAAATAAAACTATTAGGAACCATCTAGTGCAGACTTTCAGAGAACCTAAAACAGCCAGTCTCAGAAATGTAATCAGTAACAACTCCATTCAAGGTAATCTCCCATGTAGCACGTGCTCACACTGTAAGAACATTGTGAAAACAGACAAATTGGAAATAAATGGCATAACACATTGGATGAACGATCATGTCAATTGCCGCACCACCAATGTGGTGTATCTTCTGATCTGTCCCTGCAAAAAATGTTATGTAGGTGAAACAGGGCGAGAAATGCGCCAGAGACTAACTGAACATCGCTCCTCCATAAAAAATCTTAGGAAGGGTGCACCATTGGTTGAGCATTGGGCTGCAGAAAAACATGACACCGATGACATCAAATGGTTCATTCTGGAAAAGATCAACATATCAGTCCGAGGAGGTGATATAAATAAAAAGCGAAAGCTTAGAGAGCAATTCTAAATGTCGAAATTTAAAACCTACTACTCAGGGCTGAACTGCAGAGAGGAGTGGGACAGAATGATTAAGTAACTGGTTATATTCTGTATCTAAGAACAATCTTAATAACTTCCCCACAATTATGAGCAAAAAGATGTAGAAATTTAGACACTAAAATCAGAGGTGTGCACTGATTGGATTGTCTCTCAGAATACCATAATTAAATTGTCATAAGATTATGTAGACTTTGCCTATATAAAATATATCCCCCAAAAAGAAGAGTATGGCACATAGTGTACGGGGAATAAAAGAGTTAGAGGATAGTGTTAGAAATGTTAAATTAAACCTTGCATGTATGATGATTATGAAATGCAAATGATTGTTTTCTTGATTTTTATGATATCCAATGTATAACACTGTAGTATATTACGGCAAAGATTGCAAAAACATGTATAACTTTTGGAAATACATGTAGTCTCGCGATGGTATTAGACATAATTGTGATTCATTTTGTGATGATTTTGACGAACAACTGTGATCTCTGCTGATGATACGCTTTATGCTTTGCAACATAAACTTGGTACAAATGTCACAGTTAAAGGAATTTTTGTGCCTTTGAAAATTGTGTTTATTAAACACACGGGTGTTGCCAAAAATGTAACAATGCTGTCACAGGAGTGGCGTTAATATTTTTGATGTTCGGCAATCCCTAAACGCTGCCAGCTTCGCTAAATCTCGAATTATGTAGTACAACTGAGGGTAAAATAACATATGCCCATAAGTAGCGCTGATAGCAAGACTATCGAATCATTTCATGTGTATCGGTTAAAACGCTTTTCTGTAGTTCACTGAAAAGAAAGAAAGTACAAATATGGCGCCCTGCTTAGTATCAGTAGAAAGCACGAATAATAACGTGTGCTTCAAAATTCTGTATAACACGAGGTTGTATTTTGGTACTAATATAGAAATGGCACAGATAAACAGGCCAATTCAAACAACAACGTTATTATGTCCGGTAATAAAACTTTAGTTAAAACGAACGCTAACCAATATTGCGAGTATAACGCTGATGGTATAAAAATCAGCATACCTATATGCACCCGATTAAAGCCACAAGTAAGGCAAGTGTATTTTCTGAATTGAAAACGTGAGCAGATGAAAGCACCTAAATTTACGAATATAAACATGAATATAAACTTAGTTAAAAAACTACAAATATGGCCGACAACGTGGCCAGTCGACGGAACCATCGAATCGGCACTAATTAATTAATTAATCAATTAAGGCGCGTTAGTGCACCTATAAAAACTATGAACACACGCCACTCACTCGTTCGAGCAAGGGGAGAAAGGGCGTGTCGACTGCTACGGATTCCAGAGGAAGCGGTAAGGAGCCATAGTGGAGAGCAAATGACTGTGAGCTTAGCGATGTATTTAGAAGCTAGGATGCAGGGTTTTGAGTCCTGCTAGTTTGGATAATCATTTGTACTGGTCAGGACCCCCAAACTCTGACTAACCTTGTAACCGAGTAGCTAGCTAGCGACCCTAAAACAAAAATGAGATCAGGTTTGACTGAATAGTACTGTAATTAATTCTTGGTAGACAGCAAAAATTATTTTTAACCAAACAGAGGTGGTTTATAATGTGAGAAACGAACCTTTGCAAATTAAATAAAACTCATGTATCACTAAGGTTCATCTCGGAGGATGCTCTGAACAATACAGCCCTTTTGAAAAATACTAGCCAAACAAATTGCCTGAATAGGTATGGTATCTTGAATATCCATTTCATATTGCCCACCCTGATGTACAGGCACAACAATTTAGTCCCTGCTAGCATATGTGAAGGATATAAACATAGAAACTGATACTGGTGCTTTACTACCATGAACACCAAGGATTGATATATATTGACATTTACACTTCTGTCTAGGACACTGTGCCAAAAGAAAATAGCTACTCAACTGGATATCTATTCATGGGGCAATATCTCCATCAAGCTAAAAAGTAAAAAACCTTGGAGGATTGACCAATATAAACGGTATGTAGGAACTTATTGTGGGCGCCCATCTTAAATCTGTTTAAGTAATAAATGCAAAATTTCTCTTCAAGTAAGAAGAGATATAAATACAACTTTAATTGATTTTTCTTGCAGACTGGGGTAAAATTAACACAACCCCGTATGAACCAGTGCTGATCAGAAGGTGTGCAATTGATAAAGACACTTATAAGATCATCTCCCCTTTTTTAAAGTAAGTGCAATGGGAGTCAAATAAGTGGTGCTGATTAATTGAATTAGATCATAAATAATTTTGATCACGGCTTCTTTCTATCTTTTAGAATGTTCATTTAGAAATACATTCTAAACCTGAGGACCTATAGACACCCGGTTCCTCAGGGTGTGGAACCCCATAAAATTGAAGGCTCCGCTAGAACCCGTTAGCAAGTAAGAAAATATTCCTGTGCTAACATGTTGACACGTGGCAAACCTGCACACTCTTTTGTACTGTATCTTGTATTCACCTAAGGTAATATATGATTCTAATTGTATGTATTTGTTTTTAGATTGAAGAAACTTGGTTTTTAAATAAGTCTGTCCTGAGGAAGGTGTTATAAATTCTGTAGATCACCGAAACGCGTCGACAAAAGGATTCACTATGGCATCTTTTTATAAATGTTTTTGTTAAAATTTGTTGAATCTATGTACTGTTTTGTATGAAATGCTTTTAATTATTACAAGTGTATTTAAATTGTGAGTAACAGATATATATTGTACCAAGTCAATGTGTTTACAGTAACTAAATGTAACAAATGAATTCATATGTAATACTTTAAAAAAAAAAAAAATCTGTGAAACGAATGATACTGTAGGTTTTTGTGCATATCTAAATCACCCGTGTCACTCCACAACACTAAATAGTTATATTAGGTTGGACCTCACCAATACTAAAAAGTGATATTAGTGTGTAGTCCTTTTGGTCACAAATTTGAAGCTAACCATACAGAAAGGAACCCCCCTCCTTTTTTACTTGATTTACACCCAGTCCTTTCTGTAACTCTGGGAAACTCTCTTCTTTGAAAGTAGAGGTCCTCATCTACATTGAGCCCATATGGTTCCATGCAGTTAAATTCCAGAATGAAGTATGTTTCTAACTTCCGGAGTTCTCTTTCCCTGTCGCCCCCTCTCTTTTTCTTGGGTACCTCTGCTATACATGTATACTGCAGGCTCACATGGTTACTTTGGTGATGGGACTCAAAGTGTCGGGCAATGGGATACGTTCTGTCTTGATTGACAATCGCTCGCCTGTGTTGAAGGATTCGTTGGTGAACAGGCAAGGTAGTGCTTCCTATATATATGTTTGGACAGGAGCACTGTAATAGATATACAACAAAATTACTTTTACAGATCAGAAAACTTCTGTTCGTTACAATTTTATAAAAAAAAATTCTAAAATCAGTACGGTTCATGCCATGTTGGCATGCCTTACATTTAGCACTGTTTTTAAAACCAGGTTTCTGTTGTAGCCAAGTTGAGGTGCCTTTCCTTTTTTTCAATGAATTCACTTTTGACAATCGGGTCTTTGAGAGATTTGGATTTTTTATATGTAACCTCTGGATTTCTTTTTACTCTAGTACCCAACACCGGATCGTTTCTTACAAGATGCCAATGTTTGTTCAGGATAGATTTAATTTCCCTGTGTTTTACATTAAAGGTAGTTATAAATCTAGAGTTATCCTGGTTTCTCAAATGTTTACTCTGTTCCTGCTGTCTTTTCGTTCTAGAAGGTTCAAATAATATCTTTTGTCGTTCCAGATTTTTAGCTTTGGTAGATGCCCCTTTCAATACATCTTGACGGTATCCCCTTTGAATGAATCTCTGGGTCATTTCTTTTTCTACTCTGTCATACTCTTCCTCACTGCTGCAAGTTCTCCTTGCTCTATAGTATTCCCCAAAGGGGATACTTCTAATTAATTCAGCTGGATGAGCACTTTCTGCATGGAGAACTGAATTTCCGGCAGTGACCTTGCAAAATACAGTTGTCTCCAATTTACCAACAAGGGGTTTGATCCGAATGTCCAGAAAGTCTATTGTGGTTTTACTATAATGCCCTACAAATTCTAAATTTTGATTAAGGTCATTAATGAACAGCTCGATGTCTGTCTCCGTGCCCTGCCACAGCACGAAGACATCATCAATAAACCGAACCCACAACAGGACTTGTTCAGTCCAGTGGTCCAGGGGACCACCCCCGAGCACCCTTTACTCCCACCAGCCGAGATGTAAGTTGGCATAACTGGGGGCGAAACAGGTACCCATCGCAGTCCCCAGTTTCTGCAGAAAGAAGTTGTTGCCAAAGAGAAAAATGTTTTTAGTGAGGCACCATTCCATAAGCTCTAAAATCACTCTATTCTGAGCGGCAAATCGAGCTGTTCACTTGCTCTTTGTCCATCGGTATGTCTGATACTAGTATATAATTTAGATATATCTAATGTCAGCAATATCATGGTCTCTTCATCCCAACGAATGTTAAAGATACATTTTAAAAAGTCAGTTGAGTCTTTAATGTAAGAGGGAAGTGATCTAACTATTGGATTAAGAAAATAATCAATGTAGTGTGAAGCATTTTCAAATAAACTACTACAAGAAGAAATAATAGGTCTCCCTCGTGGACTAGTGGGGTTCTTATGTATTTTGGGGGGCATGTAAAATACTGGGATTACTGGTTTCTCTCTTTTTAATAAATTATATTCATCCCAGCTTAAAAGCCCTTCATCTCTCCAGGTATCTAGTCTCACAAAGAATTCCACTTTTACCTTCTCATATTCCTTAGGGCTGATCCTGCTATAGCAACCACAATCCTACAATTGACTAAGCGCTTATTTCTTGTACTACTCCCTCCCCCACAATACAATATTCCCTCCTTTGTCTGAGGGCTTTATCAAGAAACCATCTCCATCTTGTAGTTTTTTCACTGTTTTATGAAATAAAGCTTTCTTAGGATCTATTTTCCGTTTGCTTTGGTTCTCCACAGAGAATAGATTTTTAAGATCTCTGGTTACATTTTCTCCAAAAATATCCAAATTGTCTCTCACAGTTTGAGGTAAAAATCTGGATGGTGTTCTAAACGGTGTTTGATCACTTTTATCCAAACCAGTTCCTATTCCACTTGAGTCCTCACTTTCAATCTGACTAGTATCATTGAACATAGAAATCATGTCCTCTAAGGCCGGTATATCATTAACATTAAGGAAGGTTGTATTGTTGTTGGATGTAGGAGTCTGTTCTTGAACTTGAAGATTGATTTCATGCTGGCCTGAATGCAACTTAGATAGTTTGAGTTTACGGATGTAGCGATATAGATCCATTCTGCTGTTAGAATAATTGTACTCAATTTTTGTCGCAGAAAGATAGTCCTAATTTCAATATCATTTCCTCATCCTCTGTTATCTCCACAGAACTATATATATATATATTCCTTCCTGAAACCACCGCTTTGGGATGATTCTGCCGCATTTCCTCCATAGTTACAGCTCTAACAGAGGTGCCACTTAAAATTCAGGTGCTCATTCAATATTTAATTTGCAATTTTTAGTTCACAGCAACACCCAATATGGAATGCCAAAGCGTTTCGGCTTACACGTTCAACTGGGCAACCACATGACATACAACCCTTGTGTATAAAAAGGAAAATTGGACTGTCACCTCCTCCTTACTCTCTTCCTGTCCACAACATCTGGATCACCTGACTAATCAAAAGTGTCTCATATGAGCAGCCACATTGAAAATGTTGTTTTTTGCATGCAGTAAACTGATCACCATGATCACATCTTGTTTTCAACTCTGATCTTCACAGCCATTTCAAATGTGTTAAGCACTTATTCACAAATTTGTGCTTGAGTATGAATTCTAGATTTATATACTCATTGAAGTAGTGTGGCTAACTGGTTAGAGGCGGCAGACCCGAGAGCAGAGGACGGCCCGGGACCAGGGTTCGATTCCCGACGCGGCAGGTTTCTGGACCAGGGTCAGCGGACTCGATAATTCTCTCGCCTCGGTGCCCACTCTGATCAGCGGTCACACTCGGCAACTCTGGGCACTAGCTTGCCTCATCTTCACTAACGGCCCCACCAGACCGCCGGGGATGCCTGGTCTCACCCTGGAGATATCCATTAAGGGACCATCTCTCAGGGAAGCCAGGAAGGGTTTCGCAGCGGTCAAAGCGCGGAGGTACCCCTTCGGGAGTGATTCCAGCGCTATATAAGCACATAATTAATTAATTAATTGTGTTAAACAGCTGCACATCCTTATGGACATCAGTTTTGTTGCCCAAAAATGTCTCTATTCCTACAGTGTGTTTACACTCTTATTTGATTACACATGCCAATGCATCAGGAAAACAATTATTATTTCTCACTCTTAATATAGAGAATATAAAATACGTGTGTCTTCAATAATGCATTCAAAAGCGCTGTTATAGCCATTTATATATTGACCAGCCACTCCCATAATTGCATCCCAATGTTATTTCACAAATCAACATAAAGTGCAAATGCTTGTCATGGAATAATGTCCCACAATGTCTGCTAATCCTGTGCATAAAATGCTGGTACTTAAGCGGGACTCTTCTTATATTCACATTCCCACAGTTCAAAGTGCAAATACATGATCCAAAACATATATGTATAAGGTGCAATAACATATGTCTAGGTAAAGTGCAAATGCATCATACCCTGCTTACCATGAGAGTCATATTCACATTCCCACAATCCAAAGTGCAAATGGATAATCTAAAGCATATCTAAATGTATATATAAAGTGCAATCACATGATTATAGTAAAGTGCAAATGCATCATACCCTGCTTGCCATGAGAACATATACGAGTCAAATGATGCTCATGCATATCTCTCTACTGCACCACATTTATTGTATAGTGAAACAGCCATTCATGAATACATTACTGTATCATTTATTTTCAATTATTACTATGGTGGAAATGCAAATGCGTTTCTCTCAATTCATAATCAGCCCTCTTACATAAACAAGTACATGTAAACGGTATAGTACTGTTACATCGCATTTTTTACATCGTAATGCTGTTACAACGCAGCTATTACAACGCTGGTTCCATTACATCGGATGCTATTACAACGCAGGATATTACATAGCAGATGCTATTACAACGCATACCATTACATCGTAAGTATTGGTAAGTATATAATTTTTATTTTTATTTTATTTAATATTATATAATTAATTTAATTATTTTTAATTATAAATAAATATATTTATTTATGTTTTTTAATATTATAAATTAAATATATTAATTTAATTAATTTTTATAATAAGTATGAGTATAGGAGTATATGTTTTGGGGTACTGAGGTATATGTTTTGGGGTGTTTGGTTATTTTTAGGTTTTAGGGCAGTGTTTGGGTTTTGGGGTACAGGGGTATTATTAGGTTTTAGGGCAGGGTTTGGGTTTTGGGGTACAGGGGTGTTTTTAGGTTTTAGGGCAGGGTTTGGGTTTTGGGGTACAGGGGTGTTTTTAGGTTTCAGGTTTGGGTTTTGGGGTACAGGGGTGTTTTTAGGTTTTAGGGCAGGGTGTGGGTTTTGGGGTACAGGGGTGTTTTTAGGTTTCAGGGCAGGGTTTGGGTTTTGAGGTACAGGGGTGTTTTAAGGTTTTAGGGCAGGGTTTGGGTTTTGGGGTACAGGGGTGTTTTTAGGTTTTAGGGCAGGGTTTGGGTTTTGGGGTACAGGGGTGTTTTTAGGTTTTAGGGTAGGGTTTGGGTTTTGGGGTACAGGGGTGTTTTTAGGTTTTAGGGCAGGGTTTGGGTTTTGGGGTACAGGGGTGTTTTTAGGTTTTAGGGTAGGGTTTGGGTTTTGGGGTACAGGGGTGTTTTTAGGTTTTAGGGCAGGGTTTGGGTTTTGGGGTACAGGGGTGTTTTTAGGTTTCAGGGCAGGGTTTGGTTTTTGGGGTACAGGGGTATTTTTAGGTTTTAGGGCTGGGTTTGGGTTTTGGGGTACAGGGGTATTTTAGGGTTCAGGGGTAGGTTTGTGTTTAGGGCTGATTAAATTATATTTACCATTTATAAATTAAATAAAATATATTTATTAAATTAAATTAATTATATTATATTAATTACATTTTTTAATTAAATTAATTAAATTAAATCAATTATTTTAATTCATTTAATGTAATTACTATTTAAAAAATATTTAAATCAAATTAATTTCATTATATTTTTTTAATGAAATTAATTATAATTTTTTTCATATTAAATTAAATAAATTGATTTTAATTTATTACATTAAATTAATTACTATTTTAAAATGTATTTTAATTAAATTAATTAAATTAAATTAATTAAATTAACTTAATTACATTTTTTTTAAAAAGGTATACTTACCTATACTTACGATGTAATGCCATGCGTTGTAATAGCATCCGATGTAATGGATCCTGCATTGTAAAAATTCCGATGTAACGGAATGCGATGTAAAAAACCGCGTTGTACTGACACCAATCCACATGTAAACTTATCTCTCTTCTCTAGACCTATAAAGGGCAAGTGCAAAAAAGAACACTATACCCTTCTATAGTTTTAGTAGGGTGTTGTGAGTGGAATTACCATTTATGAACACAAAACTCTATCATTTCTATTAAGTTGTTACTAAAGTGCAAATGCAAGTGTGTTTCTTTCACTTCATAATTACCCGTAGTACAAGTAGGTGTAAACGTCTCACTCTCATATATACATATAAAGCAAAATTGCAACGAAAAAACACTACATCTCTCTAAACTCAAAAAGGATTCAGTTGTTACTAAAGTGCAAGTGCAAGACTGAAGTCATTATTGCACAAATATTACATAAATATCAATGTTGCACATACTAGTGGTGAGGAACTGAAATATCTTCATTCTCAGGGGTCCTACTAATATCAATAAAGAACTTGGCACAGAAGTTGAAATATGAAAAGACATCTTTATTAAATTTAATAAGTGAGGCAACGTCACACAGAAGCCGTAGCAAATGAATGAGGTAGTCTGAGGAATACAGAGAACAGAGGCCTTATATATGTTTTAGAGTTACAAAACTCAGCATAAAAGAAAGGGGGCAGTCCTAGCTTTTACAAGCATGCAAAAAAACCAACATTCCTTCTTACACAAGCTGGACAAACCCATAATAAAACACCACAACCCATATCGTAAACAGGTCATAAAAAGAAGGAACAGAAACATATGAGAGGTAGGATAAGGGGTGTGTATGTGCATACCAAACTTTACAATCTCCTGTGCTCTGATCCTTAATCTTGATCAGCTACTGGGCAAGAAACTGGTCTAACAAGGTCAGCTTCACGCAACAGGGTCAGTTCACTCAGGTCATCCAGAAGTCAGCTAAAGTCATCGGCCTATGTGAGGGCAACCACAAGATGGTTGCCATGCACAAAATGGAACCCAAGGGTTCAGAACGAAATCTTCAAATACACAGTTAATCCATCGGTGTAACATGATGAAAACACTCATACTTGCTGAGCTCACTGTTTACGGTTCGCTGTTACCAAAATCGTAACAGAACCACGACCTTTATGACCCAGGTTCAGAATTCACGGAACCTCAGACCCTCTTTTTGCCCTTACTTAGGCAATAACCTAAACTCACGTCAATCTGAATCCAGGTCTATATTCATCAGATCATCAAGATGTTGCTGGAGCATAATCCTATTACTTAGCAACTCTCTCGGGACAGGTCTCCTTACACACGTAGTAGCAGAAAGGCCACATATGGCAGGACCAAATAGGGAATACCTCTATCTGTAGTATGTGGCATAAGACCACACACCCAACAATTAGTGATGTTCACTACTAACTGGTGTTGGTGCAGAAGCTGTACAAAGGAATTATTAGTGAACTCTGACCTCCTAACCAGTTCATGTTCAGGTAAAGTATGGAAAGAATGCAAAGAAGTAGTAGTAGGAAGAGACATAGGTTGGGAGGTGGGTACAGATGTCAATTAGGTAGAAAAAAACAATCCCAACCTTAAAAGACAACGTCATGTTTAAAACAACACTAGAAAACTCGTTTTTAAGAACATATAGACAACAGGAAAAATTAATGACCACTATTACAAACGAAATTATAATTTTTTGCAACCCTAAGCAAAAAGCAAATCCTAAAATTATCTAGTAACATTTTTAGGGTAATTTATTATGTGTTCAGATGAAACAGTGGTGACCCTCATCAATGCTCTGAGGTGAAAAGGGGGTACTCTTCCACAGAAAATGGACTTTATTCTGCTTTTACTAAACAGAATAGTACTTTAAACAATGCCAGCAAAATAAGAATCAGTCTCCTAACACCCATTCCATGTAATCATGCAGGGAATACCCAGAGTCCGTCCAAGCCTCTCTGGCAGACTTCTATTGTCTATCAAATCTTGTTGTTTTCTTCCGCATGGGCCTCTTCATTCAGGCCTTTCATGTCTCATTATCCGTTGGAGTGCCCTCCTGGCAAACACTCATAGCTCATTTGAAAGTCTCAATGTCTCAAGGCAGTGCACCAATATCTCTCCTGTGCGGCAGGCACTACAGGTAGTGTGCTCTCCATTGATTAAGGGCACAGATCATTTTATGCAGAACCGGGCCTACATTCTCAGGCTCCAACACTCATTACTCAGTGTCAGAGAACGCTCAGGCTGCTCTTTCATGGGCACCATAATGTAATGCCTTTTGCCAATCTTGGATCCTCCGGTGCACTGCACTTCCGTTGGAGCAAAGGAAAAAGGGGGGTGCGTGTGGCCAAAACTCAGGCCAAGGGGCTCAAGGGACTGCACACTGTCAGAGGTTACTAGCACATGACAGCCGCTCTTTTGCACTGAATCTCTGGTTCTGTGGCAAAACCAGCTCCTCCTTCTTCTCTGATGTTCAACGCCTTCTGATGAAGCAAGCACAATACTCTGGAGATACCATTGATGGCACACTGGCGATCGCTGTCTGGGTGCTGGGACTTTTCATCTGTTAGCTGTCACTAATGGGATTGTGGGTGAGTTCTGCAGGTTATTATGACTTAATCCCGCAGAACCTAGTGACGTAGGAGATGTGACACATTTGTTAGTTTCCTTCAATTAAGTACAAAAACAGTTCATTTAATAAAGGGACTGCAAACAGGTGGCCTGTAATCTTCAAAGGAGTGGCTATACGCCATGGGAATTCTATCTGAATGGATGTCCTCACACATGGTGGCATTGTCTAATGGGGTAAACACATTTTTCTCTCAATGATTACGTATAGGTGTTCCTAAATTCCTTATCTAAAACATCTCAAAAGAGAGTATTGAGTCAGTTAACCAGTTCATCACTACCCTGACAGTCAGACTGGAAAACATCAAAGTAGGCCTAAAGAAAATTCTTAAAAAAAAAAAAGTCTGGTCATACAAAAGGGAATTATACATAATATGGGGGTCTCTGGTACATTACTGCAATCTGGAAGTGTGAACCCGAACAATACATCAATAATAACAAAAAGCTGACTAGTGAGCTAATGTTCCAGTTCCTTCTTCAGGGAAAAAAATGAAACCTGGTTTCCTGAATGGTACAAAGCCATACACTACTTAGGAAGCAGAACAAAACTGAGTAAAGTAATATAGAAATTAGGTCACCATGTACAAGAGTCACAGATCTATAATTTTATCCTTACGTCCAATCAGGATTAAGCATGTGTGGGAAATCCGTTCCGCTCGTGGATTTCGCGGATTTTCGGTAAATCCGCGATCCGCGAACTCCTGCGAATTTACTGAAAATCCGCGAATCCGCGAGCGGCGGATTTGGGGGGCAAAAGTTCAAGCCTGTTGAACTTTTAACTATGTTAGGATGGCGACGGCAAGCTGCCAGCGCCATCCTAAAATAGTTACTAAGTTAGCTTCAACAGGAAGCACTAATAGATAAAATAAAGCAGGTGCTCGAGCACCTGCTTTATTTTATCTATTAGTGCTTCCTGATGAAGCTAATTTAGTAACTATTTTAGGATGGCGCTGGCAGCTTGCCGGCGCCATCCTAAAATAGTTACAGCAGCCCATAAATGTGAGTTTTGTCGAGGTTGGGCAGGTGTGCGTTCTCCCCATATCTATCGTCGAAATTGACCTATGATGCTTGATGGAGGCCTTTGCATTATTGACTTTCACGAGCTCAATCCCTGTGCAGTTCCTGTGACCACGAGCTTCTCTGATCCGTGCCTGTCCTTTTATGCACACAAAAGGCATCATGTGAACTCACATATAAGCCTCGCCCGTTTTGCCCGGCCCCTCACACTAGCGATGTGCACCGTTTTCCCGCCCGGCCTGCCCTTTACTCACACAATCCGCAAAATCTGTGAATCCGCAAATTCACGGATTTTGCGGATCGCGAATTTGCCCATGCTTAATCAGGATACATAAATTTAGGGCTGCCTGTTCCTTTAAGGGAAGAGGGGGCAAGTGACACATTTTGATCCTGTATATCTCTTTTATTTTTCTTGAATACTATTTATAGCCAAATTTGACATACACTGGTGAAGTGTTGTCTGTGTCGTGTTCACAAAAATAAAAATATCATATTTGTGAAATTTAGCAAATCAACCCAACTGTAGTGTAGCGATACACATCGTCATGTATATCCCTTCACAACACAGGTAAACTTGTAATAGTTTTAAAAGCAACAACATAAAACAAAAACATGCATAACGCACATGTCAAGCCATCAGATATACTTGCTGTATATCAAGCACAAAAAGCATAGACAAAACAATAACATATGTAAATGAGCGGTGACGCACAACACCATGTCCCAAAACCCAATATTCGGGCCATTCGGGCCTTCTTAATTTGTCAGGTTTAAAATCCTTACCCTCCTTTTGACAGTAGATCACCAGTTAGTGGCTATCTGCTGTCAAATACAACATTCTAACATACAGGACCAGCAAGAACAATTCATGATAGGACCATATACACAAACATAAAAAACACATGAATATTTCTTTCCAAAGGAGTTACGCAAAAACACATCTCCTTTCAACCAACCAAACTAACGTGTCTTGACAGCTTTAAATCACCCAGAACAATCCATGAATGATCTGTAGGCAGAAGCAAAAAAAAAAACATACACAACACACAAAAGAGAAACATTTCTCACAACAAACAAATATCAATTATAACTTTTAATCAGAAGAAAAAACATGATACACATTAACAAACACAAAAATAAATTTCCATTACTTAAGTGTTACCATCTTGTCAGTCAGCTTGCAACATCAAGCCACCTTAGTTTTGCCTGCAGAGCATTTAACATGATGTTGGGACTTTCAAAGACTCCTTTTTTATATTTCCCTTTGGAATTAAGTTCTTTAATTTTATTGATGTTCTTATGGAGAAACCAGAAACTCCACCTTTTAGAGGCCTGTTTAGCAAGGTCATTCTGCATTCCACAGAGACAAGGCCCTAATTTAAAAGGTCACAAATGTCAACATGAGAGCCTCCTTCCATTGTTTACAGGAAAACTAAAGATAGCATCTCAGCGTGACTTCACAGAACCTTAATAACACACATACCAGTTTTTAGAACAAATGCTTGTTGCAGTGGTACTCATTTCATCTACCTTAAATGGATCTCACTGGGTCATTAAAAAGGAAAAACCCAAAATGGGGACAACCTGCAAATTTGTATTATACCTACATGTATGCATTTACTGAAGCCTAAAGCACTTTAAAGCTATTATAAATGGCAAGAATGCTGTTCTAAATGGTCTATTTTACCCAAATTCGACTTTGATATTAAGGCACTTAAAAATAAATATCCTATAATTGTTTTACAGTTTAATCATCCTCAGAATGTTCTCTACAAATTGCAGAGATTGGACATTAGACATATCTCATGTAAATCCTTAGAAAAATGAGTTTTGTACGCCTGCGCTAAGTGAAATTCCATATGCTAATGTTCTCATTATGCAGTGTAACACAACTTAAATTAAATTATAATGCTAGGAGGTCACAGTATGAGCATTAAGCTTCATGAATAGTAAAAAACGAATTTTGTAGCACTTATTTTTAATAATTATTTTTCAAAATGTATTAATTATTTTTAATAAACCCAATAATTTTTGATAATTCCACATATAAAATTATTATTATTATTATTATTTATTATTAATGAGTTTTATATCGTGCGTGGTTACCCTTGGGCATCCCAGCGCTCATCCAGAGAGACACACCATAGCAGGAAGCAAATAAAAGCGAGCTGCATCCCTTGCCTATCATTTTAGACACATTCATTTATAAGCCTAAGCACAGAATCCTAACTTATAACATGACAAAATGTGTGTGCCACTTTAAAAGGACAATTTAATTAGCAACAGACCCAAGAATATGCTTACAAAATTTAGCTTAATAGACTGAAAACATTAAAAAAACACAAACACACATTTGAGCTCATTTCAGACATAAACAGAAAAGGGGTCAAAACACTCAGGACACACAATACAGCGCGCTTTAGCCATGTATTTTTGTGAATAGCGCCATCGCTATTCACTTACAGAAGTTGCACTAATGGGAAACCACATAGACATTTAAACACACATTTGGCCCACAAATCAATACTCAGGACAGAAACGAAGAGCAGCCCACAGACTGTACTTGAACCAAACCATTTGCAAATACTAGTTGTTAGTCATATTTACCAGAAACACTTCTCAATAGTGTTCCAAAAGACTGCAAAAACAGCCCAACAGACTGATGTATGTCCAAGAAGCGAAAATACACTCACTCCACTAGCTCTGGCTAGCAGAGCACCAAACAAAATCGTTCTGCATATCTTCATTCATAAAACTGCGCAGAACAAAGGATCCTTGTTTTGTATTATGTCATATTTTAATTCCCTGGGGATACAAAATCACCAAGGAAGAAATATGTTTTTAAATCTAACCTATTTAGATATTCCCTTTAGGGGAAGCCGGCTAATTTACTTCACATCATATTATGGTACCTTCCAAAAAAGCAACACATTTTTCCGTGTGAGCTTAAAAAAAACCAGGCATGTCAAAAATACTGCAGAATACGCAAGTATTATAGACAAAGTAGTGCTTAAGGTACTTTTCGTACGTGCACCGTCCCTGAGGACCAAACGGAGAAAATTCTCCTCATTACCTGTCTACAAAAATTGCAATTCGCATATCCAAACCTATACAAACCAAAAGTTGGCCAACACAAATTCCAAAGTTCCAAAGCTACATTTCCAAATTGCTAAGATCAGGCATCTTATAGCTCACTAATCTAGCTTCAAACTTCAAGGGGTTATCTCTACCAATACACTCGCAAATATACGAGCCCCTCGGCTATGGTTATTGCAATAACCAAATAAAAAACCAAGAAACCAAAAACTAAGGACTGGGAGCGACCCACTTATACTTAACTCTTACTTTTACTAAACAAAAGGTTATCCAAATTCTACTGTCAAGTTCTACATGACCTAACGGTCTTTTTAGAATACTCACGCCAAAAAATTCTCTGTCAGGAGTGACATCATGTGGAGGATCAAAATCAGGAAGATCAGAAATATACTGGGCTGCAGAAACAAAGAATCTCCAGAATCCCTGTGCACAGAGTACCTTCTTAGTAGAATCCTGTTCTGTCCTCCTCAGTAGATTTCAGTGTCCTGACAAGATCACTCCAACAGAAAGTCACTTCTCTGATGAGCCCCACGTTGGCTGCGCCATTTGAGGAACTGGGCTATCTTCATTCTCAGGGGTCCTACTAATATCAATAAAGAACTTGGTACAGAAGCTGAAATATGAAAAGGCATCTTTATTAAATTTAATAAGTGAGGCCACGTCACACAGAAGCCGTAGCAAATGAATGAGGTAGTCTGAGGAATACAGAGAACAGAGGCCTTATATATGTTTTAGAGTTACAAAACTCAGCATAAAAGAAAGGGGGCAGTCCTAGCTTTTGCAAGCATGCAAAAAAAACAATATTCCTTCTTACACAAGCTGGACAAACCAATAATAAAACACCACAACCCATATCGTAAACAGGTCATAAAAAGAAGAAACAGAAACAGATGAGAGGTAGGATAAGGGGTGTGTATGTACATACCAAACTTTACAATCTCCTGTGCTCTGATCCATAATCTTGATCAGCTACTGGGCAAGAAACTGGTCTAACAAGGTCAGCTTCAGGCAACAGTGTCAGTTCACTCAGGTCATCCAGAAGTCAGCTAAAGTCATCGCCTATGTGAGGGCAACCACAAGATGGCTGCCATGCACAAAATGGAACCCAAGGGTTCAGAACGAAATCTTCAAATACACAGTGAATCCATCGGTGTAACATGACGAAAACACTCATGCTTAATGAGCTTACTGTTTACGGTTCGCTGTTACCAAAATCGTAACAGAACCACGACCTTTATGACCCAGGTTCAGAATTCACAGAACCTCAGTGGTCAAAAAGAGAGAAAACGTAATAAACAATCATATGTCACATTGCTAGCCATAAAACACTGTGGCTGAGCTGGTCATATCCGAAGATGTTACTAGATACTGTGACAAAAAAGCTTATATGTATCCCTCCAACATATGTACCAAGAGATAATAATAATAATAATAATAATAATAATAATAATAATAATAATAATAATAATAATAATAATAATAATAATAAAATAATAAAGTGCAAGTGTTGCTCAGTAGTGAGAAATGTGCAAATCAAAAACTATTTATATTGGTCAGTTATCTCGTAGTGACCAGATCACAGAAGGTCCAACAATGCTCTTCCAATAAAATCTGTATATATATATATATATATATATGGCATGAGATTATTTTGCGCTACCTTGGAACAGCAAGATGTGCTTTACTTATGGGGGCACTTTTAATGAATAAACATTTGACTGAATAGAGGAAGGTATGCTGCATATAATTACAAGTGTCCTTTGTTTCTGACCCGCATGGGTTTAATTTGCACTCCAACTCCCGTGATGCAACATTTCAAATGCCCGGATGGGCATGATACTTAAAGAGAGGATAATCAGTTGGTGAAGCTTTGAAACAATCACTGCAGAGCATGCGGCCTCTGAGGAAAGAGTCTATCTCTGAAACGCGTCAGGCGAGGCATGCGAGAAGATTGAATTTGTCTTTCATTTAAAGGTGTCCCTGCACTTTGAAAATTCTTGCTGTGAGTGCTTTCCAAAGAATGGCAACTTGTGGAACTTAATATATATATGTGTCATTTCACAACATTGCATAATGGTGTGATTCCGGGAATTTCACATAAAACAAGTGTAACGCAAAACTCCCCAAATTATGTGAATTGCGTCAGCGTAATTTAAGTTTCACTCAGTCTAAGTCATCAATATTATATATCCGCGGTCTTGTCCTGCTTCCACTGGCTGCATGTCCGCCTACAAATAAAACTCAATGCACTGCACTGCATTGTACAGGGAACCCTTTCAGTACAGGCCCAACTTTCATTACTGTAGCTTCACTGATAGGAGGGGGTAAATGATCAGCTGCCCTCATTTGGAGTGGAATGAAATGTGATTTTTCCATCAGTGGGAATGATGGTAGAGGAAGCACTCTATTCCACCAGTGTCTGTTCAATCCCAGTCGACCATGACAGTCCTGAACAGAAAAGGTCCATAAATGTCTTCCATCCATTGCTTACATTACTTCTGAAGAAAGCCTTCTTTGAAAATAATGTATATGACAAATGGCCACTATGCCCAAATTGAATGGTGAAATGACGTAACATTTGTTTCATTTGGAGCCAGGGGCATAGCTTCAATTTGTGCAGCAGGTGCAGTGGCACCAGAGCCCAGTCGCCAGAAGGGCAAACTATTGCTGTATTTTATCGGTCAAACAGCAGAGAGTGGGACATTTCTTTCTACCAGGGCCCATGACACACTGTCTGTGCTGTTGTTTGAAGCATGTCTTGCTTTATACACAAGAGCAGTTTCAGGGAAAAATATTAGCATAAAAAGCTGCTAAAGGTAAGTTCGACAGGCCAGCCTCTGCTGGAGTACCATAAGGAGTTCCTCACCACTCCAGCCTCGCAGAGGTGGGTCCTTATTATATCTTGTGTCTCAGAATCTGTGTCTCCACAGTAGAGCTTGGCAAAGTTTATATCTTTCAAGTATACTAGAAAAGGTTAGGGGTTTGGACTGCAGCCGCTGTGCTTCGCAATTCATCAACTTTAGCTCTCTCAGCACAGTGACTCGCTGCATGAGTTAAAATCTGGTCGTAATGAAAAACTCTCCAATTCTTAGATGAGGTTTTAAATCTGGAGGATAAATCCACTGTGGAAATTCCTGCATCATACTGTGCCTGGAGTAGAGGAAAATCCATTGATGGAATCTCCACTAGATTTAGCAATTCTACAGAAGCCAGAAGAGGTATTTAATTCCCATCCATCTCTATAGTGTGTTGCTAGTAATGGAAGTTGCCAGAGGACTCTATGTCCACAGATTCACCTCGGTCGAGTGCGAGTTTTCCTTTAACCAATCATGTTTTATGGTGCATTGGTTCAAATGGTTCAAGTGAAATGAACCTACACTTCGACTACCAGAATGCATTAGGTGTTGAGGGAAAACTCAGGACCACAACATGGTGCGCTTGAGGACATGTTGCTATCTGTTAACGTTATTTTTAGTCGTGGATGAATAATGAGAGAAACAAGGCTATATGTACTAGGATACAAAAATAAACCTGACCCTTCAGGCATGGAACATGGAAGCTTGAGAGTTATGTGTCATTTAATAAGCAAGGGTTGGCATTATTTCCTTTTTAGATTATCCTGTGTATACATTATCTGTGAACAACTAATCGTGTGATTTGCAAGTCCTTGCAGAGCCTGTGATCTGCAAGCTGCACATACATGTCAGAGAAAGATCAGTGAAAACCCACTGATCCAACCTTATGCATGGTCTAGAACTCTCGTTTCTGTTGTGTTGCTGTTCAGTCAATGTTTTGGACTGAGCACCTTTATTCCTGCATTGCATTCTACAAATAAATCAGACCGTTATCCTCATCATGATTTTCCTGCCAGGTTGCTTTAAAAGTTATGCCATTATCAGCAAGGTGGCTCCAAGAATTCAGCCCCCTCTCCTTGCCTCTGCTGTAGTATACACGTTTTAATCAGAACAGATCCAAGTCAGCCTTCCATGCTTTTGAGGTCAAAAATAGTAGCAATGGTTGATAAAACTGTATTTTGTTGTATTTGGATTGTGTTACTGTTTATAAAGAGCTTTCCTATCACTTGTGGTAACCAACTCGCTTACTAGATTGTTGAGTGTAAGAAAGGACATCATTTATTTTCATGGTACCCTACTTCTTGCCAGGATTGGTTGACTTCCGAGCTCTGTCTGCCGTACCACTGATAAACAGTGGCACCGTGTAGGTAAGTAGTATCTGCTTTCATGGTTACCCTCACATTTTGCTGGTGTCATTATCTTTTTCTGACTAGTCTGACTGGGATCCTGCTAATGAAGAACCCAGTCTCTGTGCTTCTCCCCTAAATTGGACATGGTGAGTACATGTGCAAGACACCCCTACAACATTTGAAGACAATTCTCCCGGGTTGTAGGTGCATCAGTCAATGTGATACATAGAGTGGCCATGCGTCATTACGCGATGACCATCTCTAAACAGGCCGTAACAAACCCTGCCGTGTTTAGTATCGGACATGTTGGAATCATACCCCCCACACTGTAAACGGTGTGGGGGGTATGATTCCAAGGTACTGTAAAGCTCCCCCATGAGGCCCCCAGTGCACCTGGTGCAAGTCTTCGAGCCCCGGACAGCAAACTATGGCTGTTGCCGACCAGAGGCACGATTTTGCCCTCTTGTTGCTGAGCCAAGCTCAAGCAGAGGAAGGCAGGACAATAGGTATCCTGCCACATTTGGTGCCCTCATTGCATACTCGAGTCCAAACTAGTTCAGGGAGCTGTTGGCTCCCACTCTGGCATGAAACTGGACAAAGGACATCGGAATATCCTCCCCACTGTCCAGCCCCTCCTCTGGGAGGGACATATGAATCGTTCCAGCCATTTCCTTAGGGTACTTAAGGGCTTACCTTGGGGTGGGCCCCTATATTCGTCGAGGGACTTGCCACTTCACCTTCAACTGTCTGGGTACTCTGGACCTCGCTGGACTTTGATTTGGGGAACTGAGACTGCAACTGGGACGACTCCTGCTGCTCCTGGTCTCTTCGTCCTGCAAGTCTGCTGCAACCTCTGTGCCTGTGCTCCATACAGGTTCTTCACAGGACCTGTGGACTTCCCAGACACCCAAAGGAATCTCCCTTGGAGTGAAGGTGTCACTCCCACACAGCTGACCGGTTGTCTGATCCTTGTTTTCTCATGGACACTGTAAGGCTCAGCAACACAGGCCGACAGGTTTTGATGCCCATTCACCAAACTTTAAATAAAGCCGAAGTTTGTTCCCGAAAAAAACAAAAACGCTAATGGCCAACACATCCTAGGAGCTTTATTCCCAGGCATGATGTGATTCATTTTTTTCTGTCCTTCACAGTTTTCTCCTGGTTGTGACAGATAGAAAGATGAAACAACAGATTGTACACTCCAAATTGAGTGGGTGGTGTTATGGCTTTACCGTACTGCGTCAGGACATCAGAGGTAAATTTACGATGATGGAATCATCGGGCCTTGTTCATAGAAACCTGGTGGGCCACGTGTCTGTAAAGGAGGCGGATGGGCCATTAATTGGTGAACAAGGTACTCTGTCAGATTTGCGACTACTCTGTAATCCAAACTGAGGAAATATAAATTTTTGGTCATGTTATGTTCCCTAGCGTGTACCCCACCGACACCATGTACCAGCTTAAAGTATATGTAACTTCCCTCCTGTGTCAGCTATGAAGACGCAAATACATTTGCGTCCAACGTTAACTTGTCCTCTTTCAGATCCACCCTGAATGGATTTAATGGTCCGTTCCTAAGTATGCTATGCCACCGTCTTTTTGTAGTGTACTTTACATGTTTTTCTGCTCTGGCAAAGTAGGCCCTGAATTTCTGCCATCAAGCCTCTTTTCTGGCTTTCGACTCTGACAGCCTCTGCCCAGGCTGCCTCTGTACCCGTGAACTCTGACTTACTTCTAGCGCGGCCCCTCGCGCTCAGCTCAGCCTGTTTTCTGCCAAGACTGACTATAACCTTCGAGTTATCTGTTCCGCTCCTCGAAAATGCATTCCTGCCTACTAGCTTCAGTAAACATCCTCCCCAGCTGCAGAGCCAAAGGGCCGACCTGTCTCAGTGCAAGTAATTCATAGCTTCTGTTACCATGCTTCCATGGAAGGCCCCGTGCCCCCACGCTTCTCATGCAGACACTTAGGCGCTTATACACGCATCCACAGTTAGCATAGAATAGCTTCTGCCCTAGAGACCTTTCCGTCCAGATAATATGGTTCCTAAACATCAGATATCAGATATGATAGAAGTACAAGTTGATCTGACATGCCAGACTTCTGTCTCTTTCCGTCAGTGTAAATGTCAAGTCCCCTGCACCCCTCCAATCACACGTCATGCAGCTGCGCGCGCATCCAAGCTTCCGATTTCTGCTGACATTGCCACATTTCTGCTTAGTGCCACCCACCTGTGACACCTATCAGTGACGTTTCTAGCACACACCTCCAGTTCACGCCTCTTGATTACGTACTAGAACCACGTGTATACTGTTATCTTGTCTTCTCTCAGCTGTTACGCCTCCTGCACTGTTGCTTATGATATGAATTAAGTATATAAGCTATGTATTGTCAATAAAATGTAGCGCACTCTATCCCTTCTGACACCCCTGTGGTGGTCAGAATCCGATATCCTGGTCATGACCATTCCTTTTTAAGGAATAAAACCCCTAAGAACTCTAACACCACGGACTCTGGTTTTTTCTTTCCGATCTGAGTTATTATTGATTAAGTACTTACCTGCTTAGAAATTAAGAGAGTAAATTAATTATTTACGTCATTTTGGCGCCCGAATAGGGACCCCTCCCCCACCTCACGCGCCGGTTGGCGCATTGCAAGCTCTGTCCCCTGCCATCAGTTAGACGGAACCTACGCGTACCGGCAGGATTTCCTGCATCTCCCTCTGGCCCACGGAGGTGACGAAGACTGCGATCAGTGCCCAGACGAGGCGGTGAGGAGTGCGGAGGATCCCGACCAGAGCCTAGCCGAAAGAAGCAAGGTCCGAGGTGTCGAGAGGCCCACCAGGTTTCCGAAGTTTTCCGAAGTTTTCCGAAGTTTTCCGAAGTGTCGAATCGAGTCCAGTCGAGTTTTCTGAGGCCTTCTGTTTCCGTGCTTCCCGGTGAGTACCATTGCTGGGTCGTATCTAGACGGGTTTGGGTACACAAGTCCGGTCTGCACTGTTTTTAGGCAGTGTATCTGTACTGTTTAGCAGTATATCGAGTATTCTGAATTCCTGCACTGTTACACCAGTGTATCTGTACTGTTGAGCAGTACATCCAGTATAGGGGGTAGTATCTATGTCTCAAATGTCTTTTCATATGATTATTGTCGTGGTATGAATGTGACTGTTTTTTTTGTGTATTAGTGTTTTCTCTTGTAAAACTAGCCGTATCCAGTATTAAGTAGTAAGGATTGAGCATTCAGAAATAAGTAAGCAAAATGCCGTTTTTCAACAAGTTAAAGCAGATAGGAACTAGGAAAGGGATACTGGAGGAAGAAATTCCTATTCCCCCTAGGGACACTCCAGGTAACTTTATGTACCATAAACATGGCATAGATGCCATATTGTATCTAGACTTATGGGCCGACTATACCAAGCATCTAGACGAAAGACACAGATGGCCCACTACCGGAACATGGGATGCCGAGTGCATCATGAAAGTAGAAGAAGCATTATGGAAAAAGAAAGCTAGACAATCTCAGAAGGACGCCATAGAATTTTGGCGTAAGGAATCCCATAAGCGTGCTGAGAAAGCACTCCGTAGAGAAGACAGACTTAAAGAATCAGAAAAAGCCCAAGAAAACGAATTAGTTATTGAAGGGATCCGAGTAAAAACAGAACAAATAGACCGTGCCCGAAACAATCTCGTAAACGGTATGTATCTCGCGGCCGAGGGCACATCTGAAGCCCTATCAGAAATACCGAAAAACCTACCGCCACCTTTAGTTCCAACTAAAGTAATGCATAAGACTACTAAAGACATATTCCTAAATTCTTATCTAGAGGATGTAGCACCAGCTTACACCAATCTGCCTGTTCGTGCCCTGCCTACTGACAGGGACGGGGGTGGCACTCCACCCCCAGATCATGTTCCGCCGGTACCGCGACAGACCTCCCCCGTTCCGCCAGCTCCGCCACTTCCCGCACCCAAGATTGACCTACCGAAACAAAATCTACCTGATCCTACTAAACGACAAATTCAAGTTCAGATACAGACTCCGCAGGGAGATAATGCCCAAGCATCCGCTTCAGGAGGTGCGACCGCGGGTTTCCGGACCCCGCCATTAACACGCAGATTCAATATCAGGGATACGCAGAGTCCTCTCACGTTCCAGTCGACGTTCCAGTCTCCTCGTCTTGACGCACTCAGAGAAAACATTTCCGTTTGTAGATATGATCCAGTACCCGGTAAAGACGATCTAATGATATTAGCATCACTACGGTTGAGATCTGCTACTGATATCTTGCTATGCTATGTAGGAATGAAGGACCGTCTAGATAGAATATATGAGTTTGTCCAGACAGGGAAAGACCCTGACAGTATCAAGGATGCCATGGAAAAACAGAAAGTTGACATTCAAGCACAGATACTACGATTTTTCATAAATTGTCTGATAAGAGAACGAGACAGGCCTGGAACAGATCGAAGTGAATTAGATGCACTGAACAAGTGGGGTCAAAATATAGCCGACGGAAAACATGACAAGGGGGCTTGCATAGCCAGTATGTATAAGAAAATTAGAAAAGCAGTGATAACGGTACACCAGAAAGGGAAAGACAAAGCTTCCTCCGAGGAGGAAGAAGAACTTGAAGAACCAGAACGAGCTACAGATACTATAACATATGTAGGTAAGGGAACTTACCTCAGGAAGGGCATCCGTCCGGAAAACAAGAGAGTTTTTCTCTCTGCTTTAACAAACCCGAATTCTTCTGAACATCAGTTCCAGGAGACTGATAAAAGACTACGAGAAAGAATGGGGTACCATGTACTCAATTCGATGGATGAACAAGAACTAGCCCGGTCAGCCATCTTATGGGCCGAAAATCCAGACATATATAATGATGACACTTTAGCACAGACGTTTCTAAACCTTTCCCCAGACGAACAGAAATTAGCAGGTGTATACATGATTCAGCACCTCCTCACGAAATACAGAAATCAACATTCCGATCCAGGTCCCTTACACGAAACATTAGAAGCACTACTCATGGATAGATGGAGAGGTTTCAGTACCAAGTTGATACAAATAATTCTAGAACAACGACATAAATATAACACCTTCATAAGCTCTGAATATGTTCCCGCCCCGCCTCCAGAAAGAAAAACGTACCACATGCAATGCGGGAGTGGCATTGAAAGCCAGAACCCTTTACGAGAAGTACACCCAGTTATGGGTACGGATCATGTCTTGAAACGTGTATATGTACACACGCCACTGACTAAGTTAGAACTGTTAGAAATGAAGAAACTAGTTCCGTGCCATGATAAAGACCCTGCAGGTTTTCACAGAGAACTTAAAGACATGTTACTAATGGGGGATTACACGTATGATGATATCATGAAAATGTTGAAGGTGCTGTTGCCCACGGGCATTTACGAGAAATTAAAGGAAAAAGAATGGGAGGTGGGGGACACAAAGATTGCATGGGCAGAAATAGAAGACGAAGAAAGCAAACGGATCCCAGGGGTAGGCCTTGGGGATAAGACTAAAGCATTACCCGGTTTAATAGTACAGGTTCTGCCAAGATTATTGACAACTAGAAAGGAAGATTGGGACGCCATCTCGTCCTGTAAACAGAAACATGATGAAGATACTAGTGACTTCTATTCAAGATTCGAGAAATGTTTCATTATAAATAGTGGCCTACAACCAAGTAGCGAGTCATATCCACACCTTTTCGTATCAAAACTAGTAGAGAACTCCCTACCATTAGTTAAAAACAGAGTGTACAAAGTTGAAAGTACTTGGCAGGCAAATACGCCATCCCAGATGTTACAAATGTTACAATATCACCAGAACAGAATTAGAGAAGAACAAGATCAGGAACAGAAGCGCATGAAAGACACCAAGATGAAAATGTTAGTAGCTCAGACGGTCCCAGCCGACGGTCAAAGAAAGGGTGGGGCCCAGACAAGTCACACTACAGCTCCCGTTAAGGGAACGTGCAATTATTGCAAACAGCCAGGTCATTACGTACATGAATGCCCAGTCCTGAAACATAACATTTTAACAGGTAAAACTAAAGAAAGACCTCATCCACCTAGACAAGATCAGGTCCAGCAACAGACCTCACAGAATGTACAGCCAATGCAGAATACACAGCCTATGCATGCTCCATCTCCATCTCATACAGCACAGACAGTAGCAGGACCACAGCCCATTGCCGCGACTCAGCAAGTCTCACAACAGATGTACCAGTATGCCCAATCTGCATATCCAGATTACCCCCGATATACATGAAACAGCCTAGAGAGGGAAGGTGGCGTGCCTCTTATTGAAATTCCTGTAGATCAAGAAGGTCCTTATGTACACAGTCACGTATTGGGAAAAGACAGAAAGTTTTTAATTGATACAGGGGCAAGCCGCACAACAATCAGCCATAATGAAGTCCCAGGGGCACCCCTCTCAGGCTCACAGAATGTTTCCCTTGGTTTTTCAGGACAGCCTATTGTAAATGAAGTATCGGAACCAGTACCCTTGGCTGTGGGACCATTATCACGAGTTACAGATTTGTTACTTACGAACTCATGCCCAGAAAACTTGTTAGGAATTAAAACTCTGAAGGCTCTAGGAGCTATAATATGCTGTTCCCCGGAGGGAGTTAGACTCTTTCTACGGGATTTCAAGGGTCATTATGTTTTGCGAGAATTTGATGTCAGATTGAAAAATGTACCAGATCACCTATGGGCAAAAGGCCCAGCTGATGTAGGTTGTATGCATATCACTCCATACCGTGTTACACTCAAGACAGGAGTTGTTCTACCTAGAATCAGACAATACAAGTTACCACCCGATGCTGTAGTGGCTTTACTGAAAATCATTGAAGAGCTCATTGCCCAGGGAGTGGTCGTAGAGACCGACTCCAATATCTGTAATTCACCCATCATTCCAATTCTTAAACGTACTGATCCCAATGCACCGCCAGTATATCGGCTGGTGATTGATCTTCGAGAACTGAATAAATGTATTGTACCACAGTACCCTGTGGTCCCCGATATCTCTTCCCTATTGACTGCTATTGATTCAGAAGCAACATTCTTTACCGTAATTGATCTCAAGAACGCTTTCTTCAGTGTACCTATTGATCCGGAGAGCCAATATCTCTTCGGATTCAGTTTAAATGGACGAAGCTTCAAATTTTCCCGCGCACCTCAAGGATTCACAGAAAGCCCCAGCATCTATAGTCAAGCACTGAAAAGACAACTAGATTGTATTCAAATGCCAGTTAACACCGCTTTACTGCAATACGTCGATGATCTACTGATCACCGCACGAAGTGAGCCCGAATGTGAACAAGCATCACTGACAGTTTTACATTTCCTGGCCGACAAGGGACACAAGGTGTCTCCTTCGAAGCTACAATTCTGTGTTCAGCAAGTTGTGTACTTGGGTCACTTGCTGTCCAAAGTGGGGAGACAGCTCACTCCCGATCGCATTCAGTTAATTGTAAATATGCCACGACCCCAGACACAAAAGGAAGTGCAGGCCTTCATAGGCCTCACCTCGTACTGCAGACAATGGATTCCTCAATATGCATTTCTAGCTAAACCACTCATCCAGTTAACGACGCAGGAGGCAGCCACTCCGACTGCCCTCCCTTGGACTCAGGAACACACACAAGCCTTTGAGGAATTAAAGAGAGCATTATGCCAAGCACCAGTTTTAGCGACACCATGTTACAGCAAACCGTTTACACTTTTTGTTACAGAACGTGACGGTACAGCATTGTCTGTCCTCACTCAAGATCAAGCAGGTTCACATAAGCCTTGCGCTTATTTTTCAAGTACATTGGATTCCGTAGCTCAGGCACTCCCTGCATGCTTAAAGTCAGTAGCAGCAACAGCGTTAGCAATAAGACAGAGCGATTCAATTGTTCTAGGACATCAGTTAACAGTTCAAGTACCACACTCTGTAGAGGTTCTTTTAAACAGAACTCAAACTCAGCACCTGACTATAGCACGACTGACAGGTTACGAATTAACACTATTCCAGCCACACATAGAAATCAGACGCTGCAGCATCCTGAACCCAGCAACATTGTTACCTACAATTACGACAGATCCAGCCCCGCACGATTGCATAGAGATCATTAATGCAGTAACAAAGCCTCGACGAGACTTAACAGATGTTCCATTGACAAATCCAGACCTGACACTTTATGTGGATGGTTCATGTATGCTGGACCGAAGCATACCCAGTCCCAGATTACACTGCTCCGACCACTGCCAAGCAGCTGGTTTGTGAATTCTTCCCACGATACGGCTTGCCTCGTGTCGTGTACTCAGATAACGGTCAGCCATTCTCATCTGCATTAATGAAAGAAGTTTCTTTATTGCTGGGATACCAGTGGAAATTCCATTGTGTCCGGCATCCTGAAGCCGCAGGCCTGGTAGAAAGGCATAACCAGACACTAAAGATACGCCTTGCAAAAATATGTCAGGAGAAAGGGGTCGACTGGATAGTCGCCCT
Organism: Lissotriton vulgaris; assembly: GCF_964263255.1. Taxonomy (NCBI): domain Eukaryota; kingdom Metazoa; phylum Chordata; class Amphibia; order Caudata; family Salamandridae; genus Lissotriton; species Lissotriton vulgaris. The sequence goes on from NC_141699.1 coordinate 80,913,843, forward strand.
GCCAGTGGCACTATTCTACATGAGAATGGTTGCCCATTCGAGATCAGGGCTATCCCCGTACGAGGTGGTCTTTGGCAGACCACCGAATATGTGGGGGACGCCCATTCCGAAAAAGATTACTGATGTTGATTGTAACATGTTGACAGATTACCTTGACCTCCTTGATGTCTGCACTCCAATCATGTCGTTCACAGGTTGCCGCAGCCTTCCCTGACAACACTGATGTAAAGCCACACGATGTCCGTCCTGGGGACCTCGTACTAGTGCGAAATTTTGATAGAAAGAGTCCGTTGGAGCCCCGCTGGAAATCGCCGAAGACCGTCCTTCTCACCACAAGGACCGCCGTGAAGATCGAAGGGAGAAAGGGGTGGGTTCACACGAGTCATGTGAAAAAAATTTTTGAACTGAAACCTGATCGAGACTCGTCCACCCCCACCAAAGACTGTGTCGAGCCAAAAGACTTTACAGAATCTGAACGAGATAAAACTTCCCAAGAGGAATATCGTATGAAACTCCGATCTAGCAAGTCAGACAGTTTAATTGTTTAAGTCCTCCCCTAGGTGAATCGGTTAAATAGTTTCTGACATGTATCCCCTAGATCGAGATAGAGAGAGAGAATACAAGAAACGTACATATTGTAAATCACTTCGTAGTCACTGTATAGTGACACTATTAATCATGTTTATTCTGAGTATTCTAATTATTATTGCTAGCATCTTATTACCTATCTACTGTCCTATTTTCAAGCGTGAACAATCTGCCTACAATGTATCTGCCGAACACACTTTTAGTGAGTTACCTCCACATGAACTTTCCTACAGACTTGCGCTGCGCAACAACACATTCATTAGTATGCTACACCATTCTCATCAAACTAACAATGCTACAGATTGCTGGATATGTGGCCGACTCCCTCCCTACCAGAATTACAAGGGAGCTCTGCCCCTCTTTCCGTACCCGTTCACTCACAATGGCTCTTGCGGTGCATGGTTTAAAATAATTAATTCCTTAGATCCTGATATTGCTGTTTTCGATGGGGGTTGGGTTTGGGGAAACCTGAACTTGGTCCTGCTCGACGTCTGTTACCCTGATAAGGAGGGACTCCCCACTCGAATAGGAACTGATCTAGAAAATGAAGTGTATGGATTAGGTAACTATACAATTAGCCTTATGATTCTTACTGTCGAATCCGAAGCCGCACCTGTTATACCCACTATGTCAGTACTGCCAGTTACTGGTGAATTATGTATCAAGAAGAAAGGTTCAGTACACTTAGGTCATAGTAAATGCACTACTGTGGTCGAATTCAGTGATCATGGAAAATCGTCCTTTAAAGCTATTCGTCATTCTTACTTTGTTTGTGGTCATACCGCATACATACGTCTACCTCCGGATTGGGATGGTACCTGTTACATTGCATTCCTTCTGCCACCTGTTTTCCTAGCTCCCCCTGATTACCATAGAAACACCAATCTAGTAAACAATAGACCCAGAAGAGATATCCCACTTGTCGACTACACAGAAACGGCATGGGAGCAGTACACCGATTTTAATAAAGGATTCTTTTTCTTTTTAGGACCTGTTCAGAATAGTAAATTAATACGTAGATTAACTAGAACACTTGAAGCCGTAGTGAAAGAAACTGCCTCCGCCTTAGGTAACTTAACAGAAGAGCAGTCCGCCATGCGGGTTGTTGTCCTTCAGAACCGTCTTGTTATTGACGTCATCTTGGCAGATAGAGGTGGAGCCTGTAAGGTCATCGGGTCAAGTTGCTGTGTTTTCATACCACAAAACGCACCATCTGTATATCAAGCTATCACACGTCTCCATAAAATTGCAAATCAGATACATCAGAATCCAGGCACCTGGACTTGGTCCGGTTGGTTCTGGACAACGTTAACCGCTTGGGGATGGAAGATCCTATCCTTCCTAGGCATTGGCCTAGTCCTAGTATTCAGTTGCTGCCTGTGCCTGCAGTGTGGGCCAGCGATTTGTGGACTATGTGCCACCTCTTGTATTGAACATTCCAGTTTCCTCTCAAAACGTAAACGAAAGAAAGAAGAACAAATGATGTTACAAGAACAAACTGATCGATTCATGAGGATCGAGATTTCATGAAGGGTCCGTAGGGAACAAGGAGGGAATGAGGAAATATAAATTTTTGGTCATGTTATGTTCCCTAGCGTGTACCCCACCGACTCCATGTACCAGCTTAAAGTATATGTAACTTCCCTCCTGTGTCAGCTATGAAGACGCAAATACATTTGCGTCCAACGTTAACTTGTCCTCTTTCAGATCCACCCTGAATGGATTTAATGGTCCGTTCCTAAGTATGCTATGCCACCGTCTTTTTGTAGTGTACTTTACATGTTTTTCTGCTCTGGCAAAGTAGGCCCTGAATTTCTGCCATCGAGCCTCTTTTCTGGCTTTCGACTCTGACAGCCTCTGCCCAGGCTGCCTCTGTACCCGTGAACTCTGACTTACTTCTAGCGCGGCCCCTCGCGCTCAGCTCAGCCTGTTTTCTGCCAAGACTGACTATAACCTTCGAGTTATCTGTTCCGCTCCTCGAAAATGCATTCCTGCCTACTAGCTTCAGTAAACATCCTCCCCAGCTGCAGAGCCAAAGGGCCGACCTGTCTCAGTGCAAGTAATTCATAGCTTCTGTTACCATGCTTCCATGGAAGGCCCCGTGCCCCCACGCTTCTCATGCAGACACTTAGGCGCTTATACACGCATCCACAGTTAGCTAACAATAGCTTCTGCCCTAGAGACCTTTCCGTCCAGATAATATGGTTCCTAAACATCAGATATCAGATATGATAAAAGTACAAGTTGATCTGACATGCCAGACTTCTGTCTCTTTCCGTCAGTGTAAATGTCAAGTCCCCTGCACCCCTCCAATCACACGTCATGCAGCTGCGCGCGCATCCAAGCTTCCGATTTCTGCTGACATTGCCACATTTCTGCTTAGTGCCACCCACCTGTGACACCTATCAGTGACGTTTCTAGCACACACCTCCAGTTCACGCCTCTTGATTACGTACTAGTACCACGTGTATACTGTTATCTTGTCTTCTCTCAGCTGTTACGCCTCCTGCACTGTTGCTTATGATATGAATTAAGTATATAAGCTATGTATTGTCAATAAAATGTAGCGCGCTCTATCCCTTCTGACACCCCTGTGGTGGTCAGAATCCGATATCCTGGTCATGACCATTCCTTTTTAAGGAATAAAACCCCTAAGAACTCTAACACCACGGACTCTGGTTTTTTCTTTCCGATCTGAGTTATTATTGATTAAGTACTTACCTGCATAGAAATTAAGAGAGTAAATTAATTATTATCTAAATTAACCTTGAAGTCGAAAGATAAAGCCTTGAACTGCAGCACAGAGTAAAATGTATCTGTAAAGCTGAAATGACGTCAGTACCTGTGTGTAGGAAGGTAGGATCCTTCTAGCATGGTTACCCCCACGTTTTGCTTGATGTCAGTGTGTCTTTTTTTACTAGCCTTGCCAGGATCCTGCTAATCAGGACTTCAGCCACTGTGTTTCCTCCTTACATTTGACATAGCGAGTAGTTTGGTAACTCCACAATTGGCAACTGGTGTATCCCTGTAAGTCCCAAGTGCATGGTAGTAAGGTACACAGGGCATAGGTACAACAGGGGTCTCCCATGGGCGGCAGCATGTATTATGCCACCCCTGTGAGACCACTCAAACTGTGACTACAGGTGTGCCATTGCAGCCTGTGTTAGCTGGTGCTTGCACAAAATATGACAGATATAAGTTTCCTTATATCTGAGGTCACTACACTTAAAGCCTATAAGTTACCCCTAAGACAGGCCTTTCAATCTTGAAGGCAGGGTGCTGGGTTATAAGTGTGAGGGTGCCCCTGAATGAGTAGGTCACCCCTACAAACCCGGGAGTTAATTCTCCAGGCTTTGTAAGTGCGTTCAGCCATTTTGACACATATAGTGGCTATGCGTCACTACGCGATGGCTAACTATACATTTGCTGTGCCAAACCTGGGCATGTTTGGTATAAAACATGTTGGAATCATACCCCAACGCCATTACTGGTGTTAGAGGTATGATTCAGTGCACTGTGGGGCTCCCGTGAGAAGCCCTCAGTACTCCTGGTAACAGCCTTCCAGGGTCTGGCAGGAAACTAGTGATGCTGTCGACCCCAGACACGAGTCTGCCCTCCTGCTGATGAGCTGAGCTCAAGCTGGGGAAGGTAGTACAATAGGTTTCCTGTCACAGGGAGGTGTGACCACCTCCCAGACAGGACTTAGTGTATTGGGATAGGGTGGGCGCACTTGCCAGCCCCACCAGACTGCTTTGAAGGCCACCTTTGGTGCCCTCCTTGTATACTCTAGTTAGAACCAGAACTTGGAACCATTGGCTCCTACTCTGGAGCGAAACTGGGCAAAGGACATGGGAGTATCCTCCCCTCTGTCTAGCCCATGCTCTGGGAGGTACCCCTGAGACTTCCCTACCCCTTTCTTAGGATATAAAAGTGCTTACCTGTGGGTGGTTCCTTAGATTCATTGTGGAACAAGACTTAAGCCTGAAACCACATCACTCTTCGACCATCGGAACACTTAGACTTCGCCTGAATCTGAGACTGCACCAAGAAGATTCCTGTTGCTCCTGGTCTCGCTGGTCTTCAAGGTTCTTTGTCATCTGTATCAGTGCTTCTTCCAGGATCTTCAACAGACCTATGGGCATCAAGTATACCCGAAGTAATCTCTCTTGGAGTGAGGGAGTCACTCCCCTGCATCAGCAGGCACTGCAACAAAGCTGACTAGTCTGCTACCCCTGACATCCCATGGACCTTGAAAAGCTCAGCAACACAGGTGGTAGTTTTGTAACTCCCTTAAGCCCTGACCTGTCCTCTCTGCAATTTTGTGGCCAGTATCCCTCATCAGAACTCTATGGATCGAACAACTGTGCACCACGTTTGACTAGCCGTTGCCAAGGCTTGTTGGCTCTGTACTCCATATATCTTCAGGCTACAAGAAGCTCCAGCCTCCATCATCTCTTCCTGCTAAGATCTTTTTCCTCAGCACATCCTCTGCACCATGGGACTTCATCTTTGGTGAGCTGCTCAAGGTCCCTTTGCGATTCCTGTGCCTTCAAACTGTGGGTCTTCTCGAGGTTCTTCTTCTGCTTCAGTAGGCTATCCTGCTTGCTCAGGGCTTGCACTTGCTGAGTCCCTTGGACCATGCTGGTCCCAACGTTGTTCCTTCATCATTTTCCACATCTGTTGCTACTGCCAAGGCTTATTAGTGCTCCCAGCCGGACACCAACCCACTGGTTCTTGACTTCTGACATGGGACTGCTTGTAAAGGGCTCTTGTTCTTCCTCAGCATTGCCTGGTTCTCACAGCTGCAGTGACATGGTCACCTTCATCACTCCTGCATCTTCCATCATCGCTGTGCATTGCTCTTCCGAGCCTCCTGGTCAACTCCAATGGCATAGACTCTATACACTCTGCTTGCAGGTTCTTCTCTTTAAGAATCCACCCTCGGATTCTATTGGACGATTGGACAGTCTTCACCAGCAGCATCTTTACTGAATTCGTCCTTTGGGGTCTGGGGTGGTTCCCAATGTCACTTTGCACCTATGGAAAAGTTTTATTAATTCTTTGTTGATCTTTAAAGAACATCTTTTGGGTGCAAGAATATTGGTCCTCGTATGATCTGTGGATACAACATGGAAAAGTTAATAAAAATAATAAAAATAAAAAAAAGAATATTGGTCCTCTGGCACACCACACCATATATCTGCTCATTTCCAGGATCTGAATATTCTTCAAAGATTCTGTTCTGCACACTTAAAGTATCTGACTACAAGCTCCCTTCTGGTATTTTTTTCCAGATCTCAAGATCTGCTTTTCGACTTACGCAAATTTATAAGAAATAGCCCATGTTCAAGCCACATAGTACACAACGTACTGCAGGTATTTGAGAAAAAAGTTTGTTTAATTCCCAAAAATATACTGATTGTCTGTAGTGGCGGCTCCTCGAGAGAGTGCGGTGGGGAGGGGAGGGGAAGGGTGGGGGGTAGTAAACTCCGGCATACGGCCGAACCGAGTTAAGTAAATAAATAAATAAAACAAATTACATTGCGTGCGCTGCAATACCAAATGGCGACACAGCGTGCACAATGTAATTTGTTTTATTAATTTATTTAGGGCCATATGTAGGTAGCCACATTGCGATCGCAAATGCTAAAATTCGCACAATTTCAGCATCTGCGATCGCAATTTGGGCAGTGTGCTATGTAGCACACAAAAAGCCACACGCAAAATAAGGAATCGCAAAATGTGAGATTACTTATTTTGCGATTGCATTTAAGGAATTGCAAATTGCGATTCCTTAAATGCAATGTAGGAAGCACCCAAGTTGTGCGAATTGTGGCTTACGGAATCGCAAAATACCACCCACTGCAGGTTGGTGGTAAATTGCGATTTCTTTGAAAAATTCACTTTTTGGCATTTTTCAAAGTGCCATGTGGGTCACATAGATGCCCTTAAGGCATGTATGTGTGCCATATGTGCATACATGTTAATTTCAGGGGTGTAACAGGGTGTCCAATTGACACCCTTGCAACCCGGAAATTGCATTCTCAATTTGTGATTCTCTATAGAGAATCGCAAATTGAGAATTTCTTTTGATTAATTCCTATGGGCCTTCTAGCCCATAGAAATGAATGAGAAGGTATTCCTTATTTGCGAATCTCAATTTGCGATTCGCAAATAAGGAATAATTGGGATTCGCAAAAAAAATTGCTAATCCTACCTACATTTCATTTTGCGATTCTCTAATTGCGATCCCCCCAATTTGAGAATCGCAAAACAAACATTACCTACATATGGCCCTTAGATACTTAACTCTGTTCGACCGTATACCTGAGTTTACTACCTCCCACCCTGCCCCTACCCCGCCCCTCCTCACCGCCAGCAGCACTCCCTCGAAGAGCCGCCACTTATCGGGCTATAAAACATATTTAAAAAATTGGACAATAATAAACAGATCATCATAAAATTCGCTTATAAAGGAAGCGTTTTGATCGTCATTGACATGGGGTTTTAAGAGACAAAATTCAGAGAGAATATTTGGCACACACTTCAGTTCACGAACCTGAATCTAATCCCACTAAAGAATTTCAAAAAGTACTAGAAAGAACACTTGGAAGAGATGAGAGCTTACTTTGCGTCAATTAAAAACTCCAGGGGCCTCATTTATGAGAAATGACACATCGCTGCGTGAAAACAGCGATGCGTCACTTCTCAGTGCGCACTCCTTGCGACATTCCTGATGTGTCATATTTAATGTATGACGCATCATGTCGCAAGGAGTTACAGATACGTCAGTATTTTTGACGTATCTGTAAGCGCAAAAGTGACGCATTGCTGGAGTGTGTCACAAAAGTGACGCAACTCCAGCAATGCGTCCTTTCACATGGTGCAAGCCCCATGTGAAAGGGCCTGCGTCAGTCTTACGCCTGCTGTGAGGCAGGCGCAAGATTTTGACGCAACGGCGTCCTAAAAGTGAAGCAGTGAAATCTTATAGATTTCACTGCGTCACTTCTACGACCCTTCCTTGCATCAATACGCCCCCCTTGCATACATTATACCTGGTGCAGGTATAATGTGGCGCAGGGGTTTACACTTTGTAAATATGGCGCAACAAGGCGCATTTTTTACGCCACTGGTGCGTCACAAAAAGTGACGCACCGGCGGCGTAAAAGTGACGCACAGACTCATAAATGAGGCCCCAGGACATTTTGGACACAAGACATCCAAGACTTCAAGTCTAATGTATTTTGCCAAATATTCAGAGAATATTCAGAGACTTCAAGGCCCCAATGATGTACTGTGCTCCTTACACAAACGATTGTAGGAAACTAGACACTTAACTAAAGCCACGCAGAAAAAGACTACAATTCCCAGAATGCATGGCGGAAGTTGAAACTCCTGGACTGCAACAGGGCGTCCATCAGAACATGTAATCACCACGTCATTATCTATATATCTGTGCAGTTTTATAATAAGTGCAGAGCGCGCCACAAACACGGAAGCAGTGTGCCCGGGGGCCTCTGGGAGCTGCAGCGCGGGCATCCCTGGTGGCATCCCCTCTCAAACCCATCAGCCTGTCTCCATCACTCAGCAGATCAGAGGCCTATAAAATGCTTTCCAGGGCCCAGACAGTCATTATTAATTCCATCTCCTAAATGAACCGGCGCTTGGCTCGACGCCCGGCTCCGGGAGCTGACCGCGGCCTGTTGTTTCATTGTAATTATGTTTATATGGAAAGTTAATTTTTGTTTTCATAAACTGATTTGAGACTTCTGGAAGCTATTTGAGGTAATTGCCAGTGCCCACAGAGGCCTTCAAGACGTCTGCTTGCTTTTGTTTACAGCAGAGCCCCCCCCTAACCTTGCCTTACCTTCTTTCTTTAAAATTTCCCAGACACTAGTGCTTGTCATTTGGCACACAAACACCCCCGCCCTTTTTACTGTAATATTTCTATTTGGTGTATGGATTACGGAGTTTAACAGGTAAGTAAACATATAGATAAATAAAACAAATTTTGTTGCGTGCACTGCATCGCATTTGCTGATGAAGTGCGCGCAACAAAATTCGTTTTATTTATTTATATGTTTACTTATCAGTTAAACTCCGTAATCCAAACCTACCCCTGCACCGTAAAATACACCTGTACCCCAAAACCCAAACCTAGCCCTGAACCCTTAAAATACCCCTGTACCCCAAAACCGAAACCTACCCCTGAACCCTAAAAATACCCCTGTACCCCAAAACCCAAACCTAGCCCTGAACCCTAAAAATACCCCTGTACCCCAAAACCCAAACCTAGCACTGAACCCTAAAAATACTTCTGTACCCCAAAACCCAAACCTACCCCTGAACCCTAAAATACCCCTATATCCCAAAATCCAAACCTAGCCCTGAATCCTAAAAATACCCCAGTACCCAATACCCAAACCTAGCCCTGAACCCTAAAATTACCCTTGTACCCCAAACCCAAACATAGCCCTGAACCCTAAAAATACCCCTGTACCCCAAAACCCAAACCTAGCCCTGAACCCTAAAAATACCCCTGTACCCCAAAACCCAAACCTAGCCCTGAACCCTATACATACCCCTATACCCCAAAACCCAAACCTACCCCTGAACCCTAAAAATACTCCTGTACCCAATTCCCAAACCTAGCCCTGAACCCTAAAAATACCCCATAACCCCAAAACCCAAACCTAGCCCTGAACCCTAAAAATACCCCTGTACCCCAAAACCCATACCTATCCCTAAACCCTAAAAAATACTCCTGAACCCCAAAACCCAAACCTAGCCCTGAACCCTTAAAATACCCAAACACCCCAAAACATATACCTCAGTACCCCAAAACATATACCCCTATACCCATACTTACCTTATCCAAACATTAAAAAAAACATGCTTTTACCATTCATACATTTACAACGAATTTCGTTGTAAATGTATGCATGGTAAAACCATATAAAATGTAATGCCATGCGTTATAATGGCATTCCGGAGTCATGGTACTTTCGTAATGAAAGTATGCGGAGTCGTGGTATGCGGAAAGAAAGTTGCGGAATAATGGGTGTTTACCACGGGAAACAATCATTCAAGACTCACACAAATCTAATTATTAAACGGTCGCCGATGGCCCTCAAGCGGGGGCACACGCGAATGAGCGTGTCACATTACACACATTCTATTTCATACCCGGACAACGTCGGGACGGGCTGCTAGTATATATATATATATATATATATATATATATATATAGCTGCTGGTTGGAAAGTTTCAGGCTGGTTCATAAATCTGGGACCGCGAAAGATGAGGTCCCAAAGCAGATTTTCGCCTTGCGATTTACCATAGTGATATTAGACATAACTACACCCCGAACCGCTGAACGGAATTACACCAAATTTGCCAGAAAGGTAGATCTTGGTGCAGTAAGACCTCTTATTGTAATTTGGTGTAAATCCATTCAGTAGTTTTTGAGCTATTAAAGAAAAAAGATTTATGTATATCTAGGGACACAAATACTCTGCGGATCTGACAGATCTCATGGTGAAATCTGATTGGCTGCCAACGCTTCAACCAGGAAGTGTTGGCAGCTATCTTGGGACTCGGAATAGGGCCTGAGTCCAAAAAAATGCTAAAAAATACAAATAAAACAGAAGGGGGCAGGGTAGGGATATTGTGACCCCCTAGGCCTAGTGGTGGGGCCACACAGGGAGACGGCTTGGGTTCAAACATTTTTTTTTCTTTCAATTTTATTGCAAATTCTCAGAGGATCCCCAAATCCATGAAAAATAAATGAAGTACAGTCTCCCATGCTAGACTTTTTTATGTCCCCCGGGTTGGTCAGGTCCTGGTGGGGATTTCTAAATATAATTGTTGGGGGGGTCTGCGTGCCCTCCTTTGTCTGATTTTGGCACAGTGGACAACATCTCCCTTGTTCCAGCCTTTAGGACCCATCCCAGGGCCGCAATTTGAAAAGGGATAGGGGCAGCACGACCCCTTCCTGGAGACAATAATTGCCTTGGGGACCACTCATCCCCCAGGGCTGACTTCTACTATGTCCTGGGGTGCCCACCCCAGGGACATAGAGGTTTCCCAGCCCCCATTGTTGCGGGCAGGGAAACCTGTGTTTGCTCTCACTTGGAGGTAGCATCTTCAAAGCTTCTGTCAAGCGAGAGCAAACCAAAAGTCTATTCCCATTTGGTGGAAAGTTGAAAAATGTTCTCGCCAGATGGGACTGAACTTCAGATATGTTTCCCTGCCTACACTGATGTGGGCAGGAAAACAGATCGCAATATTGGCCAAACACGCAGGGATCAGCAATTTAGCTGCTCCTTCTGGGCGGGAGCAATCTCAGCTCCCACTGGATGTAGGGAGCCAGTTGGGGCTGCAAGGGCCATGGGGATCCCCCCACTTTCTCCAAAGAGAATATGATGGGTGCCCTGGGTGGGTACCAGGCTATCCACTTTTTCTTGGTCAGATCCTGAACTTTCCCATAAAAAAGCTACTTTTTGCCGAGTTTGTGCATGGAAAGATTTGGGGTGGCCCATCAAGTGGAGGCCGAGAAAAAGAGGGGGTCCTAAAGCCATTTTCCCTATTAATATTTCCTTAAGATCTTTACACACAACAACCCAAACGGCTGAATGGATTTACACAAAATGTGGCAGAAAGCTAGCTCTTGGTCCAGAAAGAGTGCTTTTTTTGTGATGTGGTGTAAATCTGTTCAGTGCTTTTTGAGAAAATAAAGTTCAAACAATCTGTATATTTCATGCCTCGCATGAACCGCAGGCTGCCAGATCTCTTGGAGGGATGTGATTGGCTGCCACCATATCAAAAATGATAAGGTGGCAGCCATCTTAGGTGTTGGGACTCAGTCCAGAGTCCTAACAAAAGACATTAAAAAAAGACATAAAGGCACAGTGTATGGATACCCTGACCCATTAGGACAGTTGGGGTGCCAGCCTGGGGCCAAAACTATTTTTTTTTATTTTGTAATGAATTTGCAGAGGATCTACGATTCTGCAGTAAACTTTTAGAAAAAAAGGTGCTATCTTTTTTAAAGCATTTGCCAGGCTAGACCTTTTGCTCTATTGCCAAGAATGCAGCATCCTCTAGTGGATTGTTCTATGGATGCTCTTTATGTGACCTGAAGATGTATAAAATATATATTAGGACCACTTGTGATTGTTTTTATGATCGCATTTTAGGGTTAAACAATGGTAAAAGAATGATATCTGCCTATTGAAAAGACAGAGTCGCAGACATGTTTTTTAATAAAACTTTATTAAATATGTTTTTAAGTAATACATGAATAAACATTGATTTGTTTGTATTAGTAAAATATACATTTGATGAAAATGGATTTTGGAGAAATATCTGCTTTATGTATAGGCCATTTATTAGTTGGTTGCCTGGGTGGCTTTTCTTACCTGGCGTCGTGTGGCGGCCTGTTGTGGGGGTGGGGGGGTTAGGTGCATAGCAAGTTGGGTTTGGCTGCAGGGCGTGGCCCTGTGGACAAACCCCTGCAGCGCAGTATTGAATTACATGTGCGACGGAGGTGGCTGCCCACTAGGGATTGGATCAGGGCCTGCAGCCAATCCACCATCCTGCACAGCTGAAGGTGGTGCATGGCAGGGGCTTGGCTTTTAAATATGCTAATAAAATATTACATTACATTGAAAAATCCTACAAATTCATTTGTATAAAAAAAGGTTTAAGTGGCTTTACAGTTATTCCTTGTAGTAATATAAAAATATTTGGCTGGACATGGCCAAGCCACATGTGCAACCTTCCTCGGTGAATCTTCAGCTGTGCGCATGTGAGATTGCCCTCAATGCTGCCTCTAGTCTGCACCAAACCCCTCCCCCATAGCTGGTCAACTCGTCCAAGGGAATGCAACCACCCACTGCAGAAACACACACCCTACTAATATTTATTTTTGGTCCCGCAGTGCTCCCATGGGAGTGCTATGGGACCACATGGGGCTGTGCTGGGTCCTGGGTTCTTCGTGCTGCATGAACATTTTCTTTTTATTTTGAGCCCTTTGGGTCCTCTAGGAACCTCCCACAAGCGCATCTATTGCAAAAATAACAAAGTGATGGAAGGAACGCTTTAATTAATCTCCGCCACTGGCAATCGCTCGGGGCAGCATTCCAAGCCAATATTTTTCCCCACTGTGCCATTCTAGACAGAGACCCGCCTTATGCAAATCAGTATGGTCCTGCTCCAATAGGAACAGACAAGCCCAAACTGCCAGAATAGATCCCCTCCAGATGGTTACTCAAGCAACTCCAGAGTGATTTCGACCAACTTATTGCTATCAGTGAAGTATAGCTTGAGTGCTATAACACAGTGAGTTCAAGAGCAACAACGTGATGTCCCCACCTGTGCCTGTAACATCAGCCGTCCCACAAGGATCTTCCCTATCCCCAACATTGTTTAACCTAGTCATGGAGCCACTCACCACCTTGTTACAAGCATCTAATGTACACTTTCACATGTACGCCGACGACACCCAACTCTATCTCAAATTACAAACCCCCTGAAGACATCAAACTTCTGAATTCAATGCTCAGAAACACCCAATCATGGCTGGCCGATAATCACCTCAAACTCAATGCTCTGAAAACTGAGTTCCTTCTGATCTCACCTCCTGCGAAAATCTCCACCACTCAAACTTGGCTTAAGCACCTAACTGCACTCAATGTCCAACCCACCATTGTGGACTCCGCAAAATCCTTAGGCATAACACTTGACGCCAATCTCAACATGCAGCAGCATATCAGCAAGGCAACTAAGGGAGCTAATTTCCAAATCAATACTTTGAGGAAACTTAAACCCTTCCTCCCAGCTAAGGACTTCCAAAATGCAGTACAAGCCCTAGTCATCCCTCACATAGACTACGGAAGCGTCGCTCTCTGCGGACTCCCCCTATCAACAACCGCACCCCTAAGAGCCTCTTTGAATGCTGCAGCGAGACTTATCACTGGATCAAAAAAACACTTGCATATTTCCCCTGACCTAAAATCCCTGAACTGGCTGCCTTTTGAAGCCAGAATACAGCTGAAAATTGCCTGCATGACACACATGGCTGTACACCACAACTCACCCAGCTACCTCACTCAAAAAGCTGACAATATCAGGGGGCTCAAGAACCACTAGAACCACAAAAAATTTCCTTCTGAAACCTCAAAGATTCCGGAAGGAAAAAACGTATAAACGCTCCTTTTCAGGAATGGCACCCAGGATCTGGAATGCACTCCCTCCCGAAACCAGGCTTATCTCCTCCACTGCATTTTTTAAGAAAGAAGTAAAAGCTATCCTCATGGCTAAATTCATTTGAACTCTTACTTTGGATCTATCGAAGACTCTGCACCTATTTTGTACTATTTGTTTATCTGATTGTCTATTTGTACTATTTGTTTTATCTGATTGACTATGCTCCTTCATGTACCTACCCTATTTTGCTACTCACTTATTACCTACAACTATTTTGTACTCAAAAGTCTGTTTAATCACTCTCTTGTTTACCTTACCCCTTGTTTTTGTAAAGCGCTCAGATATCTGCAAAGATCTTGTTCGCGCTATATAAAACTTTCAAAATAAATAAATAAATAAATTAAATAAATACCTGTTGCACTCAAGGCATCTACTGTAAAAACAACAAGGTAATGGAACGAATGCTTGAATTAATCACAGCCACTGGCAGTTGATCTGGGTCGCATTCTAGACTATAATTTTTCACCCACTGTGCCCTTCTAGACAGAGACCCACCATATGCAAATCCTTCTTGGTCTTGCTCCAATAGGAGCAGGGTCGAGACAGATTTGCATAAGGCTGGGTTCAAACTGAGGTGGCATGCTGTGCAAAGTAATAATGGACTAGGATGTGACCCACACGTAGCTAAGCATGGGTGTGATTAATTTTAGTATTTAACACAATACTTGTGTTTTAAACTTCGATGTGACACTGTCAGTACGGCAGGTATGCACAGACGTGGGTCCTGTGTTCACTGTACCACTGGAACCAAGCTACACCAAACAGAAGAGCCCAAACAGGGTAAAATCAGGGTTTGCTTTTGTTCCAATTCATGGTGGACCTGACCTGGCAATTCGGGCTGGACTTGAAGCAGGGACTGACTTCCATACTAAGGTGGCAAAGTGTGCAAAATAATGACTGACTGAGATGTGGACCTGGTAATTACATGTGGCTGCCATTAATTCAAGCATTCCACCCATAACTTTTTTGTTTTCTCCCACATGCCCTGCCCCCTTGCTCATTTTTTTTAAAACTTTTTTTTTTAACTCATGACGCAGAGAAAACCCTGAGTCTTGAAAATGGTGGGCACGATACTACTGTTGATGTTGCGGACTGTCAATCAGATTGTTCGATCCCACCCAGTTATTAATAATTTTGAACCTTAATTGAACCTTCATTTCTCTAAAATGGATGAACGGATTTATATGAAAGCACAAAGGGCACATTTATGAGTAAAGATCTAGCTTTGGTTTAAATAATTATATTTTTTTGGGACGGCATTTTTTCTTTCTTTGATAACTGTGGCTCAATTTGACAAATGTGCATGAAACTTCCTAAAAAGAATGTTCATTCGCCTCAGATCCTTCACAGAAAGTTTCAATTCATTCTGTTAAGAAGGGGTGACAAAATCAAGAAGTATGATAACCTACGTTTATTCCCTTAAGAAACATTGCTCTAAGATACAGAAAAACTTTGATCTAATGGAATTACATAAAGAAGTTTTAACTTTACTCTGAAAGCCTGCTTTTTGTGATTTTATGTAAATTAGGGTGGGAGTAACTCTCAGAATTCAGTGTAGAGTTGTCATGCCAAATGACCCAAACATTCTGCGAGATCATACATAATTACGCAAGAAGAGTAACTCTGCGTTTGGTGCTATTTCTTAACGCAAAAAAAGCGCTGTTGCGTCCAAAATGGGCACATGAATGCATTTTGCACAAACAAATATTGGTAAATGCAATAAAACACACGAATAACAAGTGCTGACGGCCACTTGTGCTTAATAAATGTGCTCTTGGGTAGGATTTTCACCCAACTGACGCCTGGCATTTAGTGATACTTTCTTTTCCCAAAATGCCCCTCTCGCATCCAAAATGGGTGCGAGAAAGCATTTTGCGCTAAGCAATAATTCTAAATGTTCTTTTGGGGTAGAATTTCCCCCCTAACTTACGTCCGTCATTTAGCGCTATTTTTTTAGAGCTAACAGCAGCAAAATACACTTAGCGAGCTTGAGCGGACCCTCACGGCCACTAAATCTGCTCTTGCGGTACCGTTGTTTTACCTCCAAATTTCACCTAATTATGTGAACAAGCCTAACCGTGTTATTATCGGTAATTGCACATGGAAGAATAATGCAGAATTACTGGAATTACTCTGATCACTCCAATGTAATTAACATTACTCCTGGGCCTAATGTAAATCCATTCAGACATTTTCTAAAAATCAGTGTTTAAAAAGGGGATGTATGACATTACAACGCATACTTTTACATCGCATGCTTTTACAACGCATAGTGTTGAGGAGTGCTGGATAATGAATAGTTTAATTTACTATTCCAACTCCAGTGCCCGTGGATAATAGAGAAGATGTTGGATAGTAAATTAAATCTATTCCCTATCCTAGAGCGCCCCCCTGCCCAATGCGTTGTAATGGTCTGCGTTGTAAAAGTTGCGATGTAAAAGCACTGTGTGGTAAAAGTTGCGTTGTAAAGGATGTTTCCCTTAAAAAAGGGCTTGCAGAGGGCATGATGGGGTTAACTCTGCTAGAAAGTTGGAGATATCTGGACCGTTGTTGTCTAGGTGGGCTTTGATTGGCCCATACACAGTGGACAGCTGGATCCTGATTGGCTGGCTTTAGAATGTATTGTGATAGCCACCACTGAACTCTCGGACTTGGTCCCAGAGTCCTGAATAAACAAGAAAGACGACATAAGAGGGACTAAGTGGGTACCTTTCTGATCCCCAGGGCCATGTGGGGAGTCATGTTATAGATACTGCGGTACCAATTCCTGGTAGCGTTGTACCTAACGTGGCAGCCCTCAGTGGTACTATGGTACCGGTGTTACAGTACCTATGTACTGATGACATTTTTTTTAAAACAATGCAAAGCCTCTATTCATAGGCCACACTTTGCGCCCATCTGTCATTGTGCAGGCCGCACCCTGGGTGGAAAGGAAGGTAGCTTCCTGCATTGCTCAAGTTGCTGAGCCACCCCATCACTGTGCACAACTGAAGGCTGTGTGCAGCAGGGGGGATTGGATACTCCGGGGTCATTGAGTACCTGCGGAGTGCTGAGCGCAGCCCCTATGCTGCATGGCCTATGCCCAGCAGGCGGTTGGCCACCCAATAGGGTTTGGGTGCAGGTCCTAGCCAGAGTCCTATTCCTGTACCCAAACTTGTGCTAAGCATGGCCTTTGACTGTGGGCAGTTGCCTACCCTTTCATGGTTGGGTACCTGCGGGGAGTTGGGGGCCTTTGTCCATCCTCACAATATGGATGGACTTTTGCCATGCACAGCAGGGGTGTGGGCGCCTTTTGTCCAATTCCCTGCTGCACACTGCTGACGGCTGTGTGCAGCAGGGTTGGACACCTGTGAAGGTCCTGTTGCTGGGCCTGACGGTAGGTTGGACATGGGCAGAGGGTTGGCTGAAGGACAGGCCCTACAGCTAGCACCGTGCTGCACACGGCTGAAGGCCACGGAGGTGGGCCACAGGTAAGGCATATGCTCAACTTTGAATATCATTTTTTTAAATACAAAAGTGACTGGAAAAAAACAAAGACTAAGATGATGTTATGGTTCCTTTTAGTAATGTGATGCAAGCCTATGTTTAAAAGAAAACAGAAATTCACTGTACAAAAAAGAAGTGATATGCTAGCATTTTAGGCAAGTAATGAAATGGGGTATGAACTAATAATTTAAAAATGAAAAACTACCGAAATTCAGCAGTTATAGTTTAGTGAACTATTACTCGTGTCCCCTTCATGCCCTACTTATGACCTCACATATTATATCACTGATGACCTGTTAAAGTACAGTGCTTAATTTGTGCCAGTGCTTTCCGGTGCTCGGCACCGGCACTTATTTGTAAACACCTGCACCTATTAATGAAAATCCACCACATAGTGGCGTTGTGTGAGTAATTTGTAAGCAAGGTTCATTAGTGGGACATTTAACTGTTTAATTTAGCTTTAAAAAATGATAAAACTCAGCTTAAACCTGAAGTTTAAAGTGACATGTGCATGCACCAACAGAAGCGGGCACGAGCTACAATATGGGCCCTGGAACTTAATATTTTGCAAATTAAGTACTGTCATTGATGACATCACTGATGTCACCTCAAATTAACTCTATGGTGTCGCTGGCTGGTGTTAGAATGTTGTACCCATAGAGCAAGTGGACGAGGTTATTGGGATGGTAATCAAATTGCTGCAAAAGCTAAGACTTTCAATTTTATTTACCTCTCTGTTAAAGACGCTGCTGGTCTGTAAAGATGAAATATCTGCCAGGTGATGCTATAAACCGATTTTCAAATCTTAGACCGGTCTAGCTCAGAGGTCGAACTACATAACATAAATAATGTGTATTTGTAAAGCACACGTTCGGAGGCATCTTGGCGCTGAATAACAGATGTTTATTGTTACCCAACTCAGTGGTACTCATTTTATCACCCTCAAATGGATGAAAGGCTGAGTGGACCCACCGGGATTTGTACCTGTGACCATGAGGTCGAACACAGGCCTCTGCAGTGGATGCACGAGTCCACTGAGCCACCAGACCAGGTCAAAAGAGGGGCGTGGCTTATGCAAAGCACACTTGATAAGCAAGGGTACATTTATCTAAATTATTTGAGCTTCACTGGAGAATTGGCATGAAGAGCCCTCTGGAACCGCTCAGACCTTGAATTAGAATGTTTGTCGGCACTTAAGAGGCACTTAAGTTGGCACTTCTCTGGCATGAAGCCTGTCTTCTTATCTCTCACGTGCTTCAACCAGCGCGCATATGAGACCTTAAGGCATTCACTGCAGCACACTTGTTTTTTCCATGTTCTTTTAAGAGGAAATGACTGACATGGACCCAGTACGCTCATCTTTTGTTACCAGCCAGCCTTGTCTTGTAACAGGAGGTCCTTCCACAGCTAGATAGTGGGCAAGGAGGATTCGTTGATGATTGAATATTGATGATTATTTGAAAAATCGATGATCCTGTAGCTCGTTACAGCGATGCTAGCCCAGGGATTGACTCCTCTGCGTCCTTTCAGCAGAGAGAGTGTGTGATTTAATCCCCGGATGCGTGGAAAGTGCAGACTGTGCGTCAGCTCCTCTTGGAGGGCGTCAGCGTGCGTCAGTGTGCGCATCGTGCGTCAGCAGCGGATGTCTCCACGCTGTCCCTTCTGTGCTCATTAATAACCTTCAGTGATCGGGGGTTCGTCTCCATTAGTGAAGTCTGAAGCTCGGGATGCCCTAATCGAATAAACACATGGCAGGGAATGCCAGGGACGAAGTGTGTCCCTACTTCTGTTCTTAGTCTGGGTCACATGCTCAGGGGGTTCTAGGGCCTAATTTGTAAAATAATAGGTGCCAGCGCCCTGAAGCAGGAGGCCCAAGGAGCTTGCATCACCCATTGCCCCTGTCATTGCTGCCAACGATGGGAACAAAACAACTACTAACCCTCTCTCTCGCTTGCAAGTGCGACAGTCCAGATTATCCCAGGTCCCCAAAGATAAAGCAATGGCTGGGGAGGCAGGTATTAGTATTTTTTTAAAATATATATTGTATTGATAAACAATCACTGTTCTGCTCATCTTTAAATTAGATGAGCAGCCGCACCATGTGGTAGACTGCCATAAGTGCAGTGTTGACAACTAAGGGCCGGTGCCGAGCACCGCCTCAAATTAAGCACTGAATTGCTCTACCCTGGATGGTGGATGCTGGCCAGGGACACTCTGGGCGAGGTGTTCTGGTCCTTTATGGACTGCCTCAGCAGCCTCTGAATACCTGCTGTGACGCATCAATCATGTCGCAAGGTGGGCGCACGGAAGTGACGCATCGCTGCTTTCACTCAGCGAAACGTCACTTCTCATAAATGAGGTCCCAGGGATTCATCAACAAGGGGCATAGTTTACTCCAGCGCCTTGAGACCCTCTCAGGTGATTTGCCGCTTAATCCTTGTTGATTGATTAAGAGGCTCCAAGTGGCATCACTGACGATGAATGCCTGGTGCCTTCCTTCTGCCTCAAACCTGCTCTGCCTCATTTCATCCATCACTTACGAGATGGATCATAACTCAGAGCAGGAAATTCCAGAAGCATGCTAGAAATGCAAGCCCCTCCCACTCCTGTCCTATCCAAGCCACCTCTGAAGGTGGGTCTAGTCAGAAAGGGAGGGCGATCAGGTCTGCCCCGGAGGGGTAGGACTGGTGGAATGATGTAATCAGGGATTTACCTCTGTGCCCCTCGTTGTCCTAATTATTAATCAGAATTCCCGAATGATGCCTGAAAGGCCCACACACAGCCACATCTGCTGCTGGCCTTTAATGTGCAAACACAAGCTTTATGGACAAATCCACCTGAGAACATCAACATGAGTTTTTTTGTTATAATTTTATATAGCGCAAACTCGATCTAAAGGAGCGCTTTACATGAGCGACAGTTACATTACACATTCATTTTTGGAAGGCACCAGGAGATTAATCGATTTGTCCAGATTCACAAGATGTTGAGTGGACGCCGAGACTCGAACCCGGTTTCCTAGTTTCAAAGTCGACAGCTCTTGCCTTTAGGCCACACCCTTTCCCCATTCTTACAACAGTCTTCCAGGTAACCTATAGTGGTGTACCAGTAACGGAAGAGGACATTGTCGCTGCTTTACAGATTTCAGCAAAAGCTATCCTCTGCAATTCAACCCAAAAATGTGGCCGCCCTGTGTGGAATGACAATGGGCCCGATTCACAGAACTAACTTAAGACAAAATCCTAAACTTACTACTTTTGGTATTCACAGAAGTTAGAATGTTGTCTTAAGTTTGACTTAAGACATACTTAAGACAAAATCCTAACTTAAGTCTGTCTTAAGTCTGTCTTAAGACAAACTTAAGAAAAAATCCTAACTTCTGTGAATACCAAAAGTAGTAAGTTCAGGATTTTGTCTTAAGTTAGTTCTGTGAATCAGGCCCAGAGAATCCCTGCAGGGTGTGGAAGCTCAGCCAGAGAGAAAGCATGTTCATGGTAGAAAGAATAAGCATTCTGACTCTGTAGGGCCCTGTCCCACTAATCCGAAGCCAACATATAATCGGTCAAACTTCTGGAAAGAATTCTGCCAATTCTAACAGTGGCCCTGAGGCCTCTGGACTTGACAGATTTGAAAAGTTCCTCCTTGGGAGAAGTGAGGTAAGAGGGACAAATTAGTCAAGGCTACTTCCTGAACAATACATGCCACCTTAAGCAAGAACTACCCCATGAACAATACATGCCACCCTAGGCAAGAATCCAGAGTTAGACTCAAAGATTGCCCCCTCATCCAAAGTTTAACAAAATGTAACTCAGCACAAAAAAGCTTCCTACTCATCAATCTTGCAAGCAGATGTGAAATCCAGGTGGAAGGCTATCTTTAATATTAAAAACCACCTGATGTTCAATGATACCAAAGACTCGACCCTAAAAAGCTTCAAGAAGCAAGGGACACAGAACCCAAGGCAAGGAGTTGCAAATACAACACAGGTCAGATGTGTGCATTCAGAACTAGGAACACTACAATGACAGGAACAAAGAGGCAGGATAAACAAGAGACAGAAAAAAATGCAAAGAATTAGAACAGAATAGAATCAAGAAACAATAGAAACAGAAATCAAAGAGCAAGCAAGGGAATCCAGCAGAAGGAAACTCAGTAGCACGGTCAGTTGCGAGCCACTGCACAGTGAGCTCACAGGATTGAAATAGCTTAAAGCTCAGGAAGGGAGAAGAGGTGCAGGGAGAGGATCAGGTGCAAGGAGTAAACCAGGTGCAAGTAATCAGGGAACACCAATGACGGGAAGGCTGTACTGAGACTTGGTGATGAAAAGACCAGGAGAACCAAGAGGGACAAGACAGGACACAGGAAAGCCTGGAATGGAGTATAAACCAGACACAAAAGAGACAAAAGTACAAAAGGCAGGTGTAAAAAGAAGGCAAAACACAGAACAAAAATCTACACCAGGACATGATCAAGGCAGGGTTTGGAGACAGAAAGGACAACAGGAACCATGATGCATCAGAATGTGGTGCAGTTACCTGGAATGGAATATGAGATGGTTCTGGCAATGCAATGTATAGAGGTGAATATAGTTTTTTCCTGTGATACAGGCAGGACCCCAGAGGGCCTGCATGAGTGCCACCTAATGGCTGAATTGGGTAACAGCTCACACCAGATGTCTGATTCTAGCTCGGGCATTGTACCATGGGAACTGGCAAGCCCAAATACAGCAGAGCCAAGCAAGCTAGGCCCTGCCCCATGGCTATATATTGCAGATTTTATCAGACAAAAGCTGGCTGTTAAAATGCAGTAGAGATGAGCATCTTCATACGATTTAGAAGTGCGCTTTTTTGTTTGGTTAAGCTCAGAATTAGGTCATTAATGTGGGCAGGAGGTACTCCTACCATCTCAATATACCCACTCTGGTTAGGTCAAAACACGGGTCTGAGGGAATCTCTCCTCAATCCCTGGTGCTATGGCACAAGCAGCAGGCAGTCACCAGGGAAGTGTGTGCTAAGTTCAAACAGTACAAAAAATGTCAAAGAAAAGAACACAACACACTAAAAATCCCAAACCAATTTACAACAATATACAAAAATGCAATGAGGAAAAATGCACCAAGGTTTAGAGGAAATATATATGATTTTTTAAAGGTTTTAAAGCACAAAGCACCCTGAAACAATTAAGCACTATGAAAAGTTCACGGTGGACCAGTACCGGACGCAATTTCAGGCAGACAGTCATCGAGCGAAGGTGGGATATACCAAGAGAATTGTCCGGTAAAAGGTTTTACATTCAGATTTAATGCCCAATGTAGGTGGCTCATTACCGGTCGGTAAACCCGAAATTCGGTAAATTTCAGGCTTACCGACCGGTATTGAGCCATTTCCAATGTAGGTGATGATTCGATAAATACAGAATTGGTATTTACCGATTCTGTATTTACCGAATCGGGTATGTAGGAAGCACGTTTAAGAGTGCTTATGTGCTTTAAGGATTCGTTATTTACCACCAACTACAAGTTGGTGGTAAATATCGAAAACCTTTGAAAAAGCAATTTTGTGCATTTTCAACAGTGCCATGTGGCAGATATACATGCCCTTAGGGCATACATGTGTGCCACATGTGCACACATGCACGATTCAGGGGTGCAACAGGGTGTATATGTGACACCCTGTCACCCTTGAATGTGATCCCCCTATTACCGATTCAGTATTTACTAAATCAGTAATAGTGAATGGCTTCCCATTCATTCCTTTGGGCCTCCAAGCCCATAGGAATGAATGGGGATTACCGAATCGGTAAATACCGAATATTACAGAATCTGGTATATTTACAGAATTTTTAGCTACATACAATTTACAGATTCTGAAATACCGAATTGGTACAATTCAGCATTTTAGAATCGGTAAATAGTATTTATCTACATATGGCCCTTAGTCTCTAACTGCAAGTGAATCTGCTTCTCTTCCGTCCTGCAGCCCCTATCTCCCAAGGGAAGGCTACTGGCCATCAGTTCTCTCTCAAGCCAGGTCTCCTGCAAGGTCGAGTCTTCTTTATTCAACTCGACCCTCTTGAAGCCAGAAGTATTTCTGCCTCTTCTGTATCTGAAGCAGGTCCCCAGAAGGCCAACCAGTTGACCCCTTGGTTGCTGTTCCAGTCCTTGGGTGCCAGCAGGATCCAGGAGTCCTTGAGTCTTTGTGTGAGTCATCTTCTTCAGCAGGAGCCAGGTGTCAGAATCTTTCTTCTAGCAGGGTTTTCTTCTTCAGATGGAGTCTTCCCAGTTCCAGGAATGTTCTCAGGTGGTGGTGGTTGAAGCACAATGTTTATCATGTGCACTGGCCAGTGATTAGAGAAAATCTACTACCCAATCCTAATTATTTTCTCTCAGTCCCTCCACCTCCTTTTGCAGCACTTCTTTGCCTTACTGTAAAACTACCAAGGATTCCCTGCTTCAACATAGTTGGACCCAGCTGCCACTGGGAAGGCCTGTCTTCAGCTTCTTGGCCACTCCTCTACTTGAGTGGGTCAAAACTGATTTTGGATCAACAAAGTGGGTTGCTGAACTGTTCCTTAGATAGGAAAGTGTGTGTATCTGGCGTGACCGGAGGTGAAGATGTAACACCTTTGGGCATCCATTTTGTTGGAAGTATTTGCCTCACACACCCATACAGGTGTCATGCTTCATCATTGGCGTTGCTCCTCGTCGGGGAGGCGGTGCAATCCCCGACGGGCTCACCTCAAAGAGGGGCTCTTTGGCGGAGATCTTTTAAATCCAACTGCCTTTTGGTGAAGTGCGGGTGTGCGGGTGGTGCAGTATGTAGCCTGGGTGGTGATTTAAAATGAAGTAGAGGGTACCGGAAACTACTTTATTTTGGGGGTCCCCTACTGCAAGTAAAAACGTGGATCTAATATTCTAGGTGCCAGCAGGTTAGGTATAGTGGCCCTAGATTAGATTTGTAACGAAATTGGTCAACATGTTTCTCGCATGGGCAAGGTACCCGCGATTCATCAGGACCTATAGTGGGTAAGAGCAAGGTCTACAAACATTAAACAACATGCTGGTGTCATGTGCCTAATACCGAAATTGTAGAATACTTAATGTTACCTCTGTAGCTTTGTCCTATGCCTAAATGGGAAATAAGAGTACAGGGTTAATAGCATTCAATGATCGCCAGAATAGATACAAGGTGCTAGACCAAATAAACACACAGTGTCATGCTAGTGATAGTGTATTTATACTAGCTTCAAGTCGACGTGACTGTATTGTGACAACATGAATTAATACTGTCACACCAACCTATTATAAGTGAAGGGCAAAGTTTTAAAACTAGAAATATAAAAACAGCAGCAGTCTATCAGGAGAGGCACCCTCCTTCTCGTTTGATCAATAGGTCCAATGTGTGATGAAGTTGTGCCCACTAGGTGTGCATAGTGCATATTGCCGTAATAAAAGGATGGAAACCTGACTCACCTAATGGTCAGGGACTAAATGCCACAACAGTGCTCGGCGGGTTGGTACTGCAGGATGGGGCCCATTAGGTATGGCTGGGGGTGTAAAAGGAAGGCGTGTACAGAGTCAGAACACGACTTCGACCAAGATAATCAAAGTCCTATGAGGATTCAGGTTCAGAACCCCCGGTATTATCATACTAGCAAAGATACGATAAACGAGTCCCAAAAGCGTCCCTCGTATATCCTCCTTACCTCTCCGTCACCGCGTACTAGTTTCCTCACCTACCCATCGCCGCCGAGCTCGGATAGATGCTGGAGCTCGGTGGCGGTCGCCATTTCTAGGTGAAAGCGTCACTGTTCGGTGCGTAACTCCGCCCCCAACGTCAGGTGCCTAACTCCGCCCCCAATGTCAGGTCAGGTGGTAGTGTAGGTAACTGTGGCGGCCATTACAGAAAGGAGGTCGAAGTCTTTTAAAACCTGATATCGGGCCAAGTTAGGTAGTGGCTGTTTTGTAGGAGGGGGTATGCCCTACTCGCATATACCTAGGGAGCTGTGATATATTGTTTGAATATAAGAACACGTTGTTCGCCCCTTGTGAAAAATAATATATTAGCGCATTGTATTGGTCACGGCTAAAGTTTGCTGAAAATAAGTCAGAAGGCTGAGGGTGGGTTAACGCGCAAGATGTTGATCTCAGCTAGTCGCGTTAGGTGCAGAATAAATACATGTGTCAGGGATTCCAGCACTGCAATATTATAATGCGTGCCACGGAATGTCTTCATGCAAGCCCCGACTGTCTGACGATAATCGATGGATCCACCTCTGTTCTTTGTGAAACAAGGCTTGTTTTGGGCAATTGGGGCTAGATTCAAGTACAAGCCATTTAAGAGAGTCAGTTGTGTGGTTAGCTTCCACATAATGTTTGCACATCTTGGTATTGGTCTTTCTACAGCGGAAATTACTGCGGTGTTCAGTGATGCGGGTTTTGATCGGACGTGTCGTCATTCCTATGTATTGTAGTCCGCATGGGCAGGTAAGCATGTAGATACAGTGTGAGGTATTACAATTAGTATGTCCCCTGAGCTCCCAATTGAAGGTGCCAGTGAGTTGTATTGTCTTATGTACAGACGTGTAAGCACAAGCTGTGCAAGAGCCACAAGGATAATGACCCTTCACAGGGGGCAAATGCCATAGTGTCTGTTGAGACCCCTTCTTGGTGACTTTGGGTCTCGTGCTGATCAGGATGTCTTTAATATTCTGCGATCTTCTGAACACAACTCTTGGTTATTCAAAGGTTAGGTCACCTGTGTTCAGGATAGCCCGGTGGCGTTTGATCACACTTTTGACTTTAGTTGACGCGGGGGTGAATGTTGTGACACAGGTTATAGGTTGTTTCTCTACAGGTACCAGCTCCCGTTGTTCGAGGAGAGCCTCTCGGTGGTTATTTCTAGCTCGTTTTTGTGCTGTAGAGACATCTCTCACAGGGTATCCTCTATCCAGTAGATTCCTGGAAAGGATTGCTGATTCTTTCTTGTAATCAGTTAAATCACTACAATTTCGCCGGATTCGGAGAAATTGCCCAAAGGGGAGGTTGGTGCGTAGAGCTTTGGGGTGGTGGCTGGTGTAATGGAGCAGGCTATTGCGGTCGGTGGGTTTTCTGTACATCGTGGTACTGAGAGACCCATCTTTCAATTTTATTGTCAGATCAAGGAAGGCAATTTCAGTGGGTGACACAGACATCGTGAAGCGTAGGTATGGGTTAAGAGTGTTGACCCATTCAAAAAAGGCCTCATGTGAGGTCGGTGGTCCTGTCCACAGGATCAGGATGTCATCAATAAATCGCCTCCACATCTTGATGTTATTGAGGAAGGGATTAGACTGGTGTTGTATGTGTCTGCCTTCAAAATCAGCCATGTAAAGGCATGCCACCGATTGAAACTGATTTTGTCATCTACTTTGGCTAGAGCCTGATTGTCTAGGAGGGCTCTTGGGATGAAAAGGAAAATCTCTTTCTTGCATCTCCAAGTCAAAAGAGGTAGCGTTAAAGCTTCATTTTGTTCTGCCAATTGCTCTTGTCCAATGCCAGAGAACGAATACCTGCTAAATGGCCCGGCTGTTAAAACCCTTTCCTGTACTAAGAAGAAGGCCATTGCTCTCTCTGCCAGGGTTGTTAACTGTCCCAGCCAAGGATGTGTCTTCCAGCACTGGTGGTTGAAGAGTCACAGAACTGTTTTTTAAACCAGTTTTGGCTCAGGCAGCCTAAAGTACGTTTTTACATAGTTACTTTCCTGCTTAATTTCTCAAAAAGAAAATACCATTAAGTGGGATGTTAAATAGTCTGCAGGAAAAACATGTGAAGCATTTTTCTAGCCCTTCAGATGTAAGTCCTAACTAGGCCTAATGAGAAGAGGTTTTACCAGGCCTATAAAGTTAAATAACTTTTGGGTTGTATTTCAGTATGAGGGCTCACTAACCTCAAAACGCAATGTTTCCTATTTTTATGTGCTAGCACCCTGCCGTCTGGGTTTACAAGGCACGCTTTAGTGGTGAATTATGTTAAAATAGGCATTTCATACATGGCAAAGGTATTTTTTCATAGCACGAGTCACGCTGTGAATTTAAGCTGTAGTCAAACCAGAGACCAGTGGTGCTCCTGGTAGAAATGATATGGGTAAATATACACTGACCCCACTTAAGACTTTTAACCTCCCATGCCAGTGGTGCACTTTAGGCACAATTTACAGCGGACTTAAAAGGAGGATAAGTAGTTCACGGTACAGCACATGTTTTGGAGCACGGGTACTCATAGTACAGCCCGCGGGCCGCCAGCGGCCCGGCAAGCCTTCCTTGGCTGCCCGCGGACCTTGCAGACATTATACCTGTGTTTTAAAACATTTTTTTTAAAGAGTTTCAGCAAACACCGCCGCAGCAACGCAGACTCCAAGACACTCTGCTGTATGGGGGCCGGGCAATTCACAACAAAGCCTCATTAACAAGTAAATGGTCTTTTAAAGACCTGTGAAGTACTCAGGTGCTGCTGTGTGTGTGCCCGGGAAGATGGGGTGAGGTGACAGAGGGTAACAGACAGAGGGTGACAGACAGAGGGAGACAGACAGAGGGAGATAGAGGGAGGAAGACAGAGGGAGAGAGGCAGAGGGAGACAGGGAGGGAGACAGAGGGAGGGAAACAGAGGGAGGGAGACAGGGAGGGAGAGAGACAGAGGGAGGCAGAGAGACAGAGGGAGGGAGACAGGGACAGACAGAGGGAGACAGAGAGACACAGAGGGAGACCGAGAGAGAGGAAGGCAGAGAGAGAAGGACACAGAGAGGGAGACAGACGTAGGCAGAGAGAGAGGGAGAGAGAGAGAGGGAGGGAGACAGAGGGAGGGAGACAGAGGGAAGGAGACAGAGGGAGACAGAGGTTGACAGACAGAGGGAGACATACAGACGGAGGGGGCGACAGAGGGAGGGAGACAGACACAGGAAGGGAGACAGATAGAGGGAGACAGACGGAGGAATACAGACAGAGGGTGACAGACAGAGACAGATGGAGGGAGGGAGAGGTAGGGAGACAGAGAGAGAGAGAAACAGAGGGAGACAGAGAGAGGGAGACAGAGAGAGAGGAAGACAGAGAGAGGGAGACAGAGAGAGAGGGAGACAGAGGGAGGGAGACAGAAGGAGGCAGAGGGAGACAGAGGGAAGTTGTCCGGAGGACACCGGGGGAGGGAAAGGGAAACAGAGAGAGAGAGACAGAGACAGAGGGAGACAGATGGAGAGAGCAGGAGAAAGGGAGGGAATGGGAGAGAGATGGAGGGAGGGAAAGGGAGGGAGGGAGACAGAGAGAGAGAGGGAGACAGAGGGAGGGAGAAGGAGACAGACATAAGGAGACAGATAGAGGGAGGGAGACAGAGGGAAGGAGACAAAGAGAGGGAGACAGAGGGAGACAGAGAGAGAGGGGAGAGAGAGAGAGAGGTGAAGTAGTGTGGCTCGCTGGTTAGAGGCGGCAGACCCGAGAGCAGAGGACGGCCCGGGACCACGGTTCGATTCCCGGCACGGCAGGTTTCTGGACCAGGGTCAGCGGACTCGATAATTCTCTTGCCTCGGTGCCCACTCTGATCAGCGATCACACTCGGCAACTCTGGGCATTAGCTTGCCTCATCTTCACTAACGGCCCCACCAGACCGCCGGGGATGCCTGGTCTCCCCCTGGAGATACCCATTAAGGGACCAACTCTCAGGGAAGCCAGGAAGGGTTTCGCAGCGGTCGAAGCGCCTTGGGACCCTACGGGTAAGTAGTGCGCTATATAAATGCCTATACACATACAGAGGGAGGGAGGCCGACAGAGGGAGACAGAGGGAGGGAAACAGAGGGAGGGATACAGAGGGAGGGAGACAGAGGGAGAGAGAGAGGGAGACAGAGGGAGGGAGACAGAGGGAGACAGGGGGAGACAGAAGGAGGGAGACAGAGGGAGGAGGGCGGCAGAGGGAGGGAGACAGAGGGAGGAGGGCGGCAGAGGGAGGGAGACAGAGGGAGAGAGAGAGGGAGACAGATAGAGATACACAGACGGTGACAGATAGAGGGAGACAGAAGGAGGGAGCCAGAAGGAGAGAGAGGGAGGGAGAGAGAGGGAGGGAGACAGAAAGAGGGAGGCAGAGGGAGACACAGAGAGAGAGGGAGAGAGGGAGATAGAGAAGGGATAGAGAGAGAGAGAGAGAGAGGGATACAGAGAGAGAAAGAGAGGGAGGGAGAGAGAGAGAGAGAGAGAGAGAGAGAGAGAGAAAGAGAGAGAGAGAGAGAGAGAGAGAAGAGAAAGAGAGAGAGAGAGAGAGAGAGAAGAGAAAGAGAGAGAGAGAGAGGAAGAGAGAGAGAGAGAGAGAGAGAGAGAGGAAGAGAGAGAGAGAGAGAGAGAGAGAGAGAGTGGACAAAGGCGTCTGCTGCAGGGACCTGTGTTCAACCTCATGGTCACAGGTTTTTTTTCTCTATTCCCTCCCCCACTGACCCCGCCCCCACCGGTGCAGCCCTCGGCCACAAACCACACTGTAAATTTGGTCCCAGAGAGAAATTTTGTGAGTACCCATGTTTTAGACGATAAGCACATGCGCATGTTACTGTTTACAAGTGGTAAAAGTGCAGAGTCCAAAAGTCAGTAAAAAATAGGGTCCAGACAATGTAAATATTCTGGGGTGACCCTGCAGAAAAGGTGGATTTGCTACAGTTATTTAAAAATAATCTTGCCACGAATTTAATAACACTATAGGATACATATACAAATAACATGAGACACTGACACGTCTTGGGTAACTTATGGAAATGTCATCATGGCATAGGTGTATTTTTTAATGCTTCATGTTCAAAAAAATATTACTATCAATACAGTGATATAATCAGCGAAACACAATTATGACACTCATAAATTATGAAAAAAAGGTATTCTTTTTAAAGCGTCATATTTGTTCATTGCATTTGCTGTCTGATTTACAAGCTGAAACTGTTGAAGGCTCGGCTCAGGCTTGTGTTTGTCAGAGCTGAGCCACACTCCAGCTCGACTCTCTCTTGGATTTTTATAGCTTGCCCTTCTGCACTTTATATTGAATTTGTAAGAGGTAACACACAACACTAAAGTTGTGTCCTGGCACAAAGAGCAAGAATGGCACCCAAAGAGAGAGTGTATGCCACAGTGTGTCTGCAAGGATACACTTTTACACCATTTTTTTTAAAACATTGCAATGTTATTGAACTTTACAAAGTTTGAGAAGTTTGGCAAAATATTTTAGCAGTTGAAGACTTCCAGTGGAATTAAGTTTGTGTGTGTAAGGGAGGGGAAGGGGAGGGGTGGGGACTTTCAGCGAGAGAACTCTCCCAAAAAGCTTTTTTATTAAAAAAAATCAGTTGAAGATGCGTCTTATGTAGCCATTTTTTTTGGTGACTGATGTTGGGCTGAGTTACTAAACTCGCCAAACTTCAGTAACAGGGTAAGGTGCAGAGCTTCCCAGCGGCCAGAAAGTTTGAAACACCACCCACACCTGAGAACTGACCGAACGCACAGTTACTGCGCTGCAGCACTGCACAGGATTGCACAAAACACCATAGGCCTTATTTATGAAGGCCTTGCGTCAGTTTTGCGCCGCCGGTGCGTCACGTTTTGTGACGCACCAGCGGTGTAAAAAATGTGCCTCGTTGCGCCATATTTAAAAAGTGACGCATCTAGGTAGATGGGTCACTTTTTAAACCCCTGCGCCACATTATACCTGCGTCAGGTATAATGTATGCAGAGGGGGCGTTCCCCCGCAAAAAGCCTCGTAATAGTGACGCAGTGAAATCTATGAGATTTCACTGCGTCACTTTTAGGATGCTGTTGCGTCAAAATCTTGCGCCTGCCTCACAGCAGGCGTAAGACTGACGCAAGCCCTTTCACATGGGGCTTTCCCCATGTGAAAGGACGCATTGCTGGAGTTGCGTCACTTTTGTGACACACTCCAGCAATGCGTCACTTTTGCGCTTACAGATACGCCAGAAATACTGACGTACCTGTGACTCCTTGCAACATGATGCGTCATACATTAAATATGACGCATCAGGAATGTCGCAAGGAGTGCGCAGTGAAAAGTGACGCATCGCTGTTTTCAAGCAGCGATGCGTCACTTTTCATAAATGAGGCCCCACGAACCCACGAGCTCTTGTCAGGATTGTCAGTGTGAAAGTGTAAGTCTTGCACTGTGAAGCCAAGCATTTGTAAGCCAAGGGAGTCAGTTCCACAGATAATAACCCATTTCACATGGTGCACTACTGAATGGCTCGTGTTTCCCTGCAGCCCTCTTTACTGCACCTTGCAGCAAATGTGTTGGACTTGTTTCGGAAGGACTCTGACAAACTCTTGCATGCAGCAGCACCATAAAGCAAACACTGACAAAACCAGCACGTCTGGTCTAGGCAAGCTAGTGGGATGGATACATTTATTTTGCATTTTTACTTCCACTTTTGTATTTTTACTGTCTCTATATGCCACAGCATTAAAAAGAAATAAAAGAAAACATGCAGTTACCTAATCATGTTCGCCAAATACCTGCAATAACATTTTAGAAACTTCAAAAATGTGCTTCTTTATTAGAGATGTTTTTTTAAAAAAACCTTCTTGCTGTGCCATGCATGTTTTATTATTTGTGAAGGAGAAAAGAATAAAACACCACCCCAACATCAACTTAAATTGGAGTCAGCTACAATGTTACAATCACTTAAACACTTTATAACAACAATTCTAAAATAAGCATTGACAAAGCCAACAAGGCGTATCTTTTGTTTAGGTCTCGCCTGAGACAGCGTATGCGCTACTCTGTAAGACATTTAGTTAGTGGGTTTTCTAAGTGCTACCAGAGGCTTTTGCTGGCCTCAAGCTTGCTATTACTCGCGTGTGCACATGCGCAGCCGCTATCTGTCTTTCCTCCGTCATGGATACAGCGATCTCCCAAGCGCCTTGCTCTGCCCCTCCCCCACCACAGATGCGTCCCTTTGAACACTTTAGCTTTCACAGCCGCGCTACTTTCACGGCCGAGCAGCCAATGCTTGTTCTATTAAGGCTCACCGAGACGTTGAGCCGACGCTGGGACTCAAACCTTGTCCACCAATTCCAGACTCAGAAGCGGTGTCTGAAACCCTACGAGTACTCCCTGCCCATCTTCATCTGATGTATCATATACCTGCCAACACCTGTCCATTAAACAAGGAAGCTCCACTTTTATGTATTAAATTGCCGCAATCGTTCAGTTTGGTTCTCTGAAATACTAAAGTTAAAGCTCCTACGTCACCAACTAGTAAATTAGTATCGGCTTTGGTAACAAAAAGTGTCTCTGGCAAATTGGTAATCATGCATCGATGGTTCCCATCCACTAGCCTTACCCCTTTCCCAAGGGTTTTATTCATAACTGCTGAAAATGAGAAAGTCATCTTGAAAACTCTTCAACTGCTCCTTTTCCTCTGACGACTACCTTGATGCGTGGGACCAGATGGCGATCCGCTTCCGGACCGAGGGCGGCTGAACCTGGATGGCTAGGCGGCTCCTCCTTCACCCAAACCTTGGCTGGGGAGGAGAAATCCCGCACCTGTCGCTTTTTCCATCGCAGCTCTGTCTTCTCCTCTTTCATCCTCTGCGGAACACTAACAGCCACAACAATCTATCCCGGCAGGGAAACAGTGTGCTCAAGTGATGACAGCAGGTGGCAAATAAGTTAATACTTCCGCTTCTGGGTTGTTGCTTCCGGACTACCGTGTCACTTTAACTGTGCTGGTTGGATTTGCTGTTTTTGATCGCAGCTGCCATGTGGGTTGGCTGTCATTTCTCCTTCCCACAAATAACTGCCTGTTGACCGTCTTGCTAAACGTACTTAATTTTAAAAAGTGGCTCAGGTGACCAACTTTCAAAAATTCAGACTTGTATCATAAATTACGTTATGCTTAGACAGATTGGTATATTTTTCCTTTCGTCATTGTATTTCCTTATTCTTGATTCAAAATAGTGTGCCGCATTGTTTAATACCATTATATGACAAACGCTACAAACAACATTGAGCTGCTCAATGTGGGGAGGGAGCTCTGCTGCCGTCCATATTTCTGCACTCATGTCCATCTACACCCGTTTACGACCATGCGTCTTATCCAGTGATCAAAGTGGGCGGGATTGGAAGGGCAGAGCGTGCCCCTACTTCTTTTATTAAAAAGATTCAGTTCCACTACTTATTCTTTTCAAAACTGTGTCCCAGGACGGCACAAATAGCAAAGTCATTCAGATAAGGCTCTGCTTGCTTTCGTGGACGTTCGGGGATGGGCAGAGAAGGAAAACACTCTGTCTCTTCCTTACTGCCCAGCAAAGACAAGGACAATGACCTCTTCTTTTCTGTGCTGGCAGCTGCCCCCTCTCTTCCTTTCATTCCCTCTCTTTTTGTCTTGCTCCTCACTTACTGAAAACCGTGACTTGAAGAAACGGTTCACAACCTCTCTTTCCTTCTTTCATTTAGTTGCTTCCATGTGAAATGGATCCAAAAAAGAAAAACATTCTTGCGGGGAATGCCCTTTTTCTGACATTTTTCTCCAAAGTGCAGCATCAGGATGGAGAGAAATAAAAGGTTTTAAATATGAAAAATAAATACATAACTAAAAAAAAGCAAGACAGAGTATATTGGTGTGCTTAATCTGCTAGCATTTGTGACCCGATCTCACCCTTAGACTATGTATGACTCTCATTGATTATCCCCCTCTCTGGCATTAGGGTCTGGTTAATCATGCTAGGTTTAAGCTTCCTGTAGCTTTAATTTTCGTAGTTGTCTTCTGAGCCATCTTGTTTGCGATTTCATCTTTTTTTGTTTTGAAGATGGTTTACATTTGCTTGGGATTGCAATCCTTTTGTTAATTGTTTTAAAAAATGTAGGCACCACTTGTGTGTGGGCAGTGATATCAACGAGCAGTATCGTTAAGCAACATTTATTAGTGTGTATTCCAGTCCTCACTACATAACACCACAAGCAGCCCGCGCACACCACTCGCGTGGTCATCTGACTGATTGCTGCACTGTCATTTCCAGTGTGGCACAGAGAGCCCAAACCCAGCAGATGTTGCATGCTGTCCCCCATCTGCAGCTGCCTTTGTTGGTTTGGTAACATTAGGGGAGGGAGGGCTAATATCAGTCTATCCCATGTGATTCCAGGTAATGACAGCTTTAGCTTTGGTGCCGGTTCACAAATGCAAGGTGTGCAAATAACAGCAGGTAACATCAGCTAGAGAGAGTGATAAACTCTGTTTTCCCATGAACAGAGGACAGTAAAGCTGAACTGTTATTGCTCAGTATTAGGCCTTGCTTATAATGCAGGTAAACATAGATACCTTGATTTAACACACTATTCGCAATACATCCCTATTGCAAGAATAACAGCAAGTGACTTATGCCTGAGATTGTCTTGTGATACGGGGATAGAGAACCATTTAAAAAACTAACTGCCTCGTTTTAGAAGCTCTGCAAAAACACATGGGTAACAGTCCAGCCTGATGTTTATTGCAGTGCAAGCCTGGTTCTTAATTCTTTTCTAATTGGTAAAAAAAAAAACAGCATTGGCATAGCCAATAGGTCTCGCCTTTTGGACTTTATAAATGTTTAGCCATGCAACAGTTTATGTTGTTGCACCAAGGATATTGTGCTGCATAACTAAATACTTATAAGGTCACAAAAGCGAGACCTACAGGCAATGCCAATGCTTGTTAACTAATTGGCTTTACCAATGCTGATTCCTCAGGCTTTGCAGCATCGGCAGAAAGCATTTATTGACAATGCTCTGCTGCACTGGCCACCGCAAAAAAAAAAAAAACAGAAACAGAAAAAAATAAAATTTGACGTGCAAAAAAGCTTTTTTTTCTTCTTTTTTTAAAAAGGAGATTCCCGGCAGCAATTTGCAGCCTGTCTGTCTCCAAAAACTGAAAATACAAATTCTGCAAGGAGTGGAGGGCAGCAAAGGAGTGGGTGAGGGGGATCCAATGGGGAAATGGGGAGTGGGCAAGACAGCAAAGGGCTCTTGAGACTAGGCAGGGGGTGGCCCAAAAACAATAATTAAAAAGCCAGTGTGAGGGTAGGGCAAGCAGTGTAAGAGCACCTTGTGTGGTGGGAGGGGGGCGGGTGTTTTTGGAAGAGGCAAACATGATGTGAGGAGGGGAGCTAAAAACCATGCATTCTTATGGAATGCTTCTGAAAGAAAAAGATAAAAAGTATTCCCCTCAATGTGAGAAGTGGAAGGCTACAAACCATTCCATGAAAGGGATGGTAAAGAGACTAGGTCTAGAGGGAGCTCCAACTAGAGAAGGGGAAGGGCAACCACAAGATGGGCAAGGAAAGCAAGCAAAAAAAAAAGCAAAAGAATATAAGAGTGACCGCAAAGGCAATAAACGCTAAGAAGCAGGTTGGCTAAACCCCAGGGCAACCTTTTGGAATAGTCCACTTTAAGCTTTCACGTGCTGGACAGCTGAACGTTTTCTGGTAGGCAAGACCTTAAAAGGTGATGAAAAATAAATCACCCACTAGCTGGACAACCAAATGCTGGTATTTAAAGTTAATATAAAAAATAGACACAGACTAAAACTAGTCCAATCTTCTCTTAACCTTAGATCAAACCACCTTCGCCTTCTACTCCCCCCCAGATTCCGCCTTGCGAGAAAGGGTGGTAGAGCTTTTGCAGTGGTAGTATCACAACTGTGGAACTCCCTACCCATCAGCTTCTGTCTCATTGACATCGAATCTCAATTCAGGGGCAAATTAAAGACCTTCTTATTTTATGGCTGCTAAGTTTTTTCCCTTGATTCGCAATCCTCAGCGCCGGGACACCCCCGTTGGTGGTAGCCGTGCGCTCAACAAATGTCAATAATAATAAATACAATAACATTTTTTTTTAGCCAGATGTGTCATGAAAGAGGAATGAACTATTCTAGGTGGATGTGAGCAATGTGTACAGGCTTTGTGCAGTTCCTCACAGTAAAGGGAAAGCGTTGATAAAATGGGCTAACCCTTTGCCAAATGCAGTGATGAAGAAGCTAACTGTGAATGGCAGCTGAACAGGCCAATGGATGAAGCTGGCTGGCCAAAAGTCCCCCAGTGTATGTGTATAATGACGTTTGTAAGAAGAACAATGGCCTAGCTAGACAGATAAAGCAGTCTCAAAGGCCAGACCTAATAGTAGTATGCAATGCTGCTGACAACAAAATCATCATATTGGTTGTAAAGAATCAAATGTGACATAAAAAGGTACCGCAGGTAGGAATATGCCACATTTCAGTCAGCATAAAAGCTAAATATCCTTCACCACAAGGTAACATGGTGGAGGGAATTCTACCACTGGGTTCTCCTTTGATTTTGGCAGTTCCTCCACAAACTAGACGGCTTTTTTCCTGTACTCTCAAACTCTATATACCTTTTTCCTCCTCTATCCTTCTGCTATCACTCCAAATCCAAATAACTGACTAACCTATCCACCACTTAAAAATGTACTTGCATGTTTCACTATACTAATTCAACACTAATCCTCTATGGGTCCTGGAGTAGCGTGCTACTCACTGAAAAAGCGCGTTGACGCCTCGTCAGGGGTAGTAAGCGCTATATAAATGCAAATACAATACAATACAATATGTAACCCTAGGTTTCCATGTGTCTCCATTCCTTTATCTGCCAAGAGACGGGAATCTTAATGGCGCTCAGATCAAAATAAGTTTGGTCCCTGAAAATTCTTTTGTTCCTTGACCGCTCTGACAATCCAGCTTGGCCCCTGCTGTCCCGCTGATGAGGGAAATACGTTTTTGAGGGATGTTAGCTCTGCCTGTCAGTCACATTTAATTTGACCCCGCATTTACGTCATAGCATTTTTGTGGGAACCACTGCTAAAATTAAAGAGATCTACATTCTTCAACACTTTTTGATAGTTGAACAATTATTGCATGATTCAGGGCACGTTATTGCATTTCCTTGTGCTTGACATTGATAATATGTGTAATGTGAAAAAAGCGTAAATATGTGTAACTTTAATTATAATATGCTCATTTGTTTGCATCATTCATCACCAAATACCCCCACCACTTATCTCTGTACCCAGGACATTTTATTGTCAGAATCTCATTCTATAGGATATGAACCTCAACTGTGAAAAAGGCAGAACTGATGCTACAATGAAACCAGAGTAGACTACTGCCACCACTACAGGAGGGAACCAGATTGCAATAAATGTCCTCAAAATGGCATTGTTGGTGTTGGTATTGGAAATGAGGAGCTGATAGGACAAGATATAATTCAGTCTGCAGCTCCAAAACTCCTTGCACCAGAGCCGGCCAAGGTCAAGGACCGCTTCAGGGTTGCAAATAAAAGAATAATATTTTCCAGTAATTTCGAAGGACCTCATTTAAAATAGGCCAGAGAGGGGATCTGAGTCAGCAGTACAGTGTGAGTTTGTTCTGCATGGAAATGCTCAAAAATCGGTCTGTTGAACTCTGCATGCACTCCATAACAAAGCAAAAACCAAGACCTATTTTAAGTTCTCGCCTACAGGGAGCTTTCAGCTGTCTGGTACACAACAGCTGTTTTTAGCTGACTGTTTTCGAAGGCCTAATATGTGCAATTCCAATATTTAGAGTGGGAAGTGAGCTAATTTTGCAAAATTTGCTTTTGCATAATTCTATGAAATTTCAGCAAAATTTCATGCAATTACATGAAATGCAAATCTGTTATTTAGCTCTATATTTCAGCATGAAATGCATCCTTGAGTCAACATTTGGAACAAAAAAATATTTAACAAAAGCACCCTGAACAACAAACTCTCATGTTTTGCTGTTTGCGTGCATTTGCTGTAAAATTTACTGAAAACAGAATGATTCGCAGTAAATGTTTGTGGTGATTGGTGCATAATTACACATTAGATGCGTAATGCGAAATTTTCCAAATTACATGATTATGCCAGTGCAATTTAATTTTCAACCAGGCCAAAGGCCTAATCTGGAGTGGACTTTGTGTCAGCTCATTGGTTATCATGGGTTGGCTTTCTTGTCAATCTCATTTACTTTCTTCATAGTTGATGGCTTTCCTACCTCATGATCTATTTTCTCATCAGACATTTCCTGAGAGCAAGAGAGGGAAATACAGACAAACAGGAAAGAAGGTGGAAGAGAAAGATGGAAAACCATCAAAAAGGTGTACAAAAGGAACCTGCAAGAGTGAGATAAAGATGCAGGGAGTGTCTGGCAGTGGAAAAAAGAGGACTGAGGTACATTCAGGACTGTGTAGTCTTGAAATTCAAAGCATTGACATTTCACTGCACCAGCCGTGGGCTTCTTAGCAGAGCTTTGGCCTGAGGCAATTATTATTTTACAAATTAAGCACTGTCAGAACCCTTACTAACAGGTTCATAATTAGGGGGAAGTCACCAACAGTAAACATGTTTGGATTTTTTTTTGAAGACACAAAGAATTGGTTGACTAGAGTGTAATGCATTTTAATTTGGCATCTAGAAATTATGCATGTCCATCTTGTTAATGGTATAAAATACATGATACACCAGAAGAACAGTCAGAATGTAATCATATAGAAAATCTGTATTAAGTGGTAAGAATTCCTGACTTTCTTGATATCTTGAGTTGAGCATTGATGACATGAGTATGAGCATTGATGAGATGAGTATGAACATTGATGAGATGAGTATGAGCATTATTGAGAAGAGTATGAGCATTGATGAGATGAGTATGCGCATTGATGAGAAGAGTATGAGCATTGATGAGATGAGTATGAGCATTGATGAGTTGAGTATGAACATTGATGAGATGAGTATGAGCATTGATGAGATGATTATAAACATTGATGAGTTGAGTATGAGCATTGATGAGATGAGTATCACCAATAATTAGAAGAGTATGAGCATTCATGCGATGAGCATCCCGCAAGTAAAACATTGGATTAGTGAGGCGTTAGATTGTATTGCACCTTTGAGGACTCGCACAGTTACCCACTCCAAGCCATCTGCAGAATCGTTTAGTTATGAACTTCTATTACTAAAGAAGACTTATAAATGCCTAGAGCATCTGTGGCACAGGAATTATAGCAGGGTAGACAAGCATTAGAAATGCAATAGGTCTCGCAGCATTAGAGTTAGTGCTTTTAGAATTGTTTATGGTTTTTTTTGTAGGTGAGTGAGGGTGAGGGGTTGAGGGTGGGTGAGGGGTTGAGGGTGGGTGAGGGTGAGGGGTTGAGGGTGAGTGAGGGTGAGGGTGAGTGAGGGTGAGTGAGGGTGAGGGTGAGTGAGGGTGAGTGAGGGTGAGTGAGGGGTTGAGGGTGAGTGAGGGGTTGAGGGTGAGTGAGGGTGAGTGAGGGGTTGAGGGTGAGTGAGGGTGAGGGGTTGAGGGTGGGTGAGGGGTTGAGGGTGAGTGAGGGTGAGTGAGGGGTTGAGGGTGAGTGAGGGTGAGTGAGGGGTTGAGGGTGAGTGAGGGTGAGGGGTTGAGGGTGGGTGAGGGGTTGAGGGTGGGTGAGGGTGAGGGGTTGAGGGTGAGTGAGGGTGAGGGTGAGTGAGGGTGAGTGAGGGGTTGAGGGTGAGGGTGAGTGAGGGTGAGGGTGAGTGAGGGTGAGTGAGGGTGAGTGAGGGGTTGAGGGTGAGTGAGGGTGAGTGAGGGGTTGAGGGTGAGTGAGGGTGAGTGAGGGGTTGAGGGTGAGTGAGGGTGAGTGAGGGGTTGAGGGTGAGTGAGGGTGAGGGGTTGAGGGTGAGTGAGGGTGAGGGGTTGAGGGTGGGTGAGGGTGAGTGAGGGGTTGAGGGTGAGTGAGGGTGAGGGGTTGAGGGTGGGTGAGGGGTTGAGGGTGGGTGAGGGTGAGGGGTTGAGGGTGAGTGAGGGTGAGGGTGAGTGAGGGTGAGTGAGGGTGAGTGAGGGGTTGAGGGTGAGTGAGGGTGAGGGTGAGTGAGGGTGAGTGAGGGTGAGTGAGGGTGAGTGAGGGGTTGAGGGTGAGTGAGGGTGAGTGAGGGGTTGAGGGTGAGTGAGGGGTTGAGGGTGAGTGAGGGTGAGTGAGGGGTTGAGGGTGAGTGAGGGTGAGGGGTTGAAGGTGGGTGAGGGGTTGAGGGTGGGTGAGGGTGAGGGGTTGAGGGTGAGTGAGGGTGAGTGAGGGTGAGTGAGGGGTTGAGGGTGAGGGTGAGTGAGGGTGAGGGTGAGTGAGGGTGAGGGTGAGTGAGGGTGAGTGAGGGTGAGTGAGGGTGAGTGAGGGTGGGTGAGGGTGGGTGAGTGTGGGTGAGTGTGGGTGAGGGATTGAGGGTGAGGGGTAACAGTAAATCATTCATTCCTCACACACAAATAGAGGACATTCCGTTTAACGATCCTTCCAACAATCTATTCACCTGGAGCATTTTTACAAGACGACTCCTGAGAAGAAAGCTGCCGGAACAAATGAACGGCTGTGGACCGTCATTGAGAGACTCCCTTTTCCGCGTTGGTTTTTGTTTGGTCCTGATGGTTACGTGAGCGTCATCATGTGGCCATTATCATCAGCGTGGCAACAGTCGGTAAACTGAAGGGGTGAGCTCAACCTGTATGCTTTTTATGCCAGGCCCACCCCGCCAGTACCCACTCTAAGTTCCTGGTTGTGACGTCACGCAGCACAGGATGCGCAGTGCAGCGATTGGGTTTTAGGCGTGGAAAGTGGGCGGGACTTCGGGTTGTCACCGTAGACGTCAGCGGTTTTTGCGGAAGTGTATGATGATGGCGATGGAGTTAGGCAGACAGCAGCAGGAAGGTGCATTTGGCTCGTTACCTGTCGACCCACTTTCCCGGTTCACGTGCCCAGTCTGCCTGGAGGTCTTCGAGAACCCCGTGAGAGTCAAGTGCGGACATGTGTGAGTGTGACACCCGTGGACCGAAGCTCGAAAAGGACATAATGTGTCAGGGAAGCAAATTGGAAAACTGGCAGGGCCAGTGAGTGGGTCAGCGAGTCGTGGCTCCGAAGCTCACCCCTTCCCAAGATGGCGCGGGGAAAAAAAAAGGATCGGCCAATACACACATCATGTCAGTATGCCGATACCATGCTAATATGCCGATAGGAATTACGAAATAAATAGGATTCTATCTTATAATATAAAAATAATCAATGAGCCCAATCCTTAACATATACATGACGAGAGAAATGTTTGGCCAGTACTACAAAACGCATTTCGGTAGGAACTACTCCCCTCCAAGATGGCGCGTTCAAAACGCCGGGGAACACATACATAATACGAAGGCGCGGACTTGTGGCAAAGCTGATGCCAATTATCCAATTGAATCCCCTTTAAAAACAGCGCGTCCTGCCGAAGACCTCTGAGAGAGGAAAAAGACGAGGCAGACGCGTGCAACCGGAGCTAGCGGGTAAACAAACACGGACGGTATCTTCTACGCGGGCAGTGAAGGCGGGAGGCTGTCAGAGGGAGCCTGGCTGACGAGCTGGGAGAGAGGGTGAGAGAGACGGCAGGATGGGAGAGAGGGTGAGAGAGACGGGAAGATGGTAGGGGGGTGAGGGAGACGGCAGGGTGGGAGGAGAAAGGGTGAGAGAGAGATACCAGGATGGGAGAGAGAGAAGGTGAGTACAAGACGGAGGGGAGGGGGAGGAGAAATGCGACACGGCGGAAGGGGGCGGAGCGGGTAAACAAACACGGACGTGCACGCGCCCGTGACTTTTAAGGTCAATGCGCATGCGCATAAGCTTAATGCGCATGCGCATTGACCTTAAAAGTCACGGGCACTGCAAGGAATCGCCACGATTCCTTGCAGTGCAGATAAAGAGCGGATAACTCGCAATACTCTCGCCTTGCTCGATGCGCATGCGCATCGACAGGCGAGACCTAATAAAAACAACTATTACAAGACATGGAAAATATATTAGGAACAGATTAGGCTTTCGCAGAATCAGCAATACCGTCATAAGATAGAGCATTCTCAGAATTCTTTCCGCCTCAGTTATATTGAAATCTTTGTCTTCTTTGGAGCCTGTCTCTCACCATATCACTCAATCAATGGAAAACTGCAGTAACCAGGCGCTCTACAAATTGTCTTATTTTTATTATTATTATTAGTATGAGCATTGATAAGATGAGCATAATGAGATGAGTATGCACACTGATGAGATGAGTATGAGCATTGATGAGATGAGTATGAGCATTGATGAGATGAGTATGAGCATCGATGAGATGAGTATGAGCATTGATGAGATGAGTATGAGCATTGATGACATTAGTATGAGCATCGATGAGATGAGTATGAGCATTGATGAGATGAGTACGAGCATTAATGAGAAGAGAATGAGCATTCATGATGAGAGTAGGCGCACTGATGAGATGAGTATGAGAATTGAGGAGATGGGTATGAGCATTGCAGAGATTAGTATGAGCATTAATGAGAAGAGTATGAGCATTGATGTGATGAGTATGAACATTGATGAGTTGAGTATAAATAGTAGAGCATGCACATTGATGAGATGAGTATGAGCATCAATGAGATGAGTATGAGCATTGATGAGATGAGTATGAGCATTGATGAAATGAGAATGAGCAATAATGAGAAGAGTATGAGCATTGATGAGATGAATATGAGCATTGATTAAATGAGAATGAGCATCAATGAGATGAGTATGAGCATTGATGAAATGAGTCTGAGCAATAATGAGAAGAGTATGAGCATTGATGAGATGAATATGAGCATTGATTAAATGAGAATGAGCATCAATGAGATGAGTATGAGCATTGATGAGATGAGTATGAGCATCAATGAGAAGAGTATGAGCATTGATGAGATGAATATGAGCATTGATTAAATGAGAATGAGCATCGATGAGATGAGTATGAGCATTGATGAGATGAGTATGAGCATCGATGAGATGAGTATGAGCATTGATGAGATGAATATGAGCATTGATTAAATGAGACTGAGCATCGATGATATGAGTATGAGCATTCATGAAATGAGTATGAGCATCGATGAGATGAGTATGAGCATTGATGAGATGAGTATAAGCATTGATTAAATGAGAATGAGCATCGATGAGATGAGTATGAGCATTGATGAAATGAGTATGATCAAAAATGAGAAGAGTATGAGCAGTGATGAGATGAATATGAGCATCAACAAGATGAGAATGAGTAATAAGGAGAAGAGTATGAGCATTAAGGAGATGAGTATAAGCATTAATGAGAGAGTATGAGCATTGATGAGTATGAGCACTGATGAGATGAGTATGAGCATTGATGAGACGAGTATAAGCATTAATGAGAAGAGTATGAGCATTATTGAGAAGAGTATGAGCATTGATGAGATGAGTATGAGCATTGATGAGACGAGTATGAACACTGATGACATGAGTATGAGAATGAATGAAATGACTATGAGCATTAATGAGAAGAGAATGAGCATTCATAAGGATAGAAGGAGCATTGATAAGATGAGTATGAGCATTGAGGAGATTAGTATGAGCATTAATGAGAATAGTATGAGCATTAATGAGATGAGTATGAGCATTGATGAGTTGATACTGGTGCAGTCTCCCAGACATAGGTAGGGCTCTGATGATGAAGCATGCCACTGGTGGCATTGATCTTTTTATATAATAGAGGGGATTCCAGGACCCTGCTCTTAACCACCAAAATCTTCAAGGGGTGATTAACATATGTACGCCCTCTCACTTCGATGGGGTCTCCCAGATGTAGTCAGACTCAAAAACTTGCTAAATTGTTTCCTAGGCAATGCCTTTGGGGTGCAGGGCCACCACACTTCCTGGATCAAGGCTACAGTTGTCTCCCTGTATCTCTCTTCAGCCTCAGACACAGATGGAAGGGTGCAGCTTACTTCTCACCTTCCACTCAACATCCCTTGGAAATGCTGTGGGGTCCATGACCATAAGTACATTTGTAACTCCTTCACTGGCTGTGGCCTGACATATTTCTGGCTCACCCTGCATGCATTTCATTTTATTTACTGGGCTAGGAACTGGTGGT
This sequence comes from Lissotriton vulgaris, assembly GCF_964263255.1. Classification (NCBI taxonomy): domain Eukaryota; kingdom Metazoa; phylum Chordata; class Amphibia; order Caudata; family Salamandridae; genus Lissotriton; species Lissotriton vulgaris. The sequence continues at coordinate 80,958,139 of NC_141699.1, forward strand.
CCCTCTCATCCCGTTAGCCTTACGTGGATTCTGCATTTTGCTCCAAACTCAACTTTTCTCTGCCTTTACTGCACTGTAGCACTCACCATAGCTTTCTCATGGGTCATGATAACCATTCATACTTGTTGACTCATTCTTACTCCCTCACGATGTGTCCTGCACCCCGAAATGTCTCCTATTTCACAGTGGTGTAACAATATCCCCTGCGGAAGGGCGGTGGCAAGCTCCAGGGGCCCCCTCCTGCACTGTGCACAGGCAGGCCTCTGGCCTGTAACCTCCTGACTGGGTCTGTAGCGTGGGTGGTCCCCTCAAGTTTAGTTACAGCACTTCAAATATCACATGTATCTTGAGTGGTTCATGTATGTTGAGTTGGTTGGTCTCAGTTTGTTCATCTCTCTGAATGGATGTTTCCTTCGGGACTGACACACACTTTCGCCTCCCATTGCAAGTGTGGGTAACTCTACACAAAGTCCCATGGGGGCAGTATTTTTTCCTTTCCCTGCACCAATACTCAGAAATCCATTCCCTCATGGGCCAAATCTAATCTAAGCCGAGTGTACTGGTTCAGGGGAGACCTGGCCTGACAGTTTAGGCTGGGCTGTTCCAACTGGTGCAGGCTCAAGACAGATATCCAAATGGCTGTGTCCTTGGGGGCGTGGCTTAGGCGCCGATCGGCATGGATGCGTGAGCTGTGAGCTCCGCGTCTGCCTCGTCATTAATCCTGTTTCCAATGCCGCACCTGAGCACCAGCGCTTCCCAGGGGGTCCTCCCCTTGGCCTAGAAAGTGGTGGTGCCCCCCTTGTGGCTTTTGGCGGGTGTCCTGGCCGGCGCTGCCAACAGGACCTCGGACCGGAACGGAAGGGCAGCGGCCATACTGGGAGGCCTTGCTTTCTGGAGTGCGCCACGGACTAGAGTGGCGATCCCGGCCGGCTGGAAGTGCTGTGTAGTGGCCTGGAAGGCCGTGATAACTTGGGGGTTCGAACGCAGCAGCGGAGCTCGGCCGGAGGACGCCACGCCATGCCGCTGGCTTTTGAAGTGCTGAGGAGTGCACCGGCCCGAGGTGGGGAGCGGACCTTGATGCCCTGCGGGCTGTGAGTGGGGGCGCCGCCATGGCCGCCCCGGCCCAGGCGCACAAGGAAGTGTAAAACATTGCCGCGGACACCTTTGGCATCACAGACGGAGAAGGAATGGCTGGCGGCCCTTAAGGCAGTCTCGGACATCTCAAGAACGGTCGCCCAGGTATCGCCTGCGGACACTGGATCAGGGAAGGGTTCCGATGACCCGGATTCCGAGGGCACGGATGCTGGGAGTGTCACTCTTCCGCATGTCACTCCCCGAACAGTGGAGGAACTGTTCGATGACTGAACTTTGCTCATTGCTCATTACATGCAGTAAGGGGGTGCATTGCAGAATCAGTTTTGGCCAGTGGGGGGGGTGCATTCTTTGTGAGCATGGCTGCATAGCTCCGGGGCCGGGGTCCTGTACATTTCTTTGCATATCGGAGGGAGTGGGGGGGACCCCCAGGGGAGGGGGGCTCAGACAGCTCATCCGCAGAGGTAAGGCGCAGTTGAGGGTAGCAGCTGCTGTCCTGCTTGCATTGGCGTATGGAGTCCCCCCTCCACCCTCACACTAGGTGTGAGCCTCTGGTGGCTGCCAGGGGGATTGTTGAGTCGGGGTTTGGATGGGTGCCTGTTGTTTAGAGCCTGTTCTGGGGTGGGGTGGAGGGAGGGGTGAGATGTTTGTTTCGGGGGTTGTTGAAATCGTTGCACTGTTGGGGTGGGGGGGTTGTAGTAATAATAATAATAATAATACTGATGCTTGTAAAGCGCGAACAGCTACCTCACAAGGAGGTGTCCCGGCGCTAGTAGAGAGCTTACAGCTTAAGACAGAAGCTATGACAAATGTCTAGGTTTTTTGCATGAAAAGCCAGGTCTTCAGGAGTTTCTTAAAACTTGCTTCTGTCGAGGTGGATTGAATGGCCAGAGGCAGGGCGTTCCACAGTTTCGCTGTACCGGCAGAAAAGGATCTACCCCCAAGTCTGGCCTTCCTAACTCTTGGTATAGTTAGCTGAAGCAGGGAGTTGGAGCGTAAATGTCTGTCCTGATGGTAGCGGGTGAGTCTAAGTTTTAAATAGTTAGGGCAGGTACCTTTTAATGCTCTAAACGCCAGGGTAAGAACTTTAAATTTAATTCTGCTCGCCACTGGAAGCCAGTGCAGTTCGCGAAGGTGCGGAGAGACATGATGTTTAAATGGAATCGGTTTTATAAGTCTCGCAGCCGCATTCTGCACGATCTGCAGGCGCTGCACCAGATACTTGGGGAGACCAAGGTAGAGGCCGTTCGAGTAGTCCAGTCTTGAGGTAACTGTTGCGTGGACTACCGTTTTACGGCACTCAGGAGGTAGGAGAGATAGAAATTTGCGAAGGTTCCTAAGTTTGTGAAGGCAACCTGTGGAGACCTGCTGAACATGCGAGGAGAAAGAGAGATTCTCGTCCCATCTTACTCCCAAGTTCTTCGCATTAGATCCAGGGGCTGGAGCTGGTCCCATTTCCGGGGGCCACCATAAGTCTGGAGTAGGACGCGTATTTTTTCCAAAGAATAGCACTTCCGTTTTGGATGCATTCAGCTTAAGTTTATTAGTGTTCATCCAATTGGCTATGTCTTTAAGGCAGCCCTTAATTTTACTGAAAGCAATCTCAGATACTTCAACAAAGGGGAAAACCAATTGAGTATTATCGGCATATGAGATTGCCTTGACCCCCCATTTGGCGATCAAGGTAAAAAGTGGGGCTAAGTAAATATTAAAAAGTAACGGGCTGAGTGCAGACCCCTGGGGGACCCCCCACCAGAGCCGTTTTGGTTTGGAGGAGAAAGTGCCCAATGCAACTTTCTGGGAGCGATCTGTTAAGTAGGATTGAAGCCAGTTCAGTGCTCTATCCTCCAGACCTGTATCTCTTAACCTTAACAGCAATCTTCCATGGTCTACTGAATCAAAAGCGGCCGATAGATCCAGGAGCACCAGCATAGTTGACGCCCCTTCGTCTAAAGACCATCTAATTGACTCAGCAACCTCAATAAGGGCCGTCTCGGTGCTGAAACCAGTTCTGAAACCCGATTGTGTTTCATGAAGGATACCGTTATTCTCTATGAAACTGTTCAATTGGCGTTGAATCAGTTTCTCGAGCATTTTTCCGGGGGCTGCTAGCAGGGAAATGGGGCGTAGGTTGGTCAAGTCGTCTGGGGCACCATTTGGCTTTTTTTTTAGAGGGAGGAGGGTGGCATGTTTCCAGCAGTCAGGGAACGTACCAGTTTCAATGGATGTGTTCCAGATATGGAGGAGAGGTGTAGCAATAGCTGACGACATCACTTTCCAGAGTTTTGGTGGGCAAGGGTCGTCTGGGCCTCCCGATTTGCATTTGCTTAGCTCACTCATGGCCTCATCACGGGAGATGTGATGGAATTGGGCTAGAAGGGAAGGGGGCGAGTCTTTTATATTGAAGTCCTCCATTACAGTGGGCGTGGGGTTTGAAAAGGTCTCATAGACCTGGATAATTTTTTTATCAAAAAAGTCCGAGATATCTTCGCAGAGTCTCTCTGATGGAATTATCTCAGTGTCAATGGCTCTTGGTTTAAAAAAGGATTGAACAATCTTAAAGACTTCTTTACTAGATTGCTCAGCTTGTTGAATGGAGGTTGCAAAGAATAATTTTTGGGCTTTTTTTATAGATTGGTGTAAACGTCGGAGGGCTTTTTTGTAGCAGTTTTTTGCTGCTTCACAATAATTTGCCCTCCAGAGGCGCTCCAACTTTTTGCAATTTCTTTTTTTCTCCATCAACTCTACGGAAAACCAAGGAGCGGTAGGGGATTCTCTGCGAGATGTGGCAGTTTTAGCAGGAGCGATAGATTCCACAGTGTTGCCTATCCAGCGGTTTAGCAGCACTGCATCGGAGTTCACATCCGATGTCAGTGTGGGGAGGGCCACTGCAAGAGCCGGACATAAGGTGTCAGCAGATAATTTATCCCAGTTTCTACATATGTAGGAACGTTTGCCTGTTTTCTGGGAATGGGGAGGAAGGGAAATAAAAAAAGATATTAAATAATGGTCCGTCCAGACCAGGGGTAGGGGAGGAAGGGCGGTAGAATCCAACACGTTGGAGAAAATTAGGTCCAGTATATGGCCGGCACGGTGCGTGGGTCCTGAAACAATTTGGGTTAGGTTGGCGGCTTGTAGCGTAGAGAGAAGTTGAATAGTCTGGGGGCAATCAGGCCTATCAGCGTGAACATTGAAGTCACCGAGGACCATATAGTGAGGTTGAGCTAGGGAGCTTTGGGTTATTAAGTCCCAAAGTTCACTGGTGCGTGTCGAGGGGCAGTCCGGAGGTCTATATATGAGCAGGCCGGCTAGGGATAATTGCGGATTGATTTGAAAGCAGAAATGTAGCCCCTCTATACCAGGAATAGTGGTGGGAGCAGAGGATGTCAGTGTAAATTTTTCTTTAAAGATAATCGCCACTCCACCACCTCTTCTATCTTCTTCTCTATTTGCAAAGCTTATTTTAAACCCCGGTGGTATTGCAAGAGGGATAGAGGCTATACTGTCCAAGTTTAGCCAGGTTTCCGTGAGAAACAAAGCATCCTACTCAGAGTCCATTATTAATAGGTTTATATCATCCACATGTTTAGGGAGAGATCTACAGTTCAGTGGAGCTGCCTTAAACGGAATCGTAGGGGAACTGGTCATTATTGGTCGGCGTATTATATTATAGTACCAGAGTGGATTTTGCAAGGAGTATTCATTCCTATGTCTGACCATGGGGATCCCACCTGAGATGAAGGGCATGACCTGGAACGTTTGGGGGTTGCACACAATGTTTAGACGCTCTAAAATCCATGCACATTTGATCAGAAGGGGGGTTCAGATTGCCTTTTTGCAGGAGACCCATTTGGACCGCACTGAGGGGCAGGCACTCCAGCGTTGGTGGCGGGGTCAGCTGTTCTACACCACATATTCGGCATTTGCACGGGGGACCTTGATTTGGGAGTGGGCGGGAGTCCCGTTTCAACCCATCACACAAGTAATTTGACTCAGAGGGGAGGTTTGTGGTGGTCAAAGGGCGTTTGGATGGGAGAGCTGTGCTTTTATGCAGTGTTTATGCCCCCAACATTGAACAGGCTGCTTTCTTCTCTCGTTTGTCTGGGAAACTTGCATCCTAACTGACGGGCTCTGTTTTGATGGGTGGGGATTTTAACACAGTCACGGATTTATACTCGGATCGTTCTAATCCTCCGTTGCCCCAAGCCCTGATTCAGAGGGCTGCGAAGGGCCGACGGGATTGGCAGCTCACATGGGGACTGATAGACTCCTGGCGGGAACAGCATTTAAGAGACCATGATTATTCCTACTATTCGGTCCCGCATGATCTTCATGTGCGTCTTGATGGTTTTTGTTTTTTTATGCTCGCCAGGACGATCTCCGACCACAACCCATGTTTGTTAATACTGCAATGGGTCAGGGATTGCCCAACGATCCCTGCTTGGTGACTGAACCCCCTGACTCTGGAGGATCCTGTCTTTCATGCGGAGATAGGAAAGGGGATAGACCGATATTTCCAAGAGAATACGGGGACGGCTTCTAGTCGCGCCCTTGAGTGGGATTCTTTTAAGGTGGAGGTTCGGGGGCTGTGTATTTCTTCCACGGCAGGGGTGCGCAGGAAACTCTTACGTGATATTGAGAAGGAGGAGCTCCGCATCCGTGACGCCGAGAGGGCCCATCACTCCGATTCGACCGCCCGAGCACAGGTGATGGCAGCGCGGGAGGGGGCTGCTGTGCAGGTTGAGAGGATGCGTTGCTTTGACCACAGAGAATACCTGGTGAGGGCACATGCGGAGCAGACAAGGTGGGCTCCCTCCTGGCATGGTTACCTAATCCAGCACCCAGGGGTCCCCATTCGGGCTCTTACTACCGCGGAGGGTACCATGGCATATCCGCAGAAAGGGATCAATGACCAGTTTTATCTATATTATACTTCTCTTTATGACAGCACCATGAGGGAGCATTCGGAGCACCTGGATGAATTTTTAACGGAGGCGCATCTCCCGCGACTAGAGACAGTCCAGGGCGAGGAGCTGGGGCGGGACATCTCGATTGGGGAAATACGCGCTGCGATTAAGCACATGGCTCACCGGAAAACACCGGGAGCAGACGGTTTACTGGTGGAATTTTATTCCGCATATGTGGATGTCTTGGCCCCTCAGTTGCAGGTGGTCTACCAGGAAGTTTGGACGCTGGGGAGGCTACCAGCTTCAGCCCGGGAGGCTATAATAGTCCCTTCGTTGAAACGTGGTGGGGATGTGCAATCTCGCTCGGCCTACCGGCCTCTTTCCATGCTTACGGTGGATTATAAGGTTTTGAGTAGGATCCTGGCCACTCACTTACTGTCCCACATGGAGCATTTGGTCCACCCGGACCAGGCGGGCTTTATTCCCAAACCTAGCACAGCAACTAATGTGCGGCAGCTCCTTCGGGTGTTGGGGGGCGAGCATAGAGCGACCCTGGAGGCAGTGGTTCTATCGGTGGATATCACCAAGGCCTTTGATAGTGTGGAGTGGCCGTACCTGTTCAGCACGTTGCAGGAGTTTGGTCTGGAGGACCGATTTGTGAAGTGGACTGAACTGTTGTAAATGTCTGCTACGGCTCGCGTAAAGACAGGGACGATGATCTCGTCGGCCTACCGGGTGAAGAGGGGCACCCGACAGGGTTGCTCTCTCTCCCCATTGTTGTTCGGCTTGGCTATGGAACCGCTGGCCTCCCATGCCCAGTCGGGGATATGGTTTGCGGGCCTGTCAGTTTGTGGTGAGGAGCATTGTATCTCGCTTTATGCCAATGATTTGGTGCTGTTCCTCCGTGACTCTGAAGTGGCTCTCGAGGGGGCCAGATCCTTGCTTCGGGCACTTGCCTGAGTATCTGGGCTGCGGGTGAACTGGGTGAAGACGTGTCTGTTCCCGGTGGCCCGCGGGATGTGGCACCGGTCTCTGCACCTGATGTTAGGTGGGAGCCTCGCTGCCTGTCCTATTTGGGCACTCATATTTACCACTCCACCACTGATATGCTGGAGGGTAACGTAGGCAGAGCCGTTCGGGCGTTGAGGGGCAGTATCCGGTTTTGGCAGGCATTGCCGCTCTCAGTGGCAGGTAGGGTGGCTCTGCTGAAGATGATGGCTCTCCCTCGACTCTTGTACTTTTTCCGCACTCTGCCTATTTGGATTCCTGGCTCGGGTTTTAGACAACTGCGCTCCATGGCCACAGGCTTTATTTGGGGAACTGGTAGGAGACGAGCCGCCTTGTCCACCTTGATGCGATCACGAGAGGAGGGGGGCCTGGCGGTCCCTGACTTTGAGTGGTACTATCTCGCAGCCCAGATGCAGTGTCTCACTCAAGCGGTGGCCCGGGAGTTTCGGGGCCCGAGGGGCCACTGGGACAAATGTTTCCCAGGTATGTTTTATCGTTTATAGTTCTCCAGCAACCGCTCCGATTGGATCACCTCACTGTTGAGGAGCGTACATTGCAGCTCTGCTGGAATCGAGGGGCTTGCCGCGCGGGGATCATATACCCGTATGCTCCGAAGATTCCGCTAGGCATGTGTACGGCTTTTCCGCACGGTGGGGATTGGTCCTCCTTGGCCGTTTGGGAGGAGCTTGGGGTGCATGTGGTGGGTGATCTCTACGAAGGTGGAGTTCTTCTCTCCTTTCAGGAGTTGCTTCTTCGATATGGCCTACCACGGGGGTATTATTTGTTACATGCGGCCCTCCCAGCAGGGATTCAGCATTACTGGGGTATGGGCCGATCGGAGCCTGGTACTTCCCTAGGTTGCCAGTACGTGGTGATGGCAGCGGGTACGGTTAAGGCCATCACGTGCCTGTACCGGCGCTTGTCGGCTGAGCAGCTGCAGCCCCTACTTGCTCTGAAGGGTAAGTGGGAGGCTGACCTCGGGAAGGAAATTCCAGAGGCAACATGGCCCCAGCTGCTGCGCCAAGCCTGGAAGCATTTTGGAGGCACAACGGCCTAGGTGTGGCGCCGACGGAGCCGATTTCTGTCATATGTTTTGGGAGTGTACCATCCTAGGCAGCTATTGGGAGGAAGTTGTGGCGTGGTGTAATCAAATTACTGAGCGAACGACAACACCTGACATGGGCTCGTGCCTGCTACTTTGGTTCCCGCATAGGGCACGGACAAAGACTACCAGTAAGTTTTTAGATTTGGACCTGATACTCGCTAAAAGGGAGCTAGCCGTGCACTAGAAGTCCACAACGGGCCCCAGTTTGACTCGCTGGAAGGCGGCTCTCCTGGGGTGGGCACGCAGCGAAGGTACACTGAGACAGGCTAGATGCTCGCGTAGCGATAAGGCATTGGAAGCGGCAGAGACCTGAGAGGCGTTGGTGGTCTTTCTCCAAGCCTCTACTGAGGCAACGGGGGAGGACACAGCTCCAGTGGCGGGGGTAGGAGTTGCGACTGGTTGAATGTGCTGTTGCCATGGGCAGTCCCGGGACCCAGGGTTTATGGGTTAGCCGTCTGAAGTACTTTAGTTCATTGCTGGTCTTTGGGTGGTCACTTCTGTTGACATCACAGGGTTTTTTTCTTTTTTAAGTCATCATAGCATACACTTGGTTGAGTAATCCGAGTTTTCTTAGCACACTGGCGAGGGAAGAGGTGGGGGGGCAGGAGGGTGGAGGGTGGCGATGCAAGTTAATATGTCATTATCCTCTATTTTTCTTATACGTTGCATTCATGCTGATGTCTGCTTGTATCTTTTGTGGTATAGTCTTGTTTTGGAAATCAATAAAATACATTAAAAAAAATGGCTGTGTCCAAACTGAGGGGACATGGTGTGCAAAATAAGGATGGACTGGGATGCCGCCCGAATAATTACCATTGCTATGATTAATTCAGGAATTCCATCCATCACTTTTTTGTACATTTGAGTGTGGCACCCGAGGTGGGACGGGTATGCCTTCACATGGGTCCCCTGCACACTGGGCCACTGGAACCAAACACTGGAAACCAACAGATGACCCTAGGGAGGGCTAAACCAGTCTGGTGTTGCTTGTGTTCTGGTTCAGGGAGGACCTGGCCTGGCATTTCGCATTAGACAAGTGCTACTGGCGCAGGGTCATGACTGATTGGCACTTGGCTGGGTCCAATCCGAGGCGTTATGGCGAGCAAAATAACGATGGACTGTGATGCGGCTGCAAGTTACTGCCAGTGGCTAAGGTAATTTCAAACATTCCATCCATCCCTTTTTTCTCGCCCTGGGCAGAGCTGGTGTAGTGCCTCTACGCGTAGCTCCACGGAGGTTGGAAAATTTTCCATGGAGCTACGCATAGCTCCGCTTTCCTCCCTCCCCTCTCCCAATGCTTTAAATAGGTATAATTAAGGCACTTACCTGCATGTCTGCAGCATCCCGTGCCTTGCCACTCTCCTTCCTGCTCCTTTTGCGTCCTCAATGTCCTTCTTAAAAAAAACACCATGTTGGTAGGCTTGCGCGTGCAACAATGTAGTGGTTTTTTTTTTACAAATGATGCATGGTAACTTGGCAAATAATATGAACCATCACTGTCAAAACTGATTCTAGCAGTAATACAAATGGGGAGATTTACTAAGATTATGCATTTTGTTTGCGACGCAAAAGAGACGCAGATCGGAGCAACATCATTTTTTCCCAATTTTACTTTATAGCGCTAAACTTGTTTAGCACTGGAAATAAAGGAAAAGTAACGAGTAGCAATGCATAGCACTGCTTTGCATTACTTTGCGCCATGGGGGCGTACCAAGGGTGGAGCATGGGCATTCCCATGCAACCACCCAAGGCTTGTCACGCTAAACCCAATTTACTAAATAAAGTGCATTGGGGTTAGATGTGAGAAAACTGCGCCTTTTTCAAGTAGGCGCACATAAGTATAAATGCTTTCATTTATCCTTCCTTTTCTGACTTTGCCTACATGCAGCACGCATACAAAGTGGTGAAGAACCGGGATTTAAACCCAGCGGCGCCAGGGGCACGCCCAAAGTCTTCGGATTCTCCTGTCTTGGCAAACAGAGACACAGGATACTTCTTGGTGGCGTCAAAGATCAAATTTATTGGCTGCAGCCAGTAACAGAGGTCCTAGAAGTACAACACGGTGTATGTTCTCAGGAGACTGCTCAACTTTACAAAGCAGGTCGTCCCTTTTTATGTCAGAAATTGTGCTTCAGGCAAACATTCCTTACTTACAGTTTGACCAATCCCATGTATACATGATCAAAGTATTGCATGATGACAAACCCACATTTCCATTGCCCAGCCCATAATAAATCATTAAACAAACCCAACATCGTTCCTTAGACAAGGCCGGACAAACCAATAATAAAAAGGCCCTCAGCCCACATCATAAATAGACCATAAAGATGGAAACGGAAACAGATGAGAAGCAAGATAAAGGGGTGTGTGCGCGTACAATAAACTCAACAATGTCCTGCTCTTTGATCCTAATCTTGATCGGCTAAAGGGCAAGAACTGGTTTGGCAGGTTTGGCATCAGGCAACAGGGTCAGTTTGCTCAGGTCAAACAAGAGTCAGCACAAACTAAAGCTAAGGTGTATGTGTCCTAAAGACTGTTTGGCCACAGTCATCAGCCTATGTGAGGGCAATCCACAAAATGGCTGCCATGCACAAAATAGAACCCAAGGGTTTCAGAACGAAATCGTCAAATACACAGTGAATCCATCGGTTTAACATGACGAAAACACTCATGCTTGCTGAGCTCACTGTTTACGGTTCATTGTTACCAAAATCATAACGGAACCATAACCTTTTTGACCCAGGTTCAGAATTCACGGAACCTCAGACCCTCCTTTTGCCCTTACATAGGCAATAACCTAAACTCACATCAATCTGAATCCAGGTCTATATCCATCAGATCATCAAGATGTTGCTGTAGCATCATCCTAGTTCTTAGTAACTCTCTCTGGATAGGTCTCCTCGCACACGAAGTAGCACAAAGGATACATATAACAGGAGCACATTGTATGCAAAGACAGAACAGGAAAAGGATAGCTAAGATCATCCCAATGACTATCAGAATCTTCCATCCCTACGTGGATAACAATCCCCAAAACCATCCCATTAACGACCATTCTCCCTCGTCTATATGCACAGACTCGGAGATCTTATGTAGCTTGGAAAAGGCTTGGTACACTGTCGGAGAGTTGTCTGGAATGAAAACGCAGCAGCTCGATTGAATCAATTTACATACCCCTCCTCTATCTGCAAGTATGACATCTAGCGCAACTCTGTTCTGAAGAGTCATAAGGCGATCCGACTGGAGCTCAGCAGTCAAGTTACTAAGGGCACCGGCAGTTTCGACTATGGTGGACTCAACCACTCTCGTCAATTGTCGAATGTTCCTGCTGTTGACCATAGGTCCCCAAAACGACAGAAAACCCTTCAAGAAATTTCCCAATTCTTTTCCTGCGGTATCTTCCTTACTGAAGACACCTCTAGCAACTCTCGTCTTGTGGTAATCTGCCCCAGCTGTAAATGTGGGCGGCAACAGGAACGAGGCAAAACATGTGCCCGAAAAGTCAGGGGGCAACCATGTGTACCTTCTATCGTAACAGACAAAATGGGTACCCTTAGCTGTTAGAAACGATGGGGAAGTCTGGGACGCAAAAACATACGTCTCAGTGCAAACACTCTTCCCTAACTGAGCTCTCGGATTCTTGCCATTACCTTGCAGGCAGTAATGACCCTGATGGGGTACAATCCAAATCGGAGAGGATCTTTTCGCTCGCTGGTTAACACTCAGACTAACTCCGTATCCAGTAACGTTCCATCCAATATACACTAGCATCTCATCTCTCGGGATAGTCTCATAGGAATCTATTCCTCTAATCATATCTACTAATCCCTTAACTAGAGCACTATTCTTTGGATTATCTTTCACAGAACGTAGGGGGTAGACTTCACAAGCATAGATGAACATTGTTCTGTATGCCCACACCGAACCATTGTAGCTGAATGGCAGGAACAGGTAAGGAATACCTTTATTGGTAGAATGGGGCATAAGGTCGCACACCCAACAATTAGTCGTGTTCACTACTAGCTGGTGTTGGTGCAAAAGCTGAACAAAGGAATTGTTAGTAAATTCCAGTCTTCTAACAGTTTCATGTTCGGGCAGAGGGTGAAAAGAATGTGAAGAAACAGTAGGAGGAGGCATAGGTTGTATAGTGGGCACAAACGTCACTTGAAAAGAAGATGTCACATATCCAATTAAAAACATCATTAAGCTAAACAACATAAACAAACACAATATTAAAAAACGTTTTCTGCTCATTAATTTACATATTTTGCTCTTAAAGCTTATTCTTTCAACAGGTCTCTCCATCTCGAAAAACTCACTCTCTAATTGCTGCTCGCGGCGGTAGGGTGTTCTGTGCTAAGGAATGCGTCTGTCAGTCCAGGGCAACTCCCTTAGACCAAACAGAACCGTCGACCTAACGTCTTCGGCTTGCACTCCAAAGACTTGACACCGCGACCCTACAGCTGAACCCGGATGGCGGTTCGAAAAACAAAAATCAAAATAGTTCTTCGGAGGAGAGCTAACCTTAAAAATCAGAAAAAAAGAATTTCACTTTATTTGTCCAGCGACTCTCGGCCACAAATTATAACGCTCTTTGCCAGGCAATGTCTGTTTACGGAATAATAACTCAGGTTCAACAGTGTTCAAATGATTCAATGGAGGCACAGCTTCTTGAAGAAGATCGTCACTTTCTTGCTCAGTGTTCGTACCAATCAAACGGGCATCACTAAAAGGCAGAAAACGAGGCACGGTCTCAATTTCAGAATCAGGAAGTCCTTTCTGGACCCACCGGTCGTTCGGCAGAGGCAAAGGGGCTCTCTTACAATGTACGCCGTGGATCCAGTTCTTTTTACCGTGCACTCGTACTGCGGAACGGGTGGACACCAGAACTAAATACAGGCCGTTCCAGCGGGGCTGCTCGTTCTTGGTCCGCTGGAAATTTTTCACAAGGACCCATGTACCAGGTTCGATGGCGTGTCCTGGAGCTTCAGAAGCTTGTGGCAGTGTATTGTGAACCTGTTGATGCAAAACAGGCAATTTAGCCGTCAATTCGTACAGGTAGTCAAGCAATACAGGGTGTTCTATCTTACTAAACTTTGTCGGCCGCGGCAGTCCCCAAACATTTGCCGGGCAACCAAAAACTACCTCATACGGACTCAGACCCATTCGTGAATGCACAGTCATTCTAGTGGACAAAAGGGCTAGTGGCAAGGCATCTGGCCATTGTAAACCAGAGCTCGCTTGAATTTTAGCTAATTTCAGCTTAAGAGTGCCATTATAGCACTCGACTAGACCAGCTGACTGGGGATGATTTGCAGCGTGGAACTTCTGCTTATTACCTAATCCATCACATACTCTCTTCATCACTTGACCCACAAATTCACTCCCATTGTCATTCCAGATCATTCTCTGCAAACCAAACCTAGGGAAGAATTCCTTAATAAGGGCTTTCGCTGTGGACAAGGCAGTGTTATCTTTCAAAGGGTAGGCTTCCACCCATCTAGAAAAAGAGCAAACAACCATTAAGACATATTTCAGGTTGTTGCACCTCTCCATGTGGATAAAATCTAGCTGCAAAGCCTCGAACGGATACGTTGGAGGAGCAAAATGACCACCTGGAGTTGGAGTTCCCTTACCAGGATTGTACATCAAACACACTATACAGTTCTTAACCAGATTCTCTGCACACTTAGGAATACCAGCATTCTGCCATACTGGAGCAAACAACTTGCAAATCCCTTTCACACTGATATGTGCCAATCCATGAGCCATCGTAACCACTGGAAGTACATACGCATCGGCTAACAACCATCTCTGATGCTCTGACAATTCAATCCAACAGCCATTTGAATTCAATTTACCCTTGCTTTCTCTCCATTCATTCAACTTTTTCTTTGTAGCCTCAGCTTGGATGGATTTCACACTCTCAATCGTATCTTCACACATACTTCTATCCGGAACCCATCTCGCCGGACCCGCAACATACATTCGACTCATCACATCTCTCGCAGTTTCTTTCGCGACTTCATCTGCAAACGCATTACCACGACCAACATCATCAGTAACTTTCTTATGCGCACTGCATTTCACAATCGCGGCTTGCAACGGCAAAGTAAGAGATTCAAGAAGTTCATTCACCAACTGACCATGCTGAATCTTAGTTCCATGCGAAGTCAGGAACCCATGCTCTTTCCACAAACGTCCAAAACTATGACCCACACCAAACGCATACTGGCTATCGGTATACACAGTCACTCGTTTTCCTTTCGCCAACACACACGCTCTTATTAATGCAATCAACTCCGCTGCTTGCGCTGAATTATGTGGGATACGTGCAGCTTCAACAATTATATGCAAAGTCGTAACAGCATATGCCGCAGTCGTATCACCATTCCGAAGCTTGAGGCACAAACCATCAACCCATAAGGTACCATCACACTCTGGAAGAGGAGTATCCCTAAGGTCTATCCTCCCTTTCGTTTCTTCCTCTGTCCTAAGGAAGCAATCATGCTGTTCAATAACATCTGTCTCAACTGAAATCGGCAACAACTTAGCTGGATTCAACGTGTTGCATCTCTTTATATGCACATGACTCGCTAACAGTGTCAATTCGTAACCCGACAACCGAGCACTAGTTAAGTGCTGTGTCTTGGTACGATTCAACAAGGTATTCACTGCATGTGGAACCATCACAATCAGTGTATTGTCCATCACCAAACCAGCAGACTGTCGAATCGAAACAGCCGCTGCTGCTGTAGCTCTCAGACAACTCAGTAACGCTCTAGCTACCGGATCCAAAGTCGACGAAAAATACGCACATGGACGCTGCTTATCGCCAAAAGTGTTGAGTCAAGACTGACAATGCACATCCCTCTCTCTTGTGGACATACAATGTAAAAAACTTACTGTAGTCGGGAGTACCCAACACAGGAGCCGAACACAACGCATCACGCAATTCTGAAAAACTCTCCTGACATTCGTCAGTCCAAGGAATTGGATTAGGAGTATCCTTAACCGTAAGAGCTATCAAAGGCTTCGCAAGCAACAAAAAATTAGGGATCCACTGTCTACAGTACGACGTAATATCCATGAAAGCATGTACTTCTCTCTGTGCCGTAGGTAGGCACACTCATTTTCGCAATCGCTTGAATTCTTTCTGGGGTCAGTTTCCTTCCCACCTTCGAAAAGAGGTGACCTAAATAGGTAACTTCTTGTCGACAATATTGCAACTTCGAAAGAGACACCTTATGATGGAAATCAGACAAGTGATGTAACAACGAAAAAGTAGCCTCTCTATAAATCTCTTCATTGTCAGCAGCAACTAACAGATCGTCAACATACTGAATAAGAGCAGCACCATCAGGTAAAACAAGCAAATCAAGTTGTGTCTTCAAAGCCTGACTATAGATCGATGGTCTCTCACAATAGCCTTGGGGACCGCGCTTAAACCGGAAACTTCGGCCTCCTAAAGAGAACCCAAAGATATCTCTACTCTACACGGCAATCGGGATGCTGAAGAAAGCATTCTTCAAGTCAATCACCGAAAACCACGTGGCTGTAGCCGGAATCAAAGTCAGTAAAGCGGTGATATCAGGTACAACAGGAAATTGTGGAACTACAATCTTATTCACCTCGCGAAGATCGATCACAAACCTATATACAGGAGGCTGTGAAGAATCAGTTCGATTCAGAACAGGCAAAACAGGACTATTGCACACATTACCTCTCGTTTCCTCAATCACACCTTTCTCAATCAGATCATAGATGATCGCCAAAAGTGCTCTTTCATCATCACTGGAAATTCGATATTGCGGAATACGAGGCAATCTAGCATTCGCTTTCAACGTCACAACATATGGCAGAATCTCTAAGAGACCCACATCATTAGGACCAGTAGCCCAAAGAGAATCAGGGAGAGAAGACAATTCAGGTGGAAGTCGATCTTTAGATAAATACATCGGAGAGATCAATCTCTTACCCAAGGTAAGATGTACTCCTGAAGGAGAACAATGTAGCGTCGCATACAATCTCTTCAACAAGTCCAATCCCAACAAGTTCTCACCACAACCTGTCGTCAGAATGAGGGGTGCTTCAAATTCACAAGGTCCAACAGAAATAGACAACGGACTAAAAATCGGATTCGTAACCGGGGCGCCAGAAAAACCTACTGAAACATTCGTTAAGCCAGACAAAGGTGTGCCAGGGAGTTTAGAGTGCATAATAGAACTCTTTGCAGCACCAGTATCCAACAGAAAAGGCTCTGACACACCTGATGTAATCACTTCAACATAAGGTCCACTCTGATCTACTGGAACTGAAACAACTCCCTCTCTTTGTCTATGGCTGTCCTAGCAATCATTACCGTTGGCGTTCTCACCTTCAACATAGTAATCGTCCGCATAGTACTGTGCCGTCCTACCAGACGCACCATTCTGCTGATCAAAAGTATTTATAGAATTCTGTGGAGGCAAAGAACGTGCATTCTGAGAAAACACACCACGTCCTCTACCTCTAGGAGCTTGCTGAACACCTCAACCTCTCACACCAGAAGCACCATTCGTGCGCTGTAACAGAACCGGACAACTACTCTTGAAATGACCCTCTTCTTTGCAATACGCACACTGATTAGGGCCTACGGGGAAACGCTGTTGAGAAGACTCGAACCTTTGTGAGTTTCTCTGATATTGCTGAGGTTGCTGATAATCGCGCTGATTACTACGAGGCAGATAAGCTTGCTGTAGAAGAACTTTAGTCTTTAATTCCTTAGTCTTCCTATCCGCTTTCTCTATCTCATCCTTATTTCTATTCTCATAGTGCTGGGCAGTAGCCAAGATCTGCGCTAACGTAGAAACAGCACAAGCACTTTCAGAATCCTTCAACTTACTGAACAATTCGGGAAGCAAATTATGAACAAATTTGTCAACGAACAACCGTTGACCACCTTCCGTACTCATGTCCTGACCACTATGGTCAATAAAAGTCTCTTCGAACCTAGTGAAAAAGTCAGACACATTTCCGTCTTTCTTCTGCTTGAACGCAGACAATTTATCCCAATTAACGCGCACAGCAGGCATCAAAGTCTTCATATAATCAATAATCCTACCAGGGAGATCAGCAATCACATCCTCAGGTTTAGCACCACCTACTTGTCTATTATCTGCAGCTCTAAGATTATTCCATGTATCACCTAATTCTTGTGCATGATCTGTATGACGAATCAATCCCCATATAGGCTGTGGAACAACATTCCTAAACAATATGTCTATATCGGCTAGATTCATAATACATGAATCTGCAGTCTGAGATAATTCCTTATAATACCCTGCAGGATTTTTACGCAGATCAGGCAAAGTCTGCTTAAGGACTAAAACTTCAGCACGCTTCCATGGAACATGTACCCAGACACGCTGAAAGTGTGGTGGAATAGCTGGATTAGCAGCTGCATCACCTGGCCTCCAAACTGGGGGAACCTCTTGCATCGGATATTGTCGCGCCTTTCTCCTAACTGAAGAATCAGGCTCAAACAGTCGCTGAGAAGGAGATTCACTCCTAAATGACAACAACGTCGCAACTGCTTTCTCAACCTCAAGACCCACAAGAGTCCCTTTCGCAAACTCAGACCGTATACGGTACAACTCAGGCGGAGCTTGTCCTAAATCACCATTTTCCCATTCTTCACGTAGGAAAGAACACATCATATCGAAAACATATCTCTGTTTCAGTGCTTCCCATTGTCGGAAAACATCCATAACACACTTGAGATCGTAGTGCAAAGGATACGTAACCCATTTACGCGCTAAGTGATCCAACACTGTCTGTTCATCAGGACCAGGCAATTGGCTACGCAATTGCTTACGCTCTGCAACAGGAGACATACCCAATGAATCAAGAAGAGGAGAAAAGAGACCAGCAACAGTATCGGTCATTCTCTGTCGAACAGAAGGAGAAGTTCACAAAAGAACAGGAGACAAAGCAGAATGAGAAGAAATTAAAGTAGGAACAGTAACAGGAGGAGTAAACAATACAGGCGTAGGAGTAGCAGACGAAGGAGGTAGCAAAGTTGGCGACCCTTAAGAAGGCTGCGCCAAAGGAATAGGGGCCAACGGAAAAGGAGCCGGCTGTTGAGGAACCACAGTTGGCAAAACAACCGGAGGTTGCACAACTATAGGTTGTGGAGGTGTTGTAGCACTCTGCACATAAGGGGGTGGCGAACTCAATAAATGCGACATTAAAGGATCTTTTTCAAGATCTTTCTTTTCTTCTTGCTGTTGAGGCGGCAAAGCTGGATAGCATTTGTCTACCGCCAATTTACGTTGCCTAAGCATCTGTTCGCTTTCTTGTTCTTCTTCGTTAGCCCTAAACTGTATAGCAGCTTGCACCATTGACATACCTCGTTCGCATTTATTTCGCTTCGCTAACTTAATTTCTTTCTGTTTGGCTTCTTTTCGCCATAAGCGGAAAGAGTCAAACAACGCCGGCCGGGCTTTCTTCTTGAACAGTTTAACTTCGAGATTATCTAAAATCTCAGTTTCAAAGCTACCATAACGGGGCCACTGTAGGACACCGTCTTTCCTGGTATATTTGATCCATACTTCATTATACGGGATGGGGCCCACTCCATGTTTTACGTAGAGCTCATAGGTCGGAGTTCCAATCGGAGGAACCGGACACGAATCCTCCAATCGGGAATCCCTAATACAACCACAACAAAATATCTTTCCAAGTCTGCTAAAACCAGGCATCTTCGCTCACTAGTCTAGCTTCAAACTTCAAGGGAATATCAAAAACGATAGTCTCGTGAATACACGAGTCCCTCGGCTTTGGGGCCTGCAGGTACCAAATCAAAGAATATCGATGGGATACCAAAACAAACTAAGGACTGGAAGGCGCTCCACTTATACTTAACTGAAATGTTGATGGAGTCACCAGAAGACCCGTCTATCGTCTCACGCTACAAATCATCCAATGGCTCCAAGACAGGACGACAGTCAGTACAGCAGTCCTTCGTAGCCGTCGGAAAGCAGGGAACCTCGCAGCAAAGACTTTCGGACCACGACGACATACAGGGGTCGATGAAGTGGCAGGCCTTCCTCCAGAATTTTCACAGGAAGCTCCTCACGATCATCAGGCTTGGACCGGTACCGCTGAAGTCGCCCCACGTTGGAAGCGCCAACTGAAGAACCGGGATTTAAATCCAGCGGCGCCAGGGGCACGCCCAAAGTCTTCGGATTCTCCTGTCTTGGCAATCAGAGATACGGGATACTTCTTGGTGGCGTCAATGATCAAATTTATTGGCTGCAGCCAGTAACAGAGGTCCTAGAAGTCCAACACGGTGTATGTTCTCAGGAGACTGCTCAACTTTACAAAGCAGGTCGTCCCTTTTTATGTCAGAAATTGTGCTTCAGGCAAACATTCCTTATTTACAGTTTGACCAATCCCATGTATACACGACCAAAGCATTGCATGATGACAAACCCACATTTCCGTTGTCCAGCCCATAATAAATCATTAAACAAACCCGACATTCTTCCTTAGACAAGGCCGGACAAACCAATAATAAAAAGGCCTGGAGCCCACATCATAAATAGACCATAAAGATGGAAACAGATGAGAAGCAAGATAAAGGGGTGTGTGCGTGTAAAATAAACTCAACAATGTCCTGCTCTTTGATCCTAATCTTGATCAGCTAAAGGGCAAGAACTGGTTTGGCAGGTTTGGCTTCAGGCCACAGGGTCAGTTCGCTCAGGTCAAACAAGTCAGCACAAACTCAAGCTAAGGTGTATGTGTCCTAAAGACTGTTTGGCCACAGTCATCAGCCTATGTGAGGGCAATCCACAAAATGGCTGCCATGCACAAAATGGAACCCAAGGGTTTCAGAACGAAATCGTCAAATACACAGTGAATCCATCGGTGTAACATGACGAAAACACTCATGCTTGCTGAGCTCACTGTTTACGGTTCGTTGTTACCAAAATCGTAATGGAACCATAACCTTTTTGACCCAGGTTCAGAATTCACGGAACCTCAGTGGAAAAAACTTTGCATGTGTCTGGGTTTCTTATTTTGTAAAGGAAGGATATCCTTCCTTTACAAAACATATGCTAGTATAATGCACACACGATAGCGCAATGGTGCTAAGGTGTGTGTGTGGCGCACAGGAGCTGTAATCCATGCCGGTACAAGGGAAAGGGGAGGAGAGAGCCCTATCTTTGAAGATATGGCGCTCTTACTGCTCCGTCGCTGTCGCGCAGCGCAGTCTTGCGGGGGGCTGCGCTTCATGTTTTTTTTGTAAATCTCCCCCTTAGTGTCTCACTACAGAGATTACCGTCTTGTGAAACCGGGCACTCTGCTATCACATCTACATGCTTAGATTCTAGCTGTAATACCTCTTGCCTCGTTGCAGAGATTACCCTTCTCTGGAGCCCTTTCTGACAGATTGCCGCTGCCTCATTGACAGCCATTGTTAGCTCAACAATCCCTTTTCAACTGAAGTGAATAATCTCTCTGATTTTCAGATTGATTCCTGTCTGAGTTTTTATCATAATTTATAGAGTGGAGGCAGCCCTGGCGCTAATCTGAATAGCTCGCATCATTGATAGATTGCAGCATCTGTAATAAAACACATTTTAAAGGGCGTGGCCTAGCTGATCTCATGAGCGAGGGCCCTGCATCTGTCTGACAGATGCACCCTGACCTATCTATTAGTTTCAATTGATAACACCTTTATCCTGGTCCCTTGTTTTCCTTTATTGATGTTACGTTCGCATTGAGAAACAGTTCTGGAAAAAGAAAGGAATTTTAGTCTGGGAGTGGGAAGGTGGCACAAAGGGGGTGGAGCCTGGACGTCCTGAGTCATGAGGGGCAGAGTCAGTGACAGACTATACTCTGCCAAAAAATTATGTCAAATTTTTCAAACTCTGCCCCAGAGAACATAATTTTTTTCCAAAATGCTCTAGTAAAGCCCACCTGGCCTACTTTATTAATCACAAACACACCTTATGTGACGGTAGTTTATGGAGTACTAAAGCTTGCTGCAGAGACCAATGTGTACCCAGCAGGTCTCAAGAAATTATACTGGTGAGATAGCTCAGATGGTTAATGCACTTACTGTAGGGATTTCTGTGTAGTCTGTTTCTCACAGGTTCTAATTATTATAAAACAGCTAAGAGGGTTGACCTGCATGCTGAAGAACACAGGGGCATATTTACAAGGGGATTGCGCCACCGAACATTACTTTTTTCGATGTTCCGGTGGCACAGTTATCTGCACCATATTTACAAAGTGGTGTTAAGCCACTTTGCATGGCTTAACACCGCTTTGTAAATGTGGTGTCCTTTTACGCGGGTATCTGCATGAAAAGGGTGTGCAATGGCTGTTGCTGTGGGCGTTCCACCACAGCACACTTTGCTTTTTGACGTTGCACCAGATTGACAAGAATCTGTAAATCTGCTGCACCGCCAAAGACTAACGCCGTTGAAAAGCAGGCGTTAGAATGGTGAAATGAGGAGAAATACTTTTACTTTGTCCTCATTTTTGCTCTTTCTACGTGTGCTGCACATGCATTGTGCAGCACACATAGAAAGAGCAAATCACCTTTAACCCCTTGTGTGCTGGTGACGACTCCCGTCCGTCATGGCACACAGTGCTCGTGTGCTGAAGACAGCCGGGACCCGTCACGATCACGCCCGCAATCGGAATGTGCCGCACAGGAGTGGAATTCCGGCCGCGGGCAAGGGGTTAAAGATTGTTTATGTTTAGGAATATGTCCCTTCCTGTACATAAACAATCATTCCCTGCAACACAAACACCCTTGCACTATTGTGCAAGGGTATCTGTGTTGGGGCGAGGCAGCTATTTTTAGCATCAGCGCAAGAGAAAACACGGGGGAGTGCTGTTTTCCTGTGAATACGGCGCGTCCCTGTATTTTCTAGATGAAGTAGCACAGTACTACAAAGTGTGCCGCAGGTCTGTGCTGCGCTATTTCCTTGTAAATATACCTCACAGTGACTGACTCGTAGGCCACACGTTTGCGTCCATGTAAGATTGCTTTGAGGTGGTCAATGTCACAGAGATCATAGTGTAACAACAGGTGACAAGTTCCAGCTTAGTAAAACAGCTTACCTTTTTGTGCTCCTCATGCAAATATTGCCATACAATACACAAGGGATATGCTTGAATCCTTGCACACTTTAACTCAACTTTATAGTCCTCTTTGGTTGATAAAATTAGTAGGAATGGGTTAGGCAGCAACATGAAATACATCCTGGTGTATTTCATTGCAATTAAACAGGGTGGATCTAATGAGTCATCTTTTGTCATGAAAAATAAGAGGTACTACCAGAGGGCACTCTCAGTCCAAAAAACCTAAATATTCTGCTTCCAGCAAGGTACTTACATTAATGCATGACCCCGGCCCAGGAGAATGGAAGCACTATACACCAGCCTACGTTATAACTTTTGTTTTCTTTTAAAGCACAGAAAGTTTCAGTGATTGCCCAAAATCTAAATGTTGAGTTGAAAACAGGATTCGAACTTGGCGCCTCATGCTTCAAGATTACCAGCTCTAGCCACTAGAACAATGTTACATTTTATTTGCATGAAATATGGAAAACCTGTATTTCCAGGTTGTTTACAAATAAAGAGCTGCTTCTAATCCCTTCCAGGCGTTCGACGGCCCCGGCGTGTGCGGAGGACGGTTGGGGGCCGTCCGAACCCCGCCCACTCATTATTCCACCAGCACCGGGGCGGAATTCGCGTCGCGGTCAATAGGTCAAAGGCCTATAATGTGAACTGAAGACCAGTTCTAAAACACAATTCAGATGAGCAGAACAAAAGAGGTACACATTTTATTGCAAGACTTGTAGGCTTATTTTCTGCTGAGTGCAGCCTTTTAGGCTTTACACATGCTATTTTGAACAGGGAGTGAGAAGTGTGCACCTTAGTAAATGGTGTTCCTGTGTATCAGATCATACAAGGCTGGACTCCGAGGAGGTTTGTTGTGTCCCGTAGTGGCATAGCTGGGGAGGCGGGGAGGGGTGGAGGGGAGGTCCTCCCCAGTCAGCACTGCTTTTTGGGGCGGCGGGAGTCGTGTCTGTCATGCACCACCACCACTCGACCCCCGAGAACAAGTCGTCCGTCGGCCTCCCCCCGTTCTTACCTGCACCCGGGCAGCAAACTTAGGGGGCACTCTAGGTGGCAATGCGCCTAGCTAAGTCACTGCTTCTCAGCTGCCCAAGGGAAGGGTGACCCCTGCCAGCAGTCGCCATGGTGCAACCTTGTGAAAAGAGTCAAGTGCCTCCTTTAAAAGGTCCCAGTCAAGATGCTAAAGTCACAAGGGGCAGAAACCTCCTTCCCAATCATGTAAGTGTTGACATAAGATGAAGATTAATGCATAATTAACAAGAAATACACCACTCTCTCCCGGGGAAGGGGAAAGAGCAAAGCAGAGCCATCTAGCAGGAGATCAAAAGGAAGATTTCTACTTTAAAGAGCAAAATCAAGGACACAGTTGTATCAAGAAGACGATACATTGGATGACAAGTAAGAGAACAAATACTTTGTGAAAACTTCCATCATTCATAAAGGTATCATTTGGTATCATTCGGAAAAATCTTAACTTCATCTTAAATTGATGACATCACTCAGGATTCCCAGAACAGACCACCATCTTGGGAAGGCTGGTTCATAAGGCTTGTCCATGCCCCTGTCGTACCATACGACTTTGTAGTAATGTATAGATATTGTTCTATGATTAAAAGAAATATATACAATTATTCAACATTAATATTTTACGTTAAAATTGTTTAACTATTTTTTTTAATGTTCAATAAACCTATCCCATTCCCTATACTTCCCCATGCGAAGATCTTCACCCCGATAGGTCACTACTAAGTGTGCGTAACATCAAATAGGGGCAAAAAATCACTACTAGTTGTAACCTTACAGTCATATTTGATGTTTTTAGTGCTCCATCCCATATATCAGTGGGTGGGTAAGTCTACACTTCTGTGTACCTTTACACTCCTAAACTGTGAATTTCCTGAAGTAGTAAAGTTACTCAGAAGTGTGGAAGTAAACCTACTTGTGCAGGCTCACTCATGTGTTAATTAATCTATGTGAATAGCTCCCAATATTTGTCTATTCACGGTTAACAGGTGCCAGGAATACATTGGATGTGGATGAAGGATTGTGCCACATCAGCTGACTCTGCTTTTGAGGATAACAGTCAGTATCCTCCAAGGACCAACCATCTGCACACAGACACTGCACTCAGCATAGAGTAAACACTCATACCATTGTCAGCACATGGGAAATGCTCAGCCCACAGCAAATGTTGATACAGCCCAACAAAGAAGAAACATTCTGAACAGGGGACACATTAACATTGCTCCTAGCAAACAGGAAATGCTCCTCACAAAGGAAATACTCATACTGCCCAAAACACAGGAGACACACTGAAGCTTCTCTAAGCAAGAGGAGAATTCTCAGCACACAGAAAATGCAGACACTGCTGCCTGGAAATAGTGCCAGTGTTCTCGGAACACAGGAAATGCTGAAACTGCTCTCTGGAAAATGCGTAGGGGTAAAAATTACTATTCCTACTCCAAAGAGTGCAACGGTAGGGAAAGCGTTGGATAGCGAAGAGATAAAAATTACTATTCACACTCCAGTGAGTGCAGCAGTAGGGAAAGCGTTGGATAGTGTAGGGGTTAAATTTACTATTCCAACTCCAGTGAGTGCAACAGTAGGGAAAGCGATGGATAGCGTAGGGGTAAAAATTACTATTCCAACTCCAGAGAGTGCAACAATAGGGAAAGCGTTGGATAGCGTAGGGGTAAAAATTACTATTCCCACTCCAGTGAGTGCAACAGTAGGGAAAGCGTTGGAAAGCGTAGGGGTAAAAATTACTATTCCCACTCCAGTGAGTGCAACAGTAGGGAAAGCGTTGGATAGCGTAGGGGTAAAAATTAATATTCCAACTACAGTGAGTGCAATAGTAGGTCAAGTAAATACTTCCTATTTAAATATAAATAATACAAATAGTAACACCAATTACAAATTAATTAAAATATTCTCACTCCAGAGAGTGCAACAGTAGGGAAAGCGTTAGGATAGCATAGAGGTAAAAATTACTATTCTCACTCCAGAGAGTGCAAAAGTAGGGAAAGCGTTGGATAGGGTAGTGGTAAAAATTACTATTCCCACTCCAGCGAGTGCAACAGTAGGGAAAACATTGGATAGCGTAGAGGTAAAAATTACTATTACCACTCCAGAGAGTGCAACAGTAGGGAAAGCGTTGGATAGCGTAGAGGTAAAAATTACTATTCCCACTCCAGTGAGTGCAACAGTAGGGAAAGCGTTGGATTTACTATTACTATTACCAATCCAGAGAGTGCAACAGTAGGGAAAGCGTTGGATAGCGTAGAGGTAAAAATTACTATTCCAACTCCAGTGAGTGTAACAGTAGGGTAAGGTTTGGATAGCGTAGGGGTAAAAATTACTATTCCAACTCCAGAGAGTGCAAGAGCAGGGAAAACATTGGATAGCGTAGGAGTAAAAATTACTATTCCCACTCCAGAGAGTGCAACAGTAGGGAAAGCGTTGGATAGCGTAGGGGTAAAAATTACTATTCCCACTCCAGTGAGTGCAACAGTAGGGAAAGCGTTGGATAGCGTAGTGGTAAAAATTACTATTCCCACTCCAGTGAGTGCAACAGTAGGGAAAGCGTTGGATAGCGTAGTGGTAAAAATTACTATTCCCACTCCAGTGGTTGTGCAACAGTAGGGAAAGCGTTGGATAGCGTAGAGGTAAAAATTAATATTCCAACTACAGTGAGTGCAATAGTAGGGCAAGTAAATACTTCTTATTTAAATATAAATAATACAAATAGTAACACCAATTACAAATTAATTGAAATATTTTACAATTGTGTAAAATATATTAAATATTCGATTTAAAATACAAATAAAAATTATTTAATAATAAAAATAACCTACTAATACTAAATATTTACCTATTAATAATAAAATAATTAACAATTTAAAAGTATTTTGAAAAATTAACTCAATACATTTTTTATTCAAAAATGTAATTACTTACAATTAAATTACTTCACAATTTATTCCCCTAAAAACACACAACCCACTACAGAAATTAATATAATAAAAGTAACATAATTATCGATTAATCAATTACAATAAATTACAAAAATGAATAATTAATTTACAATTAATTCTAAATAAATACCAATAATTAAAATAACATATTTAAATAATTATAATTAAATTACTTCCCACCCTATTCCCCTATAAACCCACCACCCGCTACATAAAAAAACGTAATAACATTAACATATTTATCAATTAATCAATTAAAATGAATTACCAATTATATTTTAATTAATTGCCAATTAATAATTACTTAACAATTAATTCTAAATAAATACCCAACAATTAAATTACATATTTAATTAATTATAACATAATTACTTCCTACCCTATTCCCCTATAAACCCACAACCCGCTACATAAAACAAATTAATTACATTAACATATTCATCAATTAATCAAGGAAAATTCATTACTAATTATAGTTTAATTAATAGCCAATTTTTAATTAATTAACAAATAATTCTAAATAAATACCAATAACTAAAATAACATATTTAATTTATTATAATTAAATTACTTCCCACCCTATTACCCTATAAATCCACAACCCACTACAGAAAATAAATTACAAAAAATAAAATATTTATCAATTAATCAATTAAAATTAATTAGCAATTATATTTTAATTAATTACCAATAATAATACTTTAACAATTAATTCTAACTAAATTCCAATAAATAAAATAACATATTTAATTAAGTATAATTAAATTACTTCCTACCCTATTCCCCTAT
This sequence comes from Lissotriton vulgaris, assembly GCF_964263255.1. NCBI lineage: Eukaryota > Metazoa > Chordata > Amphibia > Caudata > Salamandridae > Lissotriton > Lissotriton vulgaris. The sequence continues at coordinate 80,985,156 of NC_141699.1, forward strand.
AAACCCACAACCCGCTGCAGAATTATATTAAACAAAAACTAAACATTATTATTAACTTACCTTAAATTCCATATTTTTGTTGTCTATATTCTGTCTAGTCAATATTATGTCCATTCTATATTTTTGATTCGATAATATTGCTACTCCAGTCGATATTCATTTTTTCTAGTCGAATTTTTTGTAGTCTATATTATGTCTAGTCGATATTATGTCTATTCTATATTTTTTACTCGCACCCTGCTTATATAGAAAATGCTGATATTTCGCTCATCACACAGGAAACATTCAGGATAAGGAATGCTGACACTGCTCTTTGCACACAGTAAATGCTCCAACAAAAAGGAAACGCTGATACCGCCCTCAACACACAGGAAAACCAAGGCTGCTCTTAGCAGGAAAGGAATGTTCAGCACACAGGAAATGTTGATCCTGCTCTCAGCACAGGTGAAGCATTGTTACTTGTGTCAGCACAGAGGAGACGCACAGTATTCAGTAAACTTTCATAGAGCCTTCAACACACATGAAATGCTATCACTGTTCTCAGCACAAAGTAAAAGGTCAACACGTTGACATTGTGCACAACACACAGAAGTGCTGACTTCACTCTAAGCAAAATTGTATGTTTAGTGCACAGGCAGTAATGGCATTGTTCTTTGGAAAGGCTGACACTGTTCTCTGTATATAAAAAACACTCACATTGGATGCAGCAAATAAGAAATTCTAACACTGCTCTAAGCAAGAATGAAATGCTCAGCACACAGAAAACTATGATTCTGCACTCAACACACAGGAAACTTTGACACTGTTCTCAGCACACTCACACAGATAATGCTAATGACCTCTTCTCACAGGAATGGATGGCACTGCTCACAGCAATGCTCGGCACACAGGAAATGCTGACACTACTGGCTGGAAATGCTGAAACTGCTTTTAGTAGTCAGGAAACGTTCAAAACACAGGAAACACTCACAATCCTCAGAACACAGGAAATGCTCAGCACACAACAAAGGCAGACACTACTCTGGTCACGCAGGAAATGCTCAGTATATTGGAAATGCTGATACTGCCTTGACCATGTATCAGTAGCTTTTGGCAAGTTACTGGATCATGGTTGGACCGTTAAACCAGCGCGCTCGGGCCAATCCCTGCGCTGCTCTCATAGCATGAGAGAAGAGCAGGGATTGCACAGGGAGCCTCTGCTGTTGTCCAAGTGTCTGCTAGGATCAGGAAGTGGAGGAAGACTAGGGCACGAAGCAGCCGGCAGCTTCAGGTAAATCCTTTTCTTATTTTGAATTATTATTTTTATTATTAACCCCCTACACCTGCTCCTCCTTTTTTATTCATGGCTCCACCTCTGCTTCTACAATAATGTCCTCTTCCACATCTTCCAATGTATCCCTTTCTAAATCAGCTGTGACATTATTTTCTCTTTGGATGAACTCCATTTTAGAATTGAATTCCAAAAGCTTTGTTGTACATCTAGACAGACATGCCCTTGTATTCTTTATCTTGTGTCCAGAGAGAATATCTACTAGCGGACGATGTTCCATCCTCCGTTTCAACACTCCATATCCAGGCCCACATCTCTCTCCCAACCACTGGATATCATTCTACGTCCTTCAACGTTCTGCATGAAGATTCATACCATACACTCACTCTTGACTCTCAATTGGCTCAAGATGGAGCCCAAATCATATGAACTAGTGTCTAGTGTGACATAACTCAAATGTTTCTCAACAAAAGTTGTGGTAATACTTTTAAGTACAACCTGGTGCAGCAAAAGCAGGGCGATGGCAAGATTCAGGATGCAACACACACAAATAGTACCTATCCTTCAAATGTTACTTTGTGTGCTACTCAGCTTGACATACTGTGACAACAAGGACTTCAATTCTTGGCAGAGGATGGCTCTTAGCCCATATAACCTAATTTAAACTCCTGAGATCCACGCACATGCTCAATTCCGCTGATTATTTATTTTCAATTTACTTCTAGTTCACATGAACACTGTACAGAAAATTACAGAGGTTTTGTTTGGCTGGTTTGCATTCTTTCCTTTATTTCAAGGCATATTATTTGTGATTCTACCCAACCTTTCTTTCAAGCACACTTTTGTATTATTACATCCACTTATCTTATCTTATCGTATCTTATCTTATAACATTCTCTACAATCTAACAAACCTGTTCTTTTCCCCAGGTCTTAGTACCATGTTGAAATTAGCTTGGTGCCACCACACAAATAAGCTCATTTACACCTCATTCATAATAACTCTATCTTTGAAAGTAATATCAACCCAAAAGTAATCTAATAAGTTAATTTTGCTGCCTTCAAAAGCCAAATTATTTATATTTGGTGGAAGCAAAACTTTTTGTTATTAGTCTTTATCATAGTTTTTATTGGAAATTAATGTGCTCCTCACCCCTGAATCTACCAGTAAGCTAATCTCTTTATCATCAATCCATAATCTTGGGACCTTTGTACTTCCTTACTAGTCCTTCCTCAGTAGACATGACACTATCAATCGCCAATACTAAACTGCCCATTCCATAACACACATAGGCATAGATGCATCAAGGTAAAATCTGTTCGCAAAGGGTCAGATTCTCAGAATCTGACCCTTTGCGACGAGTATTTTTGCATTTGGGACGCATCATTCCAAATGCAAAAATCGCAAATTAAGAAATCGCAAAATTGCGATTACTTGCATTTAAGGAATCTCAAACTGAGATTCCTTAAATGCATTAAAGTTTAAAACATAGCGATTTCGCTAATAGGGCTTGCAAATTACCATGAAGTTGAACGCTATTTTTTTTGTAATTTCTTCATGCATTGCATTTTGCTATTCCTTAATAGCGAATTGTTATTTTTTGCTATTAAGGAATCGCAAAATGGGTTCTTGATGCATCTGGGGGAGTATCTCTTTCTCTACTGTCTCCAGTGTCTTCGTTTAATACACATCCAACTGCAATATTTCACGCACTTCAGTACACTTTACTATATTGAACAATCATCCACATTTCCTACAATTCTGACCTATTGCTGGACAGGTCCTGGAATGAGTTATGTATGTAGAATCTACACTTCAAACACACCCCTCTCGTATCTTGTTGATTACTTGTTTTGGCCTAGCACTATGGTCGCCTTTTATTTGTGAGCAGAAGATTGCCTCCTATCCCCGTCCCCTTGTGCTAGTGCATTGACATGGAAAGTTATGCCTGAAGTGGGAACTCCAGCGTGTAACTGTTTGCCATCCACGTGTATTGTATCTTCTGGACGAAACAAGTACTTTGTACAAGGTGGGATTTCCACACGCTAAGGGCCTTTGCTTAGAATTGTGTCTAGCCACTAACCCCTCCCCAAATCAAGTGTGAAGCGAATCATTCAAATTCACAACTGCTGGCTAACACTTTACGCACAGTGACTAGAGCCTTGACAAGCTCATCTTTGTAAACTTGAGAAGAATTTGTGTCCCCACACCTCCAGATTTTTTTGCCTCTCAAAACACTTCTCAAGTTGCTTCATCGCCATTTGAAACTAATTTAGTTCTGCATCACCTTCTCGAGTTACTTATGGTTGTAGAAGATCATACCCCTACTGCTGTCCATTAACTAAATAATAGTGCAAATACCTTTTTTCTTTCTGGTCTGGATCTTGAACCCTCAATAGCACCTGCATAACTGTAGAAAGAACGTATCAAGTTTTCCCATTTCTTGGGAGGATTATCAGGATCCTCCAGATAGGGTGAAGAAGGTGTTACATTGTGTATATTAGAGAGGGAGAAAAGTAAGAGAAAATAAAAAAGAATCTCACAGCAGAGTCAGAATTACAAATAGTAAAACAGTAAAATGTGCTACTCACACTATACAGTCCAGCTTGTATGTTCATGTGAGATGAGGAAGTGTGCAAATCAGTGATTAACACATGAAGCACCTTCCAATCGGTAGAGTGTAAATCATGTATCTGTTAAAGCAAAAAGTCCATCGGGTATATCAATTCCGCGAGTATCTGTGAGGATTCTAACATCTAGGTGGCACTCATAAAGACTTCATAGGGTCATGCCTTTAGACCAGTTTTATGTTGGCTTTGTTCGCCCTAAGTTGGCAGGGTATGCCCAGACGTGGGTCCCCTGCTCACTTTACCACTGGATTCAAGCTAGCCTGGCTGATGAGAGCTGTTAGCCCGAAACCGGTCCCAGGATGCTTGATTCCGGTCCAGGGAAGACATGGCTTGGCAGTTAGGGCTGGAATGTTCCCATGAGTCACAGGGTCTAGACTGATTTGCGTATAGCTGTGTCTGAACTGGGGAAGCAGAGTGAGAAAAAGAATGATGATGGACTCAACGCAGATCTGTGACAGCGCTCTTTCCATCATCTGTTTGTGTTTGCCTTTTTAGACCAGTTCATGTCAGAGCAATCTCAACCAGACTGCATGGCTTGCTCCACATAACACCCCAGTCTTAGTTTCCACACCATCATCCTGATGCATCATGGTTCATGTGGTTTCTTCTGTCACCAAACCTTTGCTAGATCATGTCCAATAGGTGGATCTCTGTTCAGTGTTATGTTTCTTGGCTCCTGTTGAAATTCTGACCCGCTCAGACATGCTCTCTGGACTTTTCTCACTCTCAGCTATTGCAAGTTACTCTGTTTCACTTCTGGTGTTGTCTGGCTTTCCTAGACTTTCCCATTACAAGTCCTTGTGCAGCTTTCGCTCCATTGGTGGTTTGCATGATTCCCAGCGCCTGCTGAAATTCTCGCACCTGGCTCTGTCAATGCACCTGTGCCCATCCGTTGAACTCCTAGGGGCTTGTTTGCAAGCGCTTAGAGCCATTGGTGCATCACTTTTAATATGGAAAAAGTGACATGTCGGTGGCGCAAGGGTCTTGTAAATAAGCCCCCTAGATTATTTTGCCCTTTGAGCTCAGGGTACTTTGTTTTCAAACCATGGCTTCTTACTTCTTGCTTTCATCTTACTCCTGGCTTCTGTGTGCTTTGGCTTTCTTTATTACTTGTAGTTTTCAAGTACCTCTTTGGTACTTTAGCTTCTCTGTTTTGGTTCCTTTTTGTCAGTCCCTCTGTCCCTCTTGTACACCGAGGCTTCTTCTTCAGTCTGCATACTTTTACCACTGTTCACTATTTATGCAGACTCCTTGTCTTGTGATGCAGTGTCCCTACTGTAGTCTACATACTCCTTTTCTGCCTTTGTTTGTAAAGACTCCAGTCATGTTCTTGTTTGCATGCAGACTCATTGCCTTGTGGTGCACTGTCCCTAGTTCAGTCTACATACACTGCTCCTGGCCTTCTTTGTATATACTCCAGTCCTGCCCTTGTTTCTAGGCAGATTCTTTGACTTGCATTGCACTGTTACTAGTTGAGTCTACATTAACAGTTCCTGCCCTTCTTTATATATACACCCCAGGGCTGTCCTTGTTTGTAGGCAGATTCCTTCTCTTGCAGTGCTCTGTCCCTAGTTCAATCTACATATGCCCTTCCTGCCCTTGTGTGTATGCACTCCATTCCATTGGATGCAGATTCCTTCTCTTCTTTTCCACTGTTCCTAGTTCAGCCTGAATAGTTCCAATCCTGACCTTTCTGTGTGCTGATTCCTAGCCTTGGATTGCAGTCTTCCTAGTTCAGCGTGGATAGTCGCTGATTTGTCCTTGTTCGGGTTCAGACTAGTTATCTTGTATTTCAGCGTCCCATGAACTGTGTGCTTCCTGTTCAGTCCTGTTCTTGTTCACTTCTGTTCCTTTTTCTTAAAAGCCACTCCTGTTTTTCCCTGGGCCCTGTTTGTGTATTCAGTTCCTCTTGCTCCGTTCCATTTGTTCTCTCTAATATTGATGTAGAAATCTTAGTTTCGAATTCTTACCAAAAGGTGCCCGTGATTTCTGAGGCGTGCGGCCTCTGGCACAGAGGCTCAGTCAGTTCTCTTATTGTTTAAAAGCTGCAGCGTCTTCCAAATCCCTGGACGATTAACTGCTTTTTCCTTCAGGCAGATCTTTGACCCCTCAGACAATTCATTTTTCACAAAGAATATAAACACTCTTTTGTGATAGTTTGTCTAGTATTGCTATGGATTTTCTTATTGCCCACCTGTGATTTGTTGTACCGTATATGCTTTGTCTTTAAAAGTGTTTTTCTTTGCAGGCTTTACCCAGTTGGTTACAGTGTCACAATCCCAGTCCATTCCAACCTGTTTCAGCCTCCAGCTTCTGTTTTGTTCTTTTCCTTTCATTTCTAGGCCTCATCTAAGCAGCACATGATGGTGTCTCTTTAAAGACATGCTGTATCTACTCTTTGGACTTCCATCATGCCCCTTGGTTTTCATTGGTGCCTTTGTGTGTCTTTTAAAATCCATGGACCTCATTTATGAAAAGTGACGCATCGCTGCGTGAAAACAGCGATGCGTCTCTTTTCACTGCGCACTCCTAACGACATTCCTGATGCGTCATATTTAATGTATGACGCATCATGTCGCAAGGAGTTACAGATACGTCAGTATTTCTGACGTATCTGTAAGCGCAAAAGTGACGCATTGCTGGAGTGTGTCACAAAAGTGACACAACTCCAGCAATGCGTCCTTTCACATGGGGAAAGACCCATGTGAAAGGGCTTGCGTCAGTCTTACGCCTGCTGTTAGGCGCCCAACAGCGTCCTAAAAGTGACGCAGTGAAATCTCATAGATTTCACTGCGTCACTATTACAAGGCTTTTTGCGGGGGAACGCCACCTCTGCATACATTATACCTGACGCAGGTATAATGTGGCGCAGGGGTTTAAAAAGTGACGCATCTACCTAGATGCGTCACTTTTTAAATATGGCGCAACGAGGCGCATTTTTTACATCGCTGGTGCGTCACAAAAAGTGACGCACCGGCGGTGCAAAACTGACGCAAGGCCATCATAAATAAGGCCCCATGTCTTTTAGGTGGTGAAATGTTCCCTATTGTCCCGCCTTTTCTGTTTTCGTTCTTCCTCATGTCGATCGGCTCTTTCACATTTCTTCTTTCTCCTGTGTGAATTTATGTTGTTTTCAACTGACTCTTTCTTATTTTGGTTTGCCACAAGTTTTTGGAAAGCAGTGTTTTAGGGGTGGTGAACTAACTGCACTTTAAGCCAATGCCAATCCGTGAAACAAGTTGTTTCTGTGACAGCTGCCGCTTCACCTCTGCAACTTAATTGTGTGGAGGGCTCGCTTCTCTCCCACCTCCCATACAGGTGGAAGAAGTTAGTACCGTCCAGAGCTACCCACCAGGAGAGCATAGATCCTCTCACGGAGGCTCCCTTCCCCCACCACACTGGTCCACATCAAGTCATGGCACTTCCTTGAACACTACGCTGACCATAAACACTGCATGTAGCCTTTCTAGTTCCCAGCAGGAGAGCATAGATCTCCCTTGATGAGGCTTTCTTCTCCCACCACCTTGGTCCGCATCTAGTCACTGCGCTCCCTTGAACACCACGCCACCCCTGGCCATAAGGGCTGGCTGTAGGCTTTTTAGTACCCCTCACCCCCTCGAGACGGCATGGGCTGCAAGAAGGAGAGGCATGAACTCTGAGGCGGACTCCGTTTCACTCATGCTTTAATTGAGCTATTCCTCTGCATGGTTTGAGTTAACTTTGTGTATGTGTGGCTGTATAAGTAACTTTTGTCTTGCTTTTGTTCTGGTCACCGCATTAACTACTGATGTGCTCCTTGAAACCAGCCTCTGGGCTTTCAGGCACCCTCTGGGTTAAAGCACTCCTGCCACATCACTTGGAAGCCATGTGGGGAGTTTGCCTTTCTCTGTTAGTTCGCATGTATGGAGACAGTGGGTAACATGTCATTCGGTGTATGTTGTTTTCTTGTTTCTTTTCGCTCTGGGCCCTCGAAGCGGATGCTGCTGTCCCTGAGAGCGACCATTCTTTGCAGGGCAGGTGGAAACACCGCAGCAAGTAATATCTTTGCTCCAAGGCCGTCATAGGAACCTAACAGCTTTCATGCTCAAAAAAAGGATTGATTACATGCTGATTGACATATTTCCATTGTCTCAAAATTGTAATGTTGAATATTAAGTGTGTTCAACTTCTTTGTCAACATTGTTTTTAAACAGCCTTTTATGGCTGGAATATATATTTAAATACAATTTTTCGTTGTCTGCTCAGTTGTTTATTTGAGTGCTGACATGTGCAGCTATGGTCAGGTTCGTATAATGCCTATTGCACTTTGCTTTTACTTTCAAACAAAGATGTTTAAGCGTTGCTCTGCCTTGCACGTCAAGGTAATGAGTAATGCAGAATTAATCAGAAATAAACCAGCTGTGTGCAGTAAGTACTCATTTGATGCTAATATTTATGTTGGGAAGTTAAAGTTTAAATAAATACAAGTGGCTATTTTAGTAGGATAACTCGCGCTATCCTCACCAGTCCCACCGACCTGCCTGGTTGTTGCCTTGTCTGAGTTTTTATTTATAAACTGAACTGGTGTCTCCATGGTATTGAAGTCTTTCTGCCCGGTGAACCCTTCCACCAGATAATGGCACTATTTCCTATGAGGTGTGTGAAATTGGCAAGCGTAAAACTACTGTGAAATGTTAACGTTTCTTAAACTTTGCGTTTTCTTTACCCAGACAGACAATTACCCACAAATGTTCCCCAGTTCTTATGTGTTTGAGGTGTGCATAAACTTATATACTTCCTAAAGCATATTTTATTTTAATTCGTTTATAAGCTCTGAATTTACTCAACCAGTTAAACCTGGGGTCTTTCCTTCCATGTTTCTGCTTGTAGCCAACTAACTCTGATAGGCAATACTGTCACACTTTTTTGTAGTTACTTTCGAACCCTTTCGATTAGAAATGAAATGTGCTCTGCTGAGCACTTCAAATGATAAGGCAGTTGCTGTGTGGCAAATGTGGTTATTCCATTATTATATAGGAAACACTGCAGTAGCGTACTCTCATAATTGCAGTGGCATTTGGTTATACCCAGGCCCACTGGAATCATCTGGCAGAAGAGGACCTCATTATGTGGCAGAGTTGACCAAATTATACAGCAAGAAAAGGCAAATTATGCGGCATATTTCGTAACTGTATTACTGCAATATGTTGTAATTTTCACCCATGTTAACACAGTTATATCAAAGGTTTCACTCTATTAGTAACTCTTTAACATTGAAATGCCGCAGTGAACTTCTGAAAGGTGACCAGTCAACCTTTAACACCTTAGCTGCTTTGGAACGTCCAGCTCCAGTGCTGAACGTTCCATTGTGCAGGTGCAGTTGGAACGTCCAACGGCCGACAGCAGCACTCCAGAGGTAGTGGTGCCGTCGGCCGCTGGACGGGCGCAGCGCTTAAGGGGTTAAGAAGGACCTACCACTGACAGCAGCCCATGATGCTGCACTTTTTAGTAAATTTTGATCTGTTGCACGAGAAGCACTTTTTTGATAAAATATGAAAATGATGCAACAGATAATAGATTATGTGGCAAGTGCAGCAAATCCATAACTATGCAAAAACCAGCTGCTGTGGAATTTTAGTTTGCGAACTGAACATCATCTGCGCCATCTTGTCATTCATGTACAATATGCACGGCAGCCATTTTAGGTACCATGGTCTCCCTGTTCACGATCGATCGCCAGCGCGCTCCCCTGACCCTGCGAGCATCCCCTGCACACCCTGGCTGCCCCCGCTCTCATATGCACAAGTCATAGACCCTCTCCTTCCGCATGACTCTGTCCTTGGGAGTCACACCCGCGCCTGACCAACACTTCCTTTCCTTTCATGAATACCCCTCTTTTGATAAACTCTTCCTCTGCGCTCGATTGTCCACGCAGACCATTCCTTTCATGAATACCTCTCCTTTGATGACCCCTTCCTCTGAGTCCGGTTGTCCGCACGGGTCCCAGGCCATCACCTAGCCGGGGGATACAGTTTATTGCCCCCCTATTGTATGAAGTCGCTCCTCTTCAAAGGAGCTACTATTGATCATGGCCTCCCCACCCCCTGGGATACAATCAGGCGCACACATCCTAAGAATCGGCGGAACACTCAGTTGCGTGCTAGCCCCCTCCTATTGTATGTGGGGTGAGGACCTCTATTGTAGATACGTGTGGGGGTGGGTCTGAAACGGGGATTCCGGGGATGTCTTTCCATACTTCAAAGAGTCTTTTCTGCAATAAAGAATGCTCACATGTCATAAACCAGGGTATAAGAGGCCAGGCCTCAGAGAGGCTATTAGAGCACCTCGAAACGATACCTTGTTGTCTGATCTGATGTGTTCTGCTCCGTCGGAATAAAACTTCTGTTTCCTGCCTTCCAGTCTCCAGCGCCTGCCTCTTTGTTTGGTAACTAGAATGGTATAGAGGCGGTTACCGCCGGGCAACTTTGAAAAAGGCCATCAGCCCTACCTTTTATTTCACAATTGGCGTCCCAAACGTGGGACCCATCAGTGACTCGTGGATCCAGAGGGAGAGGTCCTGAAGATAGAGTGAACGACTGCAACGATCGGGAGAGCTCCTGTCCGATAGACCCTCGTCTGACAGCCGATCATCCGAACTTCACTGATTCCGAACAGACCTCTCTCGAGTGATCTACGGTCCTGACTGGGAACCATCAGGAGTGCCGCGAAGATCACGAAGAATAGAGGACGATCGGGCGCTGGATTCGGAAGACAGGAAACTGTCCATGCGGTCCGGGTAAGGTCGTGTAAATGCGACAAATTGTGAAATGATTGTTTGATTTGGATAATACTAGTATTACTCTTTTGTTGATTTGTTTGGAGATTCGCTGCCTGCAAACAGAGAAATAACAGGCTCTCTCTTTGCAGGTAACGAAGGATAGGTAACGGAGACTTTTGTCCCCGTTGTAATCCGTCGTGCCTATCTTCCTCCCCCACTGATTGATTGTTTGGCCCGAACTATTGTTCGCGGATTGTTTTCTGGAGATTCTCTGTCTGCAAACAGGGAAGAACAGGTTCTCTCTTTGCAGGTAATGAAAGGGTAGGTAACGCAGACTTTTGTCCCCGTTGTAACCCGTCGTGCCTACTTATTCTCCCCATTAATTGTTTGATTGACCGAACATTGATTGTTCGATATTGGTTCTTTTGAGGTATTCACCGCCTGCAAACAACGAAGAATAGAAATATTCTGTCTAGTCTTTGCACGCAGTGATAAGATAGGTAGTGCAGACTTTTGTCCCCGTTGTAATCCGTCATGCCTATCTTCTCCCCACTGATTGGTAGCCTGTTTAGCCCGGACCGCTTATTAGAGATGAACCATCCAGCTCCACTGGAAGGCACCCCTAATAAGGACATGTTCATTAAGCATGGACTAGTCGCTATAGCTTATAATAAGTTATGGCATAAATATACAAAGAAGGACCCCGAAAGTCAGTGGCCACTGATAGGTTCCTTTGATGATCATAAAATAGAAACATTAGAAGCAGCGCTCCAGAAAAATAAGACTACGCCCACCATGCTCGATAGTATCGGCATGTGTCGCAAAGAAGCGGAACAACGAAAGAAAAGAGAAGAAGCAAAAATAGGGAAAGAGTTACGAAAGGCAGCCCACCTAGCCGCTAAGCAACTAGAAGAAGAAATAAAAGAAAGGAGGAAGCTTCACAAAAGCAAGAATCAGGGTTGACAGGCCAATGCCCTGTTAGGACCCCCTCTACGCTCTACACTGAGCTGCCCTCCAAACAACGTGCGAACGATGAGTTACTGCTAAGTCCTCCAATCATCTACATGCCCCCTCCATATGCCCCCTGCCAACCTCTGATACAGCACCTACCAGCTCCGAGTACAAGCGAGAGTGACCTTAGCGCTAGTGTACCGGCCCTTGCGGCCTCTGCACCGGCTGCATTAGTAACGACACCAGATGACCCCGAGGCTAGCAAGCAACCACCATCCAGACCAAATAGATTGAGCAAAAATGAGCGGGATGGGATTGACAAGATAGTGAAGACACTAGTAGAACGGAAGGAGAGCGAAGAATACACAATGGATATGCACAATTCACATGCCGGTAGCCACAGACGGCATTTCATTTTACGATTCAGCTACCACACCCTGAACGCATATGAGGATAGGTATCAGAATAAGGGCCCCGCTAAACTGACAACTCTATATAGAAAGGTCGATGTCGGAGATGGGACTGAACACGATGTGACGGACCTCTTCATGCAAACGCTTGAAGTCTTCCGCCACCTCACGGAACAGAAACCAGAAGTCAAGATTACAGTCCCTGAAACGACCGAGTCCTCATTAGAAGTAGCCAACACTATGATGCCTATCAGAGAAGCGGCCCCTTACTGGGTTCCGCCTCGAGGTCAGGGAACAAACGACGATATCAACCACACAGATGCAAAGGGGAGGGTTGTGTACAATTGGGTTTATCAACCATGGGATCGACAAGATATCTTAACTTTTAGGCAAACCCTGCCCGATTTAAGAAAGAACCCGACAGCATTTTATACCGAATTAGGCACAGCCTTGGGTTTGACGATAATGACTCTAGCGGACATTGACTTGTTTTTCGGGTTATGTCTGCCGGCTGACGTGTGGAAGCAAATCCGGAAAGCCGACCACACAGATCTGTTCGGACATACCTGGAATCAACTCAGTGAGCTAGATAGACAGCGAGAGCCCGGAAGGAAACCTGTAAAAGACGTACTGGAACTCCCAGACAAAATAGTTCAGAAGCTAAAGACATTAATCCCAGAGAAAAAGGTAGATTGGTCGATAGTCACGGCTTGCCGTCAGAAACCCCAGGAAGACGTATCCGAATACTTCTCCCGATTTGAGATGGTGTTCTCCGACTACAGTGGCCAAGACATGACCACCGCCACCGGACAACACCTGTTTGTGAAAAATTATGTAAAGGGTCTATCGCAAGAGGTCTCCCAAAAGTTATAGACGAGCGAGAGTAGTTGGGGGGCCTCCAAACCCGCAGCTATCCTTCAGATGGCTCAGTATTACGAGCATCAAAAGAATGAGAGTGATAGAGCATCCGAGAGAAAGAAGAAAGATTCGAAAGAAAGGGTGATGATAGCCCAGATACAAGGGGTAGCGGTCGGAAGAGAACCCCACAGGGGGAACTACCAATCAACCGCCCCTAGAAATCCACCTCCTAAAGATTGCACCCCAACACCCCACATTGGACGTAGAGACATTAGCGAGGACCAGTGTGCCTTCTGCAAAGGATTCGGCCATTGGAAATCCCAGTGTCCGGTTCTGTTAGAAATGAACAGAAATAGGGACCCCAAGGACGTAGCGGGTGGACCGAGAAATAGGGGACAGGGACGAGGGTACACAAATGATACCAACAACGACAGACCAGGGAGATCGAACACGTTTGACCGTCCCCGACAGAACCAGTATCAACTATCCGACAGTGAGAATGCCCCCGACTTTGCATAGGACTGCCAGGGGCAAGGGAGGGATCCAGTCGAGCTCTGTGTTGACCAGCAAGGTCCTTACTTCACCGCTAAGGTCCTGTGTACAAAGTCTCCATTTTTGGTAGACACTGGGGCGACACGTAGTGTGTTATCGAAACGACTGTTTCCAAGGGCACCCTTGTCTGGCTCACACATTACATCGATAGGTTTCGATGGGACGCCCTCCACTAACCCCCTGTCCGTACCTATCCCCTTTGACCTAGAAAACAACCTCACTGACACAACATTTTTGCTCTCCTCCAACTCCCCTGACGCCATTATGGGCATTGATTTACTAAAGCATTTTCGAGCTGCCATTAGGTGTTCCCCAGATGGAGTCCGAGTCATCCTGTACGACAACCCGAGCATGTCCAAATCCTGCCCAACACGACACATGTACTCCATAACTGACGCTGACCTGTCCTTGCTCGACACCCTGCCCCCGTACCTATGGGCCAAAAATGACTCTGATGTGGGACGAATGATGATTGACCCTGTGCACATAACGGTAAGACAAGACGCGATACTCCCGAAACTCCCACAGTATCGGATATCGCCCGAGGGCGAGAAGGCACTGGTAGCGATCATTCAGTCCCTGGTAGATGCAGGAGTAGTCGAGGCAGTAGTTAGCAATGTCTGCAACAGCCCTATCCTACCCATTGTTAAGAAGCAAGGCGAGGGAGATGAGAAAGCGTACCGCTTCATCATCGACCTGTGGGAGGTTAACAAAGTGGTTGTACCCCAGTACCCTGTAGTCTCAGACATCACCACCATTCTGACCCTCATCCCGTCCACTTCCACCACCTTCACTGTCATTGACCTCAAAAATGCATTTTTCTCTATCCCCTTCCACCCAGACAGCCGTTATCTCTTCGGCTTCACCCTAAAATCCCGCTCGTACCGATTTTGTAGAGCTCCCCAGGGCTACACTGAAAGTCCCAGCATTTACAGCCAGGCCCTCAAAAGACAGCTGGACGCCGTCCAGCTACCCGATGGAGTGGTGTTGTTGATCCAATATGTCGATGATATCCTTTTGGCGGCCGACACCACCCCACTTGCAATCACAGCCACTGTCCAACGCTTACACTTTCTTGCAGAAAATGGCCACAAAGTCTCTAAAAAGAAATTGCAGTTCTGCCAGCCTCAAGTGACATACCTAGGCCATCTCCTGTCCAAAGAAGGGAGGAAACTTACGCCCGATCGAATCCAAACCATCCTAGACACCCCCATCCCAAAAACCCAAAAGCAAAGGTCTAACCTCTTTCTGCAGACAATGGTTACCAAATTTCAGCCTCATAATAAAACCCCTACTTTCCTTGTTGGCCAAAGATGTCCCCTTCCCGCTCCCTTGGACCCCCGATTGCCAAACGTCCTTTAAAGAGTTGCGGGATGCCCTTTGTTCAGCACCTGTCCTGGGAACACCAGATTACTACAAGCCCTTCTCCCTCTTCACTCACGAAAGGGAGGGATGCGCATTGTCTGTTCTAACTCAGCCCATCGGCCCTAAGCAGCGACCTTGTGCCTACTTCTCTGCTACTCTTGACCCCGTAGCCAGAGCTTTGCCTGCCTGCCTTCGAGCAGTAGCCGCCGCTGCTGTCTCTATCCGTCAGAGCAAGGGAATCGTACTTTCGAACTCCCTCACTGTGTTAGTACCCCATGCGGTCGACACCCTTTTGAACCAGACCAAGACTCAACACCTGACTAGTGCACGACTGACAGGGTACGAATTGACCCTACTTGCCCCCCACATCACTCTGAAGAGATGCACGACTTTGAATCCTGCCACACTGTTGCCTTTGCCAGAAAGTGACCCCGACGTGCCTCCCATACACGACTGTGTAACCCTCACGGATGAACAAACTAGGAGTAGAATTGACCTCCGAGACACTGCTTTCACAGACCCTGATGGAGAGCTATGGGTAGATGGCTCATGCATCAAACTCCCAGATGGCACCACCTCAGCTGCCTATGCGGTAACGACAGCCCGAACTGTAGTTGAGACAGCCCGCATCACACAACGATCCGCGCAGGCGGCAGAGCTAATAGCCCTCACACGAGCATGCATCATAGCGACAGAGACCACGGCGAACATTTACACAGACAGCCAGTATGCCTTCGGGGTGGTTCATCATTTTGGGCTCTTATGGAGGGAAAGGGGATTTCTGACGTCCCACGGCACACCCATCCTCCACGGGGATCTAGTCTCTGCCCTGATCGAAGCAGTACTACTCCCCAAACGATTAGCAGTGATCAAGTGTCAGGCACACAAGAAGGTGACGGACTTAGTCGGACAAGGAAACGCGCTGGCCGATATCACTGCGCGAACCACAGCTGAAAATAGGACAACGACACGCACGTATGTGACCAGGTCACAAGCAGAGAAATGGACTGACGCTAGGGAGACGATTAGAGACATCCAGTCGGCCATCACACCTCACGAACTGACTGAGTGGGCACGGGTGGGTCTGAAGGACGATGAAGGCTGCTGGCGGACAAAGGATGCGAACAAATGGTTGCTGCCTGACTCATACCTGATCCCCATACTGACTATGGCACACTCCCCCGCACACATAGGATCTGCCCCCATGATCGGGCTCATTTCCAAAGTCTGGCACAACGACAAAATCCCCGACTCAGCCAAACGTCTGGTCCAGCAGTGCCTTATCTGCTTGCAACACAACCCCGGGAAGGGAACTGTAGTGCCCCGGGGAGGGTTTGGGATCCCCGACTACCCCTTTGAGGTCCTCCAGATGGACTACATTCAGCTAGAGAGATGCCAAAGCTTGAAGTATGTACTGGTCATTGTATGTGCCTTCAGCAAATGGGTGGAAGCCTATCCAACCCGTGATAATACTGCCATGACTACTGCCAAAGTACTACTGAAAGAGTTTTTTCCTCGCTACGGCCTCTGTCGAATTTTATGGAGCGACAACGGCCCCCACTTCATAGCAGAAGTTATCCAGCTAATTTTGAAGGGGTTGGGTGTGAGGCAGAGGTTCCATGCGGTCTTCCACCCCCAATGTGCTGGTTTGGTTGAGCGACACAACGCTACATTGAAGCTGAAATTGTCAAAAATAGTGGCCACCACAGGACTCAAATGGCCGGATGCCCTCCCACTGGCATTGCTATCAATGCGCTCCACTCCCACTAAGCACCATTTGACCCCCCTATGAGGTTGTATTCGGGCGACCAATGAACCTTTGGACTGCCCCCAAATCGACCTCCATTCATGACGTCCCGGACGTCCTGCTGTCTGATTACTTGTACAAATTAACAAAAGCATTGTCGTCATTCATCAGCAGGTGCAGCAGGCCATCCCCCATGCTTCCAGGGGTCCGGGCCACGACATCCAACCGGGGGACTATGTATTAGTCCGGAATTTTCAACGGGCGAAGAGTCTGGAACCCCGGTGGACGGGCCCCTGGCAAGTACTGATCACCACCCGGACGGCTCTTTGAGTGGAGGGGAAGCGGCACTGGCTGCACGCACACCACTGCAAGAAGGCCTCCTCGACCCTGGCCATCACCGAAGACATCGACAACCAAGAAGAGCTCCTGAACAAGGATCGACCATCACTGAACTGCTATCCCGATACCGAGGCACTTGAACTTGCAAAATTCCCTGATCCCACTGTGCCAACCAGGGAAGGGTATTTCCTGCGTCGAAAGGAGGGAGCTTCGGCTAAGAAGCCACGGACTAAGTTAAATCTCAGAACGGTGACCCAAACACCACCAAGGGTTACCCGGAGAGAAGCTAAACAAAGTCTGTGGTTCTGCCCGCTAGCCGATCGTGGAGGAGCATGCCGCATCATCGGATCTAGCTGTTGCACCTACGTACCAGATAACTCGCCCTCAGTCTACAAGGCAATTGAGCACCTCCATAGACTTTCCTCAGACGTTCACCAAGAGCAAGAAGGATGGTCGCTTGGGAGTTGGTTTTGGGACACTTTGAAGGGCTGGGGATGGAGGTTGTTTACATTCATATTGATACCGATTGTGATACTATGTGGGTGTTGCCTAGGTATTCAATGCTTGCCATCTTTGTGTGCACTCATTTCTAACTGCATGTGCCCTAAGACTTTGGACTTCCGAACTGAGCACATGAGTCCCCTCTACGAGGTAGAGGTACGTGGCCTTATGGGGATAGACCCGAATTGACAAGTTGGCGAGACATGTTAAAAGGGAGGACTGTGGAATTTTAGTTTGCGAACTGAACATCATCTGCGCCATCTTGTCATTCATGTACAATATGCACGGCAGCCATTTTAGGTACCATGGTCTCCCTGTTCACGATCGATCGCCAGCGCGCTCCCCTGACCCTGCGAGCATCCCCTGCACACCCTGGCTGCCCCCGCTCTCATATGCACAAGTCATAAACCCTCTCCTTCCGCATGACTCTGTCCTTGGGAGTCACACCCGCGCCTGACCAACACTTCCTTTCCTTTCATGAATACCCCTCTTTTGATAAACTCTTCCTCTGCGCTCGATTGTCCACGCAGACCATTCCTTTCATGAATACCTCTCCTTTGATGACCCCTTCCTCTGAGTCCGGTTGTCCGCACGGGTCCCAGGCCATCACCTAGCCGGGGGATACAGTTTATTGCCCCCCTATTGTATGAAGTCGCTCCTCTTCAAAGGAGCTACTATTGATCATGGCCTCCCCACCCCCTGGGATACGATCAGGCGCACACATCCTAAGAATCGGCGGAACACTCAGCTGCGTGCTAGCCCCCTCCTATTGTATGTGGGGTGAGGACCTCTATTGTAGATACGTGTGGGGGTGGGTCTGAAACGGGGATTCCGGGGATGTCTTTCCATACTTCAAAGAGTCTTTTCTGCAATAAAGAATGCTCACATGTCATAAACCAGGGTATAAGAGGCCAGGCCTCAGAGAGGCTGTTAGAGCACCTCGAAACGATACCTTGTTGTCTGATCTGATGTGTTCTGCTCCGTCGGAATAAAACTTCTGTTTCCTGCCTTCCAGTCTCCAGCTCCTGCCTCTTTGTTTGGTAACTAGAATGGTATAGAGGCGGTTAGCGCCGGGCAACTTTGAAAAAGGCCATCAGCCCTACCTTTTATTTCACACTGCAATCACATAATCCCAGTGGCCCTGGGTGTACTCACCCTGCTCTAGACTCTGCGCGTAATATACTGTCACTGCGCACATATTATTGTGCACCACGTAATACTCAACTGCGTAATATGTTGATATTGCTGCACTCAGTGTGCAGTTACGTCATGACGTCCTAATCTTGTCAAAAACAGGTCAGAATTTGAAGGAATTATCTTTCTGAAGCGTCCGCAAGTAAAAATCTTTGCAGATAGTCCCAAAGGCTGTTAAAACATCTGTTGCTGTTTTGGGTAAATCTAATTGGATTACATCAAACCGCAGTCACTGCGTTAGATTTTTCTAAATTCCCGAATCACTCGAAAGCTTATCTTCTATAACGAGACTGGTGCTATGTAAAGAGCTCTGATACCCGATGCCTCGGGTCTAACTCGCGCTATATAAAACTAAAAGAAAAAAAAGCTGTTTGGTCGGGTTTCTGCCCCTAATATGGATGTCCTACCTTCATCTTTATGCTCTTTAGTTGAAATATCTTTCAGTGTCACGCGCGTTTGTGTCTCTCTTTCTAGTTTAAATCAGGAGCCTCTGACCCATGTAACCCTCTCATTCATTGTCTCATGCAAACTTCGTGAAGCAGACAAGGGCTTCCAACCTTTACCCCTGCTGGGTGGAAGGAGACGCCAGCTGGTGGCTTCCTGGCAAAGATTTACTGCGCAGGCGCCTCTATTCAGCATCTCACCCCTGGTGGTATTACTTCCAATCTCCCATCCTTCTGCTTGCAACCCCAGACCTATTATCTGCCCATCTCCCTTCTCTCTGCCCTTCCACCTCCCTCCCTTGAACTCTGCACTCTCATCCCTCCTGCATTCTCTCTGCCTTCGCGCTCTCACTTCTATATTTCTGCACTGCTCATTTGACATTTTTCTTTTTTCTTTTTCCTCACTTCCCTCTCTCTACCTCCTTCCTGCACTCTCTTATTCTCTTCACTATGCCCGGCCGTGCTCTTTGCCTTCTAAATGTTGTCTACATTGTCACCGTATATGCATGCTTTTTTCCAGGTAACAGCTGTTATGCTTTCAGTCTCAGCCATATTTGAATGCATTGCTGTATAGTTTCGGATGTTTGCTCAGTACCAGAATCTCAAAGTAAGGAGTTGCCTTGAACTCTTAGGGCCATATGTATCAAGCCAAATTGACTTTGCAAACGCCGAAATTTGCAGAATTTCGGCGTTTGCGAATGCAATTTGGACAAATGGTATGTATGAAGGAAATGTGCTTAAAAAATAAGGAATCGCAAAATTTGTGATTCCTTACTTTGCAATTACATATAAGGAATCGCAAATTTTGCGATTCCTTATTTTGCGATTACATATAAGGAATCGCAAATTTGATGATTCCTTAAATGCAATGTAAGAAGCCCAAAAATTCTCAAATTGACCTTAAGGAATCGCAAATTACCACCAACTTCTAGTTGCGAATTCCTTTAAAAATGCATATTTTTGCATTTTTCAAAGTGCCATGTGACGCACATAAATGCCCTTAGGTCAAGTATGTGCGCCACATGTGCACCCATGCATATTTCAGGGGTGAAACAGGGTGTCGTTTGGACACCCCTGCACCCTTGAAATTATTCTCAATTTGCAATTAGCAAATTGCGAATCGCAAATTGAGATTCATTTCACATTCATTCCTATGGGCCTCCTGGCCCATAGAAATGAATGGGAAATATTTCCTTACTTGCGATTAGCAATTTGCTAATCGCAATTAAGGAATTTTAAGAAATCGCTACAAAATAGCTAATAAAAAATATATAAAATAAAATAAAGATATTTCTCTTTGTTCCGCCTCCCCTGAGAAGGCGTATCTTTTTGGCGCATTCCCAGGTCAACCAATGATTGCAAAACTAGAAAGTATCAAAATTCATGGGTGTTGCATAGGAACCCTCCTACAACGCCCATGGAACAGCTTCCCAGGGCAGAGTAATTCAATTCAGTGATTTGCACTGTGTTGCGTTACTCCAGAGTTATGAAGCTAATCAGGGCCAAGCTAGGTGGCCTGCAAGGCTTCATAAACCACATTTTGGGAGTGTGTCCCGCTTGTACCACTTGGCATGGTGCAAGAGTGATGCAACTCCCCTTGAAAACGTATGTACGTTGTTACCACGCATGCTTTTACAACGCAGGTTTCTTAACGCAAGTCGTTAACCAAGACCTTTTGATTTAACTAAAATGATACATATAATAGACTTATCGATAGGTGCTTACCTCTTCATCCATTAGTCTGCTGTGTCATTCACATTTTAATTCTGCCCCTTATAGCAAACAGCATAGGGAGTGTCAGTCAGTCAGTCAAAATACACTTTATTCGATTTTTGTTAAAATCATAAAAGGCAAAACATACATATATTTAAAGAGACATTTTAAAAATACCCACAGTTCATTTTGTTTATACATAGTGTCCATAAAAAAGTCACTGAATTAGTCACCATTATACATACAAAAAGTAACAGTTAATGTATTCATTTTTAATTTAAAACAGAACAGTTCTAGGGATTCTTTTATTTCTACCTCTGTACGCGGCTGTTAAAAAACTCGCTACACAAAAAGTGACATGTGCGTCCGGTAACCTTTGGAGGTAAAGCAAGGCAGGTCTCACTTGTATAAAGCCCAGTGTTTTCAGGAGGGGAATTAAATATTTTCTCCTCTCAGAATCGTAAAATGCACAAAAAAACAGGAAATGAAGAGTATCCTGATTAGAGAACTGATCGCACTCACAGGGTGGTGCATGTTCTGGTTTACCCCACGTAGGGAAGGAACCTAATGAATAGTGGATTAAATTCAATCTGAATCTGGTTAACAAAAATCTATGCAAGGGTTTAGAGACATATTGCAGGTAGGGTTCCATCGAGGGGGAAGAGGACAAAACCAGATGTGCTCTTACTAACGGTTTATTAACCTCATATTCCTCTCTCTCTAAGCGTGTCCTCCCCTGGAATTCCTTCTTAATCCACGCAATGTCCGCTTTCTTGATTATGGATGGTGTTGTATATAACTCAGGTCTTCCGAGGGCAGTGAATGATGACTTTATATATCTCAGCCAAGCTATTTTCATTGCCCCCTCCCTTGCAGTCACGTCTTTAAGGATTGTGTGATTTAAAGACAACTCAGTGTTTAACCAGATATTGGCCCAAAAAAGTAAAGGGGCCATTTTCAATCCATCTATGATATAAGGTAGGCCAACTTCCTCATGTATGGAGTAGGTAGGTGTGGAGTTTGGGACCGACAGAATTCGTCTAATAAGTTTGTTCTCTACTATCTGCATACTGTCCAGATTAGTATAACCCCACAGTGCTGCACCATATGAGGCTATTGAAATGCATTTACTTTTGTAAACTTTTAACACGGCTTCCATTGGTTTAGCCCCTAGTCTTTTAGTAAAATCCAGCAGGGCAGCTGTAGACCTGGCTAAAGAAATACATTTGGCCTTGATTTGCGGGACCCAGGAGCCCTTCTCGTCGAACAAGACCCCTAGATAAGGAAAAACCGGGACCCTGGAGAGAGCCTCGCTATTACAAAAAAAGGTTTTTGTATGTAACTTATTTTTTTGTGGACCCACAATCATTGTGTGCGATTTAGTTACATTGATTTTTAGATCCAATCTGGCCATAAAAGAGCCAAAGAGTTCCAAAAGGGTCTGTAACCCAATGCCCGTGCGGGCGATGAGAACAGCATCGTCTGCGTATAAAAGAGCCGGTATCTGCTTCCCATCTACCCGCGGGACATCAGCATTGCCCGCTAACAAAGACTTCCCTAGATCATTAATGTAAATGGTGAATAAAAGTGGGGCCAAGATACAGCCTTGGCGGACACCTTTATTTGACCTAAAACTATCAGAGCATCGCCCATCCCTGGTCACCCGGACCTTCGCAGTAAGGCTTTGGTGCAAGCTTGCTATAAGGGCTACCAAGGGTTCCTCAATACCAAGCTCGCGCAATATAGCCCAAAGCTTGGCCCTATTAACCAAGTCGAAGGCCGAGGAGAGGTCCATAAAAGCCAAATATAGTGAACCTTCCCCGGCCACCGTGTACTTCGATATTAGGAGGTGTAAATTTGAGCATTGCTCTAAGGTTCCCCGTTTTTCCCTAAAGCCATATTGAATCTCTGCGAGATCCCCACAGGTCTCCAGGCTTGTTCTCAACTTTGTCAATAAGACTCTGCCCAGAATCTTAAAGGCAGAGTCTATCAAGGAGATTGGGCGGTAACATCCTGGATTCTCCCTGTCTCCCTTTTTAAAAATTGGTACTATGACAGATGTGTTCCATGTTACTGGAAAACATCCACCATTTGTTGCCCTGAAGACATTTGTAAGGACTTTAGACCAGGTAGTTGGGGCATATATAAAAAAGTCTACCGGGACACCGTCCGGGCCCGGAGCCTTATTTTTCGTGGAGTCCATTATGGCCTTATATACCTCCTCCTCATTAAATTCTACTGCCACTAGGCCCCTGGTCGGTCCTGTCTCATTATCATTTACAGGGTCATTGCCGCCATATATATTTTTAAAATGATCAACCCATTTCTCGTCACTGATGATGCAGTCGGAGATTGTGTTGATCTCCCCAGAGAAGAATTGGTTGTTTATGATGTCCCAGAATCTTTTACTATTCCGTAGTATATCCACGTCAAGCAAATCATTCCAAGCATTCTTTTTAATTGCATTTTTTCTATTTTTAACAACCAGTTTATACTCTCGCCTTAATTTAGAGATTAAAGTTTTATCCCTAGGCTTTATTTTAAGGGCATTTTTCAGTTCCTTATGGGCTTTAGAGCAATTCCTATCAAACCATTTAAATGGCTTGGGTGGCAAATTAGAGTTGGGGACAGTAAGTTCTTCAGCCGTATGTGAGCAAATTAGATTAAAAGCTGAGACAATCTCATCATTGGAGGCATTTTGGTCTAAACAGATTCGCATAGGTTCCTCTATCTTTGGGCGCAGGGAAGCCATAAAGGTTTCCTGGACCACCTTACCCCACTTGAGCCGTCTGCCCTGGTCACTGGGCACCGTCGATGTGCAAGCCCTGGGAAGGCCCAGGTGCTTGCTCCATAAGTCACTCCAGTGAACCTGTGCTGAGACCGGGTTGTGATCACTATGTGGGGAGGCGATTACCTCGTAAATCCCCATCCTAGAGGTTAAGCCCTGAGAAACGAAAATGAAATCTATCACAGACCCACTTTCAGACCCTTTGTAGGTGGGCAAGGATTCGTCACTACCAGTACTGAGGGGTTCAGACATGTTAAGGCTGGCAAGGAGAAATTCCAACGCCTCCCCCGCTTTGGTGTGAGCAAAGTGCAGATTGCCATTTTCTGTTTGACCATCCAGGTTGCCTAGATTACATTTTAAAACACATTTTTGAATGTTAAAATCACCTAAAATTAGGAAATCGAAATTAGTGCAAGATTTGTGACTATAATCAAAAAGAACTTTTTCTAGTTGATCCACATGGGCTGTGTCTGTTTGTCTAGCCCACGAATTATAAAAATTTAAGACCACTAAGACCCGCCCTGGTGAGATAGTCCATTCTACCATTAAAATATTTGGGGAGCCTGACTCTAGTTGTTTAAACGTCCCTGCCAATTTTAACGAGAAGAGGAGAACTAGACCACCCTTAGCTCTTCCTGCACTGCTAGGAGTTGCTGGAATAATAAAACTTATAAACCCGTCCAGACAGAAAGATGGTGCGGTGTCCCATGTTTCTTGTAGGGCAATTACATGGTTGCTGGTTATGAAATCTATCCATGTGGGATCCAATCTTTTGGCTCTAGTCCCTGCCACATTCCAGCTAAGAAACCGACATGGAGTCAGTTCCACCCCACCCACTGGAGCTACGGGCGTTGTCTGAGTGTGTGTTAGTTGTTCACTAATTACAGGCATAGAGTCCTCCGCCCTACGTAAATGGGTTTGCGGGGCCGGGTTTCTTTGCACCACTGATGTTTCTGCTTGGGCACCCTCTTCTACGGTTTCCTTACAGGCCCTATCTATTTGTCAATCCACCCCCTCTAGATCATTTAAACAGTTAAACCGATTGTAGGTTGGGAGTAATGGTGCCGTTCTACCGAAGAGTGGCCAGGGATGAGGAGCCTGATGGCGCCCTCTTCTGCCAACTCTCTCCCATCTATCATGTCGTTGGGGTGGATATTGTGGGCCTGGGGTATTTGGGAAAAAGAAAGACACGCGAAGGGTATGGATGGTAGATTCCCTTGATATGTTTTCCCCTTGGCAAATGTGAGCCACCGTGCCCTTGTCCCTGAAACTCACTAATATACAGTCCCCAGTAATGGATTTCCGACTTCTCCCCACCCACGGGACCCTTCTTACCATTATAATCTCATTATTAAGATGTATCGGGAGAGGTCTGTTTATGTTTAGCCATTTAATGACCCTAGTTTTTAGTGTGCAAAAATCCTCTATTTCACCTTCATCTAGTTGGGGGACCCCTGCCATAACTACTGTGAGATCGTTAGTCTCGGGTGGTAGGTTAGGACGACGGGGTCTTGCAGGGGGCATTTTTTGATTATCCGGGATGATGTTATCTGTCCTATGTGCCTGAGGTACTAATGCTAGGGGTAGGTTGGGAGTGGTAGCCTGGGGAGGATTGGTGACTACAGGCTTTGGGTTTGGTGGTTTTTGTGGGACTGCCCCATTTGTGGCCTGAGGTGGGATTGGCGTTGGGTTAGCTACCCTGGGTTTTAACCCTTGCGCAACTGCGGCGCTAGGGATGGCTGTAAGATCACTTTCCTGTCGAACACTGCGATTTTTGAGGCTTCCCAATGTGGCCTCCAGTATGGTTAATCTGATCTCGATCTTTTTTACGCTTTCACTGATCGGGAGTAACAGAGACCTTAAGAGGAATTCCAGGTTTCCCAGTGGCACAACAGAAAGGGTGACATTCTCACTGCTGGTTCCTACATCTGTGCTCAGGGCGGGAGCTAAAACTTCCTGCACGTTAGATTTAGAGTGTGACTCTACCGGCGGTATTGCTGTGGGAACCTGGGGTTGCGGGGCTTTCCCAAATTCTAGGTGTAGAGACTTGGGTTTACTGCCACCATGTGCTCCCTTTGCCCTTCTCCTACGTTTTTTTGGAGGGGGTCCTGGGATTGCTTGTGTGGTGACTACTTTCGATTTGGGGTGCTTGTCTTTACGGGTTATGGGTGGTTGTGGCGTTAGGACTGTAGCCCCCCTAGCAGGGCTAGTTCTAATACTACTAGGTGGAGCAGTACTCGTGATATCAATTTGAGAGGTGTTCATCCCTTCCCTTAACAAAACTGGAACATCCTCAATACGAGTTGACTCCTCCCTTAAAGTGATAGATAACTCTCCCAAGGGGGTGTTTTTCAGATTGTCCACTGATCGTCTCCGATCCGCCCTTAGCCTAGACAAATTTCCCTCTTTATCCGCCTCCCCCACAGCCCGTGCAAAATAATTTTCAAGAGTCCCATTTTTCACACCACCCGGCTTCTGAGGGGTACTCTCCTTTGTTGATGAAGGCATAGTTATACTCCAGGGGGGTCAGACAGATTATACCACCCAAAACGAGTGTAACAAAATTATCAAGTCTGTAGGTACCTGCACGATATGGAAAGCCAAAAGAGTGGGCCCAGCCCAGCCTGCTCCGGCCTGTGACGGCCTTGGACGGTCCCGCCCTTGTCCCGGGCTTCTCCCGCTCGCTCCCGCGAAGCGGGGAACGCTGGGTTCCTTAATACCCTACAGTCCACGTGATAGGCGGGGGGGCGTGGCCAGCGGGGAGAGCAGCCCAGGTGATAGTAATTGGGCGCGCAGGGGCTCCTGGACACTGGAGTCCCCTGCCAATGCTCGCAGCCCCGCTGGTTGCTCACCTGCCCCGCGCTCCTCCTCAACAGTCAGTTGCTGCCTCCTGGCAGATGACGAAGACGCGCTGCGGGACCCGCGAAGCGGGTCCGGCGAGTCGTTGGATTTGGCGCAGATTCCACAGGGGGTCAGCTACACAAGGGTCCGCTTGGCTCCTCCGGCGTCCTGGCGCTGCACGATATTTCCCAACAAACGAGTCCCACAGGCAGGAAGGTGAGGCTTGGTTTTACCTCCGTTGGCGGGGGGGCGTGGCCAGCGGGGAGAGCAGCCCAGGTGATAGTAATTGGGCGCGCAGGGGCTCCTGGACACTGGAGTCCCCTGCCAATGCTCGCAGCCCCGCTGGTTGCTCACCTGCCCCGCGCTCCTCCTCAACAGTCAGTTGCTGCCTCCTGGCAGATGACGAAGACGCGCTGCAGGACCCGCGAAGCGGGTCCGGCGAGTCGTTGGATTTGGCGCAGATTCCACAGGGGGTCAGCTACACAAGGGTCCGCTTGGCTCCTCCGGCGTCCTGGCGCTGCACGATATTTCCCAACAAACGAGTCCCACAGGCAGGAAGGTGAGGCTTGGTTTTACCTCCGTTGGCGGGGGGGCGTGGCCAGCGGGGAGAGCAGCCCAGGTGATAGTAATTGGGCGCGCAGGGGCTCCTGGACACTGGAGTCCCCTGCCAATGCTCGCAGCCCCGCTGGTTGCTCACCTGCCCCGCGCTCCTCCTCAACAGTCAGTTGCTGCCTCCTGGCAGATGACGAAGACGCGCTGCGGGACCCGCGAAGCGGGTCCGGCGAGTCGTTGGATTTGGCGCAGATTCCACAGGGGGTCAGCTACACAAGGGTCCGCTTGGCTCCTCCGGCGTCCTGGCGCTGCACGATATTTCCCAACAAACGAGTCCCACAGGCAGGAAGGTGAGGCTTGGTTTTACCTCCGTTGGCGGGGGGGCGTGGCCAGCGGGGAGAGCAGCCCAGGTGATAGTAATTGGGCGCGCAGGGGCTCCTGGACACTGGAGTCCCCTGCCAATGCTCGCAGCCCCGCTGGTTGCTCACCTGCCCCGCGCTCCTCCTCAACAGTCAGTTGCTGCCTCCTGGCAGATGACGAAGACGCGCTGCGGGACCCGCGAAGCGGGTCCGGCGAGTCGTTGGATTTGGCGCAGATTCCACAGGGGGTCAGCTACACAAGGGTCCGCTTGGCTCCTCCGGCGTCCTGGCGCTGCACGATATTTCCCAACAAACGAGTCCCACAGGCAGGAAGGTGAGGCTTGGTTTTACCTCCGTTGGCGGGGGGGCGTGGCCAGCGGGGAGAGCAGCCCAGGTGATAGTAATTGGGCGCGCAGGGGCTCCTGGACACTGGAGTCCCCTGCCAATGCTCGCAGCCCCGCTGGTTGCTCACCTGCCCCGCGCTCCTCCTCAACAGTCAGTTGCTGCCTCCTGGCAGATGACGAAGACGCGCTGCGGGACCCGCGAAGCGGGTCCGGCGAGTCGTTGGATTTGGCGCAGATTCCACAGGGGGTCAGCTACACAAGGGTCCGCTTGGCTCCTCCGGCGTCCTGGCGCTGCACGATATTTCCCAACAAACGAGTCCCACAGGCAGGAAGGTGAGGCTTGGTTTTACCTCCGTTGGCGGGGGGGCGTGGCCAGCGGGGAGAGCAGCCCAGGTGATAGTAATTGGGCGCGCAGGGGCTCCTGGACACTGGAGTCCCCTGCCAATGCTCGCAGCCCCGCTGGTTGCTCACCTGCCCCGCGCTCCTCCTCAACAGTCAGTTGCTGCCTCCTGGCAGATGACGAAGACGCGCTGCGGGACCCGCGAAGCGGGTCCGGCGAGTCGTTGGATTTGGCGCAGATTCCACAGGGGGTCAGCTACACAAGGGTCCGCTTGGCTCCTCCGGCGTCCTGGCGCTGCACGATATTTCCCAACAAACGAGCATAGGGAGTGGTTAACCCACCCCAGCCACTGGCTAACGTCACTTTGAGTGACGTCATTCTGCACTTTCACAAGGAGCACAAGCAAAGTAGTTCCCTTCAGAGCCAGGGACTGTGCCAATGTGAGCTTTTTGAGACAAAAATATTATTGTTTTTAGCCAATGTATTTTTTTTACATTTTGTCCACCGCTCCCCAACCAAAATATGTGAAAAAACAAGCATTGACAGCATCAAAAGGCTGCCCGTCAATGCCAGACATATTGGATTTGCCAATACTTGTTTAATTTTAGATTATTCTTTCTATACTTATTTGCCTATTTGATTTCTTCTACACAAACCTTCAGGAAGCCAAAAGCTTCTTCAAGGGGCTTGTATCAGTTTTTATAAAAATATAGGGAAATAAATGAATGTATTTTTTTGTAGTATTTGAACCTAAATATGTAAGGTTTCTTGTTTTGGAATGGTATTATATTGCATTTATAATGATTGTCGTTGCATTTATATAGTGTTTTATACCCGTTGCAAGGCGGCTAAGTGCATCAGCAGATGGGGAACATGCTACAGCAATCTTGTTGAAATACAAACGACATGACCAGTTTAAGGGCCCGTAATGTGTGTTATCCTTCAGCACTTCCGAAAAGAAGGCGCTAAAATCCCACTGTAATTTCAGTCGAGGTCCTTGTCTCTGGGTGTCAATGGCTTTATCCTTCAAAGGCAGCCTTTTTATGTCTTAACAGCTTCTCCGAGTCTGGCGTGTGCTATTTACACGTTGTCACTTGCTTTTCTGTCCTTAGAAGTGTAAAATGACACATTTTCAATGAAACTGAAATGGCCCGGGCCCCCTGGGCATGCAGGTGCTAAAACTGGCTCCCGCCTGGTCGCACTGAAGCCTCGGGTGTTAATTCATAGAGGAGTGTAGACGGGTCTGCAGCACGTGTAGCGCCTGGGGGTAGGGGGGTGAGGGGTCTCCTTCTTGAACCCGGGATTACAAGAAGTCAGCGCTGAGAACAGTATCAAACGCTGATCCATTTAGTTTCGGTTTATATCAATTTGTTCTGAAAATCAGGTGCAGACTCGACCCTCCTGGACCAACCCTGGACACCTCTGCTCGATCTTAAATGTTCAGTGGAAACCCATTGCTGTTTCTTCAACAACCAGCTTTCATCTGCCGCTCAGATAGATCAGCGGGTTGAGCCCCTGCTGCAGAGATCTGTCTACCTAAAAGAACGCGAAAATGGGAATCTACACTTCTGAGGAAAGATTTTGAGGAGCCAAAATTGTGGAAAATGCGTTACTTTGGAATGGCAATTGTTAACAAAACATTACAAACAATGCAAGAATAATATGGAAAATCCCTGAAATTGAACTTCACCATAACCATGTCTGTGCTCATACACTAGCCTTATAGCCCGCTTTGACGGGCAGTGTTAAAGGCCGAGCCAAAGGCGAGGGACTTTAACACGGGAGCGGGCCTTTAATGGATGCTATAGCTCCCTGTGGCGGTTTGTAGAACATTCCATCCACTGAGGGCAGATTGCCCTAATTATGAAAAAACAAAGGCCTCTCGATGCTCGAGGGGGTAGTCCCTGCTCAGAAACCTTTGATTTGCAAAGGTGCCAGGGAATCCAGGAACTGAGCTTTATTCCCCCACCCTCCTTCCAAGGCTCAAGTGATCCTGGGAGATCAGGAGGATGGAGGAAGGAGGCTTGGTGTGTCCTGAAGCTCAGCCTCTACCTTCCACTTTCCTCTGCTCACTTAGATATATTTTAGAGATGTATAGGAAAGAGAAAGAAAGGTAAATGCTGTGTATTAGAACATTGAAATGTAGACACCAGCGGACCTATATCAGTTTATATAGACCGCCGCTGCTCTATAATCTTCTGTTGCGCTCTCAACATTCAAATGTTCTAATATAGCCTTATAGCCTATACCAGTCATTAAAGGCCTGCTCCAGCTTCAGCTCAGGCCTTTAACGCTGGAGCGGGCTTTTAATGGTCAGTATAGCCTGCTACCGCTGGCTATAAGGCTATATTAGAACATTCCACCACTAGAGAGCAGAATGTTCCAACAAATAAAACAAAGGCCTTAATGATCCCAAGGGGACTGAAATCTGCTCGGGCTCCGTGAGGCCTCTGTTTACAGCAGCAGCTGTGAATGACAAAATTGGAATGTTGGAGCCCCAGGGTTCTACAGGCCATTAAAAGCCCAGAGCACTCCATTGTTTTTAATGGAGCTCCCAACATTCCAATGTACTAATGATTATTAACCTAACCAGACCCCTAAACTTAATACTAGAACAGCCACAAAAGCAGTGACCAGGAAGGAGACAAGTGGTTTTACCCAAAAGACTCTTCTCACTGTAAACAACCGAGACTGCAGCCGCCCATACCCAATAGAATTTGATTAGGAGCCTCGTCTCCTGTGCCCTCACTCCTCTGACTTTGTCTTCCTCTTGCATCACTCATGACACACTTCCTCTTTCTGGAAAAACATAATCACGGCTATCCTCTGCACAGGGACAGTCCTGGGGCTTTCCAAATGGAACCCTCGGCCTCCATCACTCTGCTTCGCTTATACGTACAATGAACATACTACTATGGCCACAATCACAAAGACACACAATATGTACTTGGATGCGATTAGATGACAGGCTATAAATCCGACTGTGCATTGGTGAGATTGCTGGCTCTCTCAGAAATATTATACCCCTAAAATTCTGCATGAAAACCTGACCTCCCCTTTCTCCTTTCAGAGTGACCCTCTTCTTACCATCCGTCCTCTGCATGCCTTCTATTTCTGAGTATAGCCTCCTCTCACCCTAATGCCTGTCTGCCTTAAGCTCTCTTATTATTACTCTGCAATTGGCTGATACCTCATTACGGGGCATATTAACAAGGGCTTTATCTCCGCTTTTTTGGCTTTAAAAGCCAAAGAAGCGGAGATCAAAATATTGCCCTATCAACAACAGGGTGCTAACAAGCAAAATCGCATGTTAGCACCCTTTTTCACTACGCTTCTCTTTGCATCTCTAATGAGATGCAAAGTGGGCTTTCCAGAGCAAAATAATAGAAGTAATGTCGCTTTCTCCTATTATCAAGCTTCACGCTAACCCTGTTAGAGACAAAAAAAGTAGCGCTAACCACGGTTTACGCTGCTTTTTTATTTCTGCTAATTTTCAGACTTAGCCATGTAATCCAATGGGAGGTGGATTACATGGCTAAATCCACCATGAGCTATCAACAAGGATATCCCTATCCTTGGAGTTTTATCGCTGCATTACCAGCGATAACCTCCCAAAATGCCGCTATCGCTGGATTTTTTATCGCCTAGGCGGTTAGCAGTGTTAATAACGCGATAACCAGGCAATATTATCCAGCGAAAGGGGGCGTTGAAAAAATTAATGCTAAGCGCCCATAGTGTTAATTTTCCCTGTTCCTTGTTAATATGCCCCTTCGTTTCATAGATTACGACTTCTCCTCTTTAAAACCCCATCCACGTCACCTAACATGACCTTAGCTTCACCAGACTGCCTATGTCGCCTATCGTTTACCTGGAACCACAAAGCCCCCACTAATGACCACACCTAACCAGTATTAATATAATCTGTCACAAAGTAACTGTTGTAAATGCATGCAATCTTTTCTTCAGTGCACATGACTAAAACCAATAACCACTGGATTAAACCCTAGCCTTGGGAACAGAAGTAGCGTTCTACTCTATGTAAAGCGCAACAATGCTTAGTCATGGGTAGTAAGCACTATATAAATACAATACAATACTAACCCTCACCCAAAACATTAATTTAAACAGCGTCCTGGCACTAACCCTAACCTCTTGGCACTACTTTTAGCCCAACCATTACAAGAATTTCACCTCCGACCCTAACCCTTACCTCAAACCTGGTATAGGCCTCCATTGCTTCCCTTATTAATGATGGGAAAATGCATGCTTTTATGTTTAATGGATTCATGTCAATATTAGTAAAACGCAGATTTGTCTCTATCATTTTTCTTCACCACATTTTCATGAGTCTAATATTTTTAGAATTTTTACTAAGTTGTCCCGTAATCCTCTCTAGTCACGAACGTAAAACAAGAATCAGCTTTGCGTTCGACCATCTTTTTGTAGTACATTTCAAAATCGGAAATAAAATTGTTCCAAATGTCAGGGAATACACATGTACATATCCAATACTATGCATTCTAGTCCAGTATAAATTGATTACTTCTTTAACTGATTAATGGCTGAACTTTTAGTGGCAAGTCCACACTGACTAAAATGCTGCCCATTCGACTTTTTACCCATATTCCGATAAAGGTCTGAACAATTCGAAAATGAAAAAAGTGTGTGTGCTTGTTGTCCTGATTACAAAACCAGCAAACGTCGGATTGTCAGGACAACACACCTGGAATGTTTGAGACAAAGTTCGTCACTCTGATGTCAGTCCGAGAACTTTGTCTTCGAACCCTTAGGGGACAGTGCTAGGAGGAATTTAGGATGTGACTGACTGTCCCAATCCCATGGGACTTCCAGAGAGGCACAGACCACCTGATAAATCTCCTTTCTACCTTTTTTACCACCTGTGCAATTCACCTACACACTAATGTGGCACCTCCTTTCTACCTTTTACCATCCATTAAATGCACCTACACACTAAAGTGGCACCTTCTTTCTACCTTTTTTACCACCCATGAAATGCACCTACACACTAATGTGGCACTTCCTTTCTACCTCTTTTATCACCCATGAAATGCGACTACCTACTAATGTGCCACCTCCTTTCTACCCCTTTTACCACCCATGAAATGCACCTACCCACTAATATGCCACCTCCTTTCAACCTATTTTACCACCCATGAAGTGCACCTACACACTAATGTGGCACCTCCTTTCTACCTCTTTTACCACCCATGAAATGCACCTACCCACTAATATGCCACCTCCTTTCAACCTCTTTTACCACCCATGAAGTGCACCTACACACTAGTGTGGCACCTCCTTTCTACCTCTTTTACCACTCATGAAATGCACTTACACACTAATGTGGCACCTCCTTTCTACCTCTTTTACCCACCATGAAATGCACCTACACACTAATGTGGCAACTTCTTTCTACCTCTTTTACCACCCATGAAATGCACCTACACACTAATGTGGCACCTCCTTTCTACCTCTTTTACCACCCATGAAATGCACCTACACACTAATTTGGCACCTCCTTACTACCACTTTTACCACCCATGAAATGCATCTACCCACTAATGTGGCACCTTCTTTCTACCTCTTTTACCATCCATGAAATGCACCTACACACTAATGTGGCACCTCCTTTCTACCTCTTTTACCAACCATGAAATGCATCTACCCACTAATGTGGCACCTTCTTTCTACCTCTTTTACCACCCATGACATGCACCAACACACTAATGTGGCACCTCCTTTCTACCTCTTTTATCACCCATGAAATGCACCTATCCACTAATATGAACGTCCTTCCTACCTCTTTTACCACCCGTGAAATGCACCTACTCACCAATGTGGCACCTTCTTTCTACCTCTTTTACCACCCATGAAATGCACCTACACACTAATGTGGCACCTCCTTTCTACCTCTTTCATCACCCATGAAATGCACCCACCCACTAATGTGGCACTTTCTTTCTACCTCTTTTACCACCCATGAAATGCACCAACACACTAATGTGGCACCTCCTTTCTATCTCTTTTACCACCCTTGAAATGCACCTATCCATTAATATGAACGTCCTTTCTACCTCTTTTACTACCCGTGAAATGCACCTGCCCACTAATATGGCACCGTCTTTCTGCCTCTTTTACCACCCATGAAATGCACCTACACACTAATGTGGCACCTCCTTTCTACCTCTGTTACCACTCAGGAAATGCACCCACCCACTAATGTGGCACCTCCTTTCTACCGCTTTTACCACTCATGAAATGCACCTACCCACTAATCTGCCACCTCCTTTACTACCCATGAAATGCACCTACCCACTAATCTGCCACCTCCTTTACTATCCATGAAATGCACCTACACACTAATGTGGCACCTCCTTTCTACCTCTTTTACCACCTGTGAAATGCACCTACACACTAATGTGGCAACTCTTTCCTACCTCTTTTACCACTCATGAAATGCACCTACCCACTAATGTGGCACCTCCCTTCTACCTCTTTTACCACTCATGAAATGCACCTACCTACTAATGTGGCACCTCCCTTTTACCTCTTTTACCTTTCATGAAATGCACCTACCCACTAATGTGGCACCTCCCTTCTACCTCTTTTACCACTGGTGAAATGCACCTACCCACTAATCTGCCTTCTCCTTTCTACCTCTTTCACCACTCATTAAAGCACTTACCCACTAATGAGGCACCTCCTTTCTACCTCATTTATCACCCATGTAATGCATCTACGCACTAATGTGGCACCTCCTTTTTACCTCGTTTACCAGCCTTGAAATGCACGTACTCAATAATGTGCACCTCCTATCTTCCGCTTTTACTACCCATAAAATGCACCTACCCACTAATGTGCAAAGCATGACTGGCACGGCCTCAAGAAGGAGTAGAGGCAGCAGAAACTGACAGAGGGGAAAATATACAATTGGAGGCTCAACCCTATTCAAGTACCAAGCTGTCGCTATGGTGCCCTGCAGTCCCCTTGTAACACTACACACAAACCCCTTAGTTGTGTTACATAAGTAAGGCTCCTGTTTCTCTTCTTGCTAGAGAACTGCCTTTATTACATTGTAATATTATCTGAATAGCTCTTCGAAGCCCTAACAACTGGTATTTGCTTAGTGATAACATGCTACTTCTGGGGAGTATTGGATTCAAAGTTTGCTCTTCTTGTGACTCGTGTTTGTAATGTTTCAGTGTCTTACGTGTTTCGTTATTGTATGCCTGCACCTTGGTGTGTAGTGAGGCGAAAAGGAGCGACATATAGTACGCATAGGCTTGTGAGAATTGGGATGTGAATGGAGATACATTCGAGAATGTTGTGTGGCCGGCGTTGGAAGTATTTTGTATGTGTATACCAAAGGGCCTGCTTCAAGGCTGCGCTGGTAAGCATATAGCTGCGAATACGCTTGGAGTGGAGTAGTGAGATATGGGTGTACAAGTGGTGGGACCCACCAGCCTTATTGTAAATCGTGCCAGTGTTACTTGGGCATGATCCCAAGTCTTGTGTCTTCATCTGCCAACACTTCCAATAAAGTAAGTAGTTCAGTTCTCTCCGTATTGACTATCTTGGGAAGAGCCAACACTTCACTGCCTTGTGTTGATTATTATACTCGTTCTTCACTGATGTAAATTGCCATGCTGGGTTTAAACAGGACAGAAGTCTTCCAGCAGTGATTCTCCCCTTGCATGTAATACAGCCCTATCCGCTGTCACAGGCAGCCCAGGAGCTATACCCAGATGACAGCTCAATGCGGTCACAGCGCCGCCTGAGAAGCTGGCCTGTGTCCACCTGAGCCTTCCCTCGCATTCAGAGGTGGATTACACTAAATATTTTCTGTCCCATTTCATTTTCATTGTTCCCCTTTTCTCTCCCTACCATCTGCCCCTTCATCAATTTAGCTCCCTCCTGATTTCTTTACATGCATCTGTCTTTTGTTATCTCTGTCTCTTGTTATCTCTGTCTCTTTGCTCCTCTCTCTTCTCTCCTCGATTTTTACCATTCCTCCCCTCTTTCAATAATGTCTCCATTGTCTCTTAACTCACTCCTCCCGTCCCATTACCGTCCCCACTTCCTTCATCTCCCGTTGCACCTTCCCCTCTCACTCCTCCACATTTTGTACCATTCTCTCCTCAATCTTTGCCTTTATTTGCGTCTTTCCTTGAGTCCCCTCACCCACACTCTTTTGCCTCCTCACTCAGCTTCTTAGCTCTTTTCTATATCTCTGTACCCTCCTCTATACCCCACTCTCTTCTTTAGCTCTCTGTGGCTCTCCGTCCACCACCCATTCTGTTACCACCTCCTCTGTATTTATCCCAATTTATTTATTTCTCGGTCTCTAGCCTTCTCCGCCTGTGTGCCGTATTAGTATTTAGTTTTGCAGCACAATATCTTTGGTGCAACAACATCAACTGTTGCATGGCTAAACATTTATAAGGTACAAGGTTTAGCCATGCAACAGCTGATGTTGTTGCAACAAGGATATTGTGCTGCAAAACTAAATTCTTATATGGTTCCAAAAGCGAGACCTATTGGCTATGCCAATGCTTGTTTCTTCAGCTTTCAGCACTCCGGAGCAGTGCATGTGTTTTCTTGCTCTCTCCCACGTGTGAGGCTTCCAGCTCACACCCCTCCCCTCTGCTGTCTTGCCACGCCTCTCCTTTGCCTCCGCGCCCTAACCTGCTCACCTTTTTGTTGTCTTTTTTTCAACCACCCCCTCACTAACTCCTCTGATGCTTGTTCACCCACACAATTGTTCCCACCCCTCTTGACAGCCTTCAAATGCTCCCTCACATCCTTTTAAAATTGTTCTAACTTTTTCAAAGAGCCCAGCAACCTCAATTTATTTCTGGATTGGTCTTTTCTTTAGAATGGACTTCCGCTTACCTTTTGTAATTTTTTTAATTTACCATACCAAGATGGCGCAACCATCCTGAATCTGAAAATTAAACACAGCCAAAATGGCTGCAGGAGTGTTACGACATATATGTGTGCACACGTGGTGATGCATGCAGGGGCATACATCATCACAATGCTAGCAGCATTTTACCTTTTTTCCGATGCTGCGCAAAATCGACAGCACAGCCTTTGCTTTCTTTTTTCCGATGCTGTTCAGCATTAGCAAAGCCATAACGCTGTCTAACTCCTTTGAAAGGCAGATCTTTTGGCTTTAACCCCTTCCATGCGGGCTAATTCCACCGCGGCGTGGGGAAGGGGGCGGGCCGTGGTGCCGCGGTACACATGACGAGTCCAGTTCGTCATGCTGCACAGTGGAGCTGTGCTCATGACAAGCTGGACTCGTCATGGCTCCGCCCACTCCTTCAGATCGCCCGCACAGGTGGGGAATTTGCCAAAGCGTGCAGGAGTGCCGCAGTAGTTATGACGAACTCAGCTCGTCATGAGCACAGCTCCACTGTGTTTCATGACTAGCTGAGCTCGTCATAAGCATCGAAGCGGTTAAGAATGCTTCTGCAAGGCAAAGCAACTTGCAACATATTTTTTATACTATCTAAAAGAGCTTCCACTCACATTTTCAGAGGTCTTGCAATGTACCATGCTGCATGTGACTGACTCATC
The DNA here is from genome assembly GCF_964263255.1 of Lissotriton vulgaris. Lineage (NCBI taxonomy): Eukaryota > Metazoa > Chordata > Amphibia > Caudata > Salamandridae > Lissotriton > Lissotriton vulgaris. Next base: position 81,022,710 of record NC_141699.1, read on the forward strand.
CAGTTCAGTGCATTCTGGTACTTGAAGGTTTTGCTTTTCCCCTAACGGCCCAGGAGTGCAACTACCAAAAGACAATGAAAGAAGTATGACTTGATCAACTACTCCTCTTAGGATGTTACTACTTGAGATTTCAAAAGGGGCAGCTACTCCATTGGAGCAGAGGAGCGTCGTCCCACTTAAATATAACCCCCAAAGCCCCCGAGATGAAATATAAAAAGGTAATTTCATGTTATTTTTCATCTTCCCGTCCTGAACCAAGTGTCAAGGTGAGTAGTGTTAAGTGACAGCAGGGAGGAGTGGTGGGAAGACAGCTGCCTTTGCAATGTTTAAAGTTTGCATGTCTCTCTGGCCGACCGTCTTGGACCGGCCAGCCAGACATGCTCAATTGAAACCTCTCAACCAGCTGTCTTAAGACAGTGGGCTGCAAGTAAGTGCAGGCCTCTAGTGCGCTGTGGAGCGCCGAGTGAGGACGCTCCCTCCAATCAGGGTGCTGCTCAAATGCTGCATGTGAGCAGTGCCAGGATTGGGCAAGGGAGTTTGCTGTACCCGCAGTCCCGCAGTCGAGAAAGAGGAGTTTTCTTTTTATTTTCCTGCAAAGCCCCATCCCACGTGCCTGCCCTCTCCGCCTTGTAGATACAAGCCACCACTGGATTTATGAACTCTAGGGGCTAGATGTAGGTAAATTAGATTTACCGATTCTAAAATACCGAATTTTACCGATTCGGTATTTTAGAATCGGTAAATCTAATGTAGGTAATGATTCGGTATTTTTTACCGAATCGGTAAGATTCGGTATTTACCGATTCGGAAAATACCGATTCGGTATTTGCTATTGACTCCTATGGGCCTTGAAGCCCATAGGATTCAATAGCAAAAACCGAATCGGTATTTACTGAATCGGTAAAAATACAGAATTGGCAAGGGGGACAGGGTGTCACTTTGACACCCTGTTGCATCCCTGTTTCTAGCTAGTGTGCCATGTGGCACACAGACATGTCCTAAGAGGGCATGTCTGTGTGCCACATGGCATAGGTGTATATGCACAGATGTGCATGTACACAAGAATTTGTTATTTACCATGCAATTGTATTGCATGGTAAATACCGAATCCTGAAAGGCCTGTAGCACTGTTAAAAGTTCTACCTACATCTGAAAATACAGTTTCGGTAATTTTACCGATCGGTAACATTACTGAATCGGTAAAATTTACAGAATCGGTAAATTTACCGATTCTGTAATTTTACCGATTCGGTATAATTACAGATTCGGTAAAATTACTGAATCGGAATGTATTTTGAGCCCCTACATACCAATGTCCAAATACCGGTCGGAAACGGCAGAAAATCTGTATTTTCGGCCGTTTCCGACCGGTATTTGGACACCTACATCTGGCCCTAAGGTCTTCACAAAGACATCTACAAAGGCTGGTGAACGTCCTCCGTGATGAGGTAGGATACATTTAAACATCTGTCAACAGCCTTGCTCACTACAAGAATGCACACATTAACATCCATCCACGCATCCTTCGCACAAGATTACCATCCAAACAATAGCCGCTATTCATGACTACCTTTCATGGACCTCAAGCACTAGGTCACACAACTCTTCAGTGTCTTGCAATGTGCTTACAACAGGGTATACATAAACAGCATAGAATCTAACACACTGGGGATAGGGCTGGATAAAACACAGAGGAACCCAACAGTTTTGCTGCTAAATGGAAGGGAAGATTTACTGAACTTTATGCATGCAACGTAGCGTGTGGGGCGGGGGGGTTCTGCACTCCATTGTGACAAAGGGAGAGGGCAGAAATGTGCTATATCTATTAGGATATTGTGTATTTCTGCTCTCTCATAGCTCTGGCGCACCTTTGCGCCACAATGCAAGGATTCCTGCATTATAGCCACAATCGTTTTTTTGTGCAGGAAGGAATATCATCTTGCACAAAAACAATCCTTAGAAACTTATTGCTATTTGTATGTGTGTTGCAGCACACAAACAAAAAGGAAATAGCAAGGAAAAATAAAGATATTTCTCCTCATTACGCCAGTCGTGGGTGGGTGAACTATTTTGGACCAAACCCATGCTTACTGACTTTAGTGAATATGGGTTTTCATCAGAATGCATGGGTGGATGCACAGGAAGAAATACTGAAGTTCCCCCGTGGCCAGTTTATACTTTCCTATATAGCATAGCTCATAAAGTCAATCAATTAGCCTTCATATTGACACAGGTACAACAAAGTTTGTTAGCTCATTTTTAGTATTTTATTAACTTTATTCTTTTTCTGTAGTGTATCAAAAGGATTTTTTTATAAAATATTTTTTTTCCTTCTCTTTAAATCTTTTATCTTATGTATTAATCAATTCATTAACATAAGTAGTAATCAAATCAACATTAAAATACAGTGAACAATACCTTTGTCTTTGCAATATATCTAAAAAACAATTGTTCATACAGTGGAAAACAAGACCCTGTCTGACACACACCTACTACCATACACACCTACTCATTCATACATTTCTACATACTTTCCAAACCCAAAAACAATTTCTAAGGTTGAAGTAACACAGATATTGTTTGTGTGTTTCCACGCCAGGTCTACGCGTGTTTCGGTGGATTCTGACCACCTTCCTCAGGACCAGATAAGAAAAAGTTTATTCTCCCCTCAGCGTTTGTGTGCAGGGTACCTGAAATGACAAACACAATATAATGTACCTGTGACATAGCCTCAGTTGAAGGACAGGTGAATTAATCTACCATATTACATCTAAAAATGAGCTAACAAACTTTGTTGTATCTGTGTCAATATGAAGGCTAATTGATTGACTTCATGAGCTATGCTATATAGGAAAGTATAAACTGGCCACAGGGGAACTTCAGTATTTTTTCCTTGATGTTGTCCTCTCTTTTCCCTGGTCATTAATTCAATTGTAGAGGGGGTCCCAAAATGTATGCTATTGGATGCACAGGAAGCCCATTCTCTACCCATGTAACTGCTCCTCAACACAAGTGACGTGAGAGAGTCCAATGCTCTGCATTGTGTTCTTTTTTTTGTTTTTTTTTACAAAGCCATGCAAAGTCAGACAAATCAGACTTTTTGTAGCTTTGTAAATATCAAAATAGATTTTGCATCAGACTGCACAGCAAAGTGCCCCAACCCTGACACGAAATCATAGTAATCCGGGCCAGAGTCCAATCAGGCCTCGATTTGTGCTCCAAGCAGAATGTGCAGCTGTGAAAAAGTACTGAGCAAAGGATGCTTTTAAGATGATCAAACCCACAACGAAGCAAAATAATGAACGTCTCCGAGAGGTATCCCGGGTGGAAGCTGCTTCCCATGCCTTGCCATTTGGTACCACTATACCTGCCCTTGCTACACCTGGTCTCAGTGGGCTTGAAGACAACAGCAAGAACATAAAGTAAGCAGAACTCTAAAGATGTGATTAGTTGATATATTTACACTTCTTGCTTTTCCCCTAGCCTTCGAAGAACAAATGGGAGAGCGTTAAAGAACTAAGCATGGAGCCATCCCTGTGATGTCATCGGGGTCAAAGGGTGCGTGACATCCGTCCTGCTGGCTAGCATCTGGGCTGTTAGGAAATCTCTGGTCTTGAGCAGAATCCATCTCATGAGTTTATTATAATGCAGCATCAGTCTTCCTGCATATCTTCAGTACATGGACATATAGGAGTGTACCAACCATTGGTGTAGCAGGTGCAGTGGCACTGAGGTCCAGTGCCCTCAGAGGTCCTTTCAGCTGTATTAAATGCTGTAGTTTACTTTCCCAAGAACAGTCAAATTGACCATTTTCCTTGCTTGCACCAGGGCCCATGGCACCCTTGCTACGCTAGATCCGACGGAGGGAGCACCAGAGCGTGCCACTTCCCCATTCGCATCATAAAAGCCCCACATCCAGAATTTGCCCTCGGCCAGTTCCTAAACTGCACCCTATGGGGGATATTTCAAGTATTTCAGGCATCCATCTGGTCCTCCACAGATAAATTCTTCCTCAAAAGTACCAAAAACCTTGTAAGCATGTTGTGCCATAAAGATGCTGTGAAAGGTATGTGATTGCCATGGCGCTGAAGGCAGCCTTCGGTGGACTGGCATCTTAAGGTAGAAAAGGAAGTAAAAATAAAATGCTTGGTTTGGGCTCCGCCAGTATATGGTGTCTTCCCACTATTTATGTGGAATTCCCTGGCAATATGAACAGTAGTTACCTTAGATATTATTTTCTGTATAACACTAAAACATACACACTATTCAGTTTTCGGACATCCAGACGACAAGTCAGATCTTTCCTCGCCAGAAGCAGTGTCTAGCCTTTGGTTAACAAGCATTAGACTGACCAACTAAGTCAGTCGTGTGCCCTCTGCCCTCATCCCCAGTTCTGCCAAATACCATGCATCAGGCGTTAGACTAACGCATTTTAGAGTGGTCGTCCGCTTCACTGCACTGAAATGCAAAGTCATGGGTGATAGTGCCTGTTAGACCTGTCTGGCCTTTTGCGTAGCCCCACCTATTAATTATTTATTTTGTCCTCTTTTTGCCCCTCATACCCTTCTCATCTTTTTGTGTCCACTAGATTTTTATGGTATTGGCTTGGGGGTAGATGCTCTTTTGCCCTCATGGTTTTTCACCTTAGGCCTAGGTGCCTTTCCTGACAGGAATTCACCTAGATATACAAAATGGTGGTTTTCAACTGTCACAACTGTCACACCTGAGATCTGTCCCATAGGATAGAATAGGGCATTCCAGAACCTTCTGGTCCCTTCTGGACCTCTGAGGGTCAGCCTATATAAGGCGGAATGCTGGGCAGCCATTTTGTCTTGCAGAGTAGGCTAGTTGGAGTTAAGGCTGTAGCATAAGGCGGGGGTAGGATCATCAGAGGGTTGACCTCCCATTGTAGGGACGCTCCTTACTGGTTCACCACCCTTCTCCCCTTGTAGTTGCTGACCTGACCCTGGGCGCCTGTTCACATCCGGTCCCAGAGGAAAGAGTGGGTGAGGGAGGTTGCACTGGAGTGAAGCTCCTTCCACTGCCCAGTGAGGAAAAGGGTCCTGGTGCAGATTAAAAGAGAGGGATTCCTGTGTGCCTTTATCAGAAGTCACGAGAACAGAGAGAAAAGGAGGACCCAACAGGCATCCAACCGAGCCCCCCCCCCTCTGTTGTTACCTGTGGTGTTGATTCGCCTCATCAGGGGTAGTGGGATTATCCTGGTTGGGGGCTAGAACCGAGTGCCTGGCGCAGTGTCGCCGAGTGAACTGGCCGCGTAGTGAAGGCTGCCCCCATCTCTCTGTGCCTGGTGACTGAGGCGGTAGGATCACTTGTGGAATTTCATTCTCCCCGCACTGCGCAGGCCCTGCTGACTGAACGCGAGTCCCGGAGCGTGGGCGGAACCCGAGGAGGAGGTCCCGCGAAGCTGAACAGACTCCGTCCGTAAGCCGCTACTCACCCGCGCATGCCTGGTCGAGCCGCTTCCCTCAAGGAAGGCGGAGTTACCACCGGTGGAGGAAGCGGGCGGGAGACGAGCATCGGCTCTTCTCCGCTTGTGTGCCCTCTTTCCCCGCTCTAGCTCCAACAAGGAGGAGCTGTTTTAGTGGGAGAGGAGGGTCGAGGGGCCAACAGGCCGTGTCAAGTGCCCTGGTGTGGTCTGGTTCCTTCCCCCTGACGATCGGAGACACAGGCCCAGTGGGCTCAACACAAAGAAGTAAGGAGTGAATGAGAGGAGGAAGTTGGAGGCCGTAGATTGTCTATTAGAGGAGCGGAGACTATCGGTTGGCCACTCGAGGATTGAGCTAAACTGGGCAAAACCCTTCAAGACTTCTACAAAGATCATCTTAGATCTGTTGTTGAATGCTGACTGTATATTATTGGTAAATAAACCCCCTTAAGACAGCTCTAGAGAAGAGCTCGCACCGAATAAGTGGAGTGGGGAGTACTAGCCACCTCTCCTTGGTGCCATAGATGGGGGGTAAATGGTATTAACCTCTACTAGAGGAGTCAAGTCTAGCTGACTTTGTAAGGTGTGCAGACACTGCTCCCTGAAAACCAATGTAATGTACTTTTATGCTAAAAAGTTGAAATGAGAGATATCTTTACAGCTTTGTAGAAAATTGATAACTTCACTGTTTGAATGTATTGTACTGAACTGTGCTAACTAAGGACAAATAATAGAGAAGAGAACAAAGTAATATTTTTAGAAAGCAACACATATTTTCATACAAAAGTTGGTGTAGTGTTTCTTTTTGAGTGGAATTGCTGTGAGTTACTGCTGGGTGGTATGCAACCTTCACACATGTGCCTCTATTAGTGACTGTCTTACCCTAGGCCAGGCTACCCTAGGTGACCTGACAACTTTAGGTCCAACAGTGCCTCTGCTTTTAAAAAGGAACACTAGAAATCATGAGGCTTAAGCACAAAACTAAAGCTGTAATTGCTGCGCCCTGTGCGCGCTTCTCCCAGGGTAAAAACTGGCTCAGAGTCTGCAACTCTTGTTGCTGCTGTAACAAATTAACAATGTAACATTATACTAGGATTCACCCGACACTGCCGGGTGTGCGGCATATTTGATGCATTAGTGATGGCTGACGTAAAAATAAGTGCCCAATGAGAGACTTAGAGTTGTGGAAAATAGGAAGATTGATGTACATAAGCAGCGTTCATTTGCCCTCTCCCGTCCCCCTCCCTGTAGGCACCACGTATACCCTGAAATATTGACCGTATCACTCCGCCAGTAAAAGCCCGTGCCCATATGTACATGACAGCCATTTTAGGCACCTTGGCCTCTTGCCCACTCATTAGAATCACTGGCTTCCCTCCTGCGCGCATTTGAGCACCCCCCTCCCACTCTCACATGCATAGACCATGAAACCCAGCACTCTGCGCGACCCTGCTATGAAAGGCAACCCTCCTGCTTGACCCAGGCACCCCCCCATTTCCCTCTTGAAGAAGCATCCTTCGCCTCAGCTGACATAGCCCCCCAGCTGTATCTGACTGCCCCTATTCTCTCATGTACGGGTCATAAGACCTCTCTCTCTCTCTGTGCGACTCTGACCCTGTGCGCGCCCTGACCCCCTCCTTCTCCCTCACATGGACAAGTCATAACCCTTCCTCCTCTGCAAAACCCTGTCCTTGGGAGTCACGGCCGCGCCTGACCAACACCTCCTTTCCTTCCATGAATACCCCTCTGTTGACAAGCCTCCCCTCCGCGCTCGATTGTCCACGCGGCATGAATACCACTCCTTTGATGACCCCTTCCCCCGAGTCCAGCTGACCACACATGTCCGAGGCCATCGCCTGAGCCAGGAGATACCATTTACTGCCCTTATTGTATGAAGTCACTCCTCTTCAAAGGATCCTCTATTGGTCTTAGCCACCCCACCCCCTGGGCTATGATCAGGCGTACACATCCTACGAAACACTCAGCTGCGTGATTGCCCTCCCCTCTTATCAGCAGGTCAAGGGTTCCCATTGTGAATGTATGTGGGGTAGGATCACCACGAGGATTATAGGGATGTCTTTCTTTTGCGTCATACTGACCTGATTGTACTATCAAGTGTTTTGTAAGATATAAAAGCAAGAGTCTCAGCTCACTTGTTAGAGCACCTCCCGATGGCACCTTGTTTCGTGTCTGACATGACAGGCTCTCCTCATGAGAATTAAACTCTGTTCTTGATTCCTGCTTTCAGCGCCCGTCTCTTTATTTTGGTAATTATTCAGAATGGGAACTAAGAGGCGTCTTGCGCCAGCAGCCTGGGCATCGATGGTAATATGGGCTCCTGTTCCACAATTGGCGTCCCAACGCGGGGTCCATCAGTGACATAAGGTCCAGTAAGAGAGATCCAGACGATGAGGTGAACATCTAAATGATCGGAGTATACCTGCCTTGAGAGGGCCCTCGTCCGGCTGCCGATTAAATGAACTTCACCGATTCTGAACGGACCTCTCTCGAGTGACCTACTGTCCTGACTGGAATCCCACAGGACTGCTGCGGTAAAATCATGGAGTAAGAGAACGATCGGGCGCTGGAAGGAGGAAGGCGAAGAACTGCCCACACGGTCCGGTCCGGGTAAGGTCGCATAAATGCGACAAATTGTGAAATGATTGTTTGTTGGATAATACTAGTATTACGCTTTGTTGAAACCTCTGGAGATTCACCGTCTGCAAACGGAGAAAACAACAGGCTCTCCCTTTGCAAGCAGTGAAGGATAGGTAACGCAGACTTTTGTCCCCATTGTAATCTGTCGTGCCTATCTTCCTCCCCCACTGTTTCCCGAACTGTCGTTCGTGGATTATTGTCTGGAGATTCTTTGTCTGCAAACAGGGAAGAACAAGGTCTCTCTTTGCAGGTAGAGAAAGAGTAGGTAACGATAACTTTTCGTGCCCACTTATTCTCCCCACTGATTGTTTGATTGACCGAACATTGATTGTTCGATATTGGTTCTTTTGAGGTATTCACCGCCGCCAAACAACGGAGAATAGAAATATTCTGCCTAGTCTTTGCCCGCTGTGATAAGATAGGTAATGCAGACCTTTGTCCCCGTTGTAATCCGTCATGCCTATCTTCTCCCCACTGGTTGGTAGCCTGTTTAGCCCGGACCGCTTATTAGAGATGAACCATCCAGCTCCACTGGAGGGTACACCTAATAAGGACATGTTCATTAAGTGTGGACTAGTCGCTATAGCTTATAGTAGGTTATGGCATAAAAATACAAGAAAAAGAGTTGAGCGAAATCAGTAGGCCACTGATGAGTTATCAACTTCGCTAAAAATAAAATAAGAAACGTTAGAAATAACCCGCAATAAGAAACATAAAAATGGCGAGGGAAGACAAGCTTGACACCAAGGCAGCCACGAGGTAGCTAGGTTCCGTTGCCTATTCCTGCCCCAAACATGTCTGCCTCATTGCCCACCACGCCCAAATAACGGTCACATGAAATAGAAACAATCCAATAGGTACCTACCCCCATTCCGGAAGCTCCCGAAGTGCAACAGGCTCGCGGTTACGCCCATCTGGAAGGCGAGGCCTCGAGGCACGAGGGGCTTGCCTGGCCACGGTCAGGAGGAGATGATGTTGGGCAGGCGGTCCAAAGAATGACAGAGACCTCTCCTTCTCTCCTCTTCTGCTGCCCTGCAGGCCGCGGGGGGGGGGGCTGTCTTGCCTCAGCCACCGACCACCCCCCCCCTTCTGTCTCTCGCCTGGTCCGACCCACGAAGAAGGCCGAAGCCAAAAGCGAGAATGGCGGCGCTTGCAAGTAGTCCCGCCACATGTCAAATTCCTGGATAGTTACAGGTAGTGCCGCCACATGTTGACGCCTGGACAGTTCCAGGTAGTCCCGCCACATGTCAAGAGAAAAGGGGGGGCTGTCTTGCCTCAGCCGCCGACCACCCCCCCCCATCTTCAATAGCCAGCACGGCCAATATCGAGGCGACGGAGCCGAGGAACGGCGCGGGGTCGCTGGAAGGGGGAGGTGACGCGAACGAGCCTCCCCCACCTCCCTCCAGGTGGAGGCTTCCAGCGACACCCCAATGCTCTTACTTAAAGAGGGTCAACATCAAAAAGCGGTCTTCTGCCCAGGACGGGCACACGCTCCATGCCTTCTCTCCTCGACCTTGAAGATTCTATGAGAGCCGGGGGGCACCCCGATCCCTCCGCATGGGCGCCCCCATCCCCCTCACTGGGAAACCGCGACATCGACGCACTCCTGCCGACGCCAGCCTCGGTTTGGAAATGGCTAAAATACAGCCACAGCACAGACATGTTCAGTTCCGGGGGAACACCAGAATGACCCGGTAGGAAAATTGTTGCTGCCCTCCCCACTCTTTGACTGATGTTAGACTGTTCAAAACTTTCAAACTCCCTGTTCACCCGGATTGCTCGAATCTTGATGCCCTGAGATACGTGTGCATTTTTGGACAATGAAAGTTGATAAGATGGATAGTGATTATGTGCTTAGAGAAGAAAGCAATACAGATATTGATCATGTGTTTGGACAAAGAACTGACTTAGGGTGGGTACCAATTATGATATGGAAAATGAATTGGTGTAATTCAGATAATAAATGAGCATTTGGATAATGAATTAATGAATTAATTGAAAAACTGAATTACTGACATGCATCATGCTTGCTCTGTAGGGAAGTTTGATACGATTTTATTGCACTGCTGCACTTTATGCAATGAACTGCCACCAACTTCGTTCTTCTTATGTACAGTTCCAGTCTGCTCCGTGGCCGGTCCACTGGGTTGTAGGCCTGTATGTATACATCAACACTTTTTATTAAAAGTATTTTGAAAAAGAAAGCATAGTTGTAGTGGTTGCATTAATGAGTTTCGAATGTTTTGCTACTATGAGCAGAGAATAAGTATGATGAAAGCTGAAGGTTAAAAAGGACCAGATATTTAGCAGCTACATTATGTGTCACAGGCAGCTGGAAAAATGTTTTAGACACACTTAAAACGACACCACAGAAATGCCACCTGACCGCCACCCTTGCACCCAACAAAAGGGGTTGCGACCAAGTAACCCATGTAGATATTATACACCTGACATTGCTGGTCCCTCTGGGCTTAAACGCCGAGATGGTAAAGGAATGCAGTACGTGGGGATAGGTCGAGTATTTGGTAGGTAAAAACATTTTCGGATTACTACATGCTAATGTGGTTTGAATGCTTCCCCCCCCCACCCCTTCTTTCTCCTCCCTCCTGCAGGTCACGTCAGAACGTCGGCTGAAGTGTGGGAGAGCGATGATTAAACCACCGACGAAAAGGGAAGGAGGGAATATGTGCATAGTCCTTATGACGACAAGTTTTTTAAAAGACGTAGACTTAAACATGACTGTTCCTCCTTAGAACGTAGCGACTGGGAGGATGGACTGACATAGAAACTTGACGGGTACTGTATGACGAAAATTGACTCGAAATAACACGTTAGATAATGTAACTAGACGTTTTGACTAGATAGGGAAAGGACAAAGAAGAGTGCATGGGTAAGGGTTACCAAGGCACCACCCGTCTGGGAAGTTAGAAATGTTGCTGATGTTCAAAATGTACTGCCCCCCCTTCTCACACTCTTATAGATCTAGCCAAGCTGTCCGACTGTTCTCCCGATCAATACTTGCCGTTGCCTCAGCCTGGAGAGCTTCCCACCAAAGGAAGGAACTGAAAAATGGTTTAAGATCCAACCATGGGTAAATAGCGCGACCAGGTTAATTTCAGATCGACTGACCGAGGTGTAAGTATTGGCAATTGAGAACGCTCGCAGAAATAACAAGCGAGAGGGAAAAGGAGGGAAAGGTAAAAAGAACTAAGCACGAAGATAAATAGGATAGTAAAGACATGAAGGATATAAAAAAAAAAAAAAAAAAGAAAAAAAATAGATTTTGTTGGCCAACTGTTGTTTTGTGTTTTGTCGTGAATGTCTTATATATGTGTAATACATGTACTGTCTTCCTCTGTCTGAGTTCGTGTGTGTGTACTGTAGGGGTTTATGTTCTCCCTCTGTTGCGTCTCTCCGTTACCTGACCCCCTGTTGTTCTGTGTTGTGAACGCACTAAATGACCCATTTTTTGTACACGTCTCTCTCTCTTTCTCTATCTTTCTCCCTTTTTCCTATATCTGTCTGTCTCTGTCTCTGTCTGTCTGTCTCTATCTCTCTCTCTACATGTCATACGTGTACCAAATGGCTCGTTTAGATTGCGGACGACTCTCACTCTCTACGAGAGTCTCCCTGTTTCCTCTTCCTTTTTTTATGGTAAAATCGTGCCTCGCTGGCACCAGTCTGATTGGATACTTATTGAACGCGAAGGTGTTCAGCGAAATTGACCGAAACTAAAATGATTGTATCTCGCCATATTACTACCTCTCCTTTCTGCAAAAATGAATGAACTTGAATTGGCTGAAAAGGAAAGGACAGGTAAGACGACTAAAGTCCCCCAAATCAGGCCATTTATAGGGGAACTGTATGTCAATGGCACCTTATGTCTGTTCTTCAGAGACGAACGCCAACGTCTAGATTGACCCCCAATGCCCAGATTGCCCCACCCCCCTTTTTGCGCCGAAGCGTAAGCGCCCGAAGCATCCCGCCCCATTTTTGATAGAACCCAGTTGCTGTCCCGGATATAAACATGATGACCATGAATAGCTGTTGACCCCCGAGAAAACACTGTTTTGCATGACTCTCGATGATGGCATCCCCGCCCTGTCTGAAAATGTTAGCCAGTCCTGAAGGGAAATGCTCCGTAATGTTGAATATGATGTAACGCACAGTTGATGGGAATCTCATTTATCCTCACTTGAGTTATAAACAGGACAATGAATAAACCTGCCATAAACTCAGTAGGAATGCTGACACATGCACTGCTTGGTAATAGGACCTCTGACTGTGACCAATGAACGTATCTCCCAAATGCGTAGAATTGAGGGAGGAATTCACATGCGTAGATATCTTCTTCTGCCATTTCTCTAAAACCTTGTCTTGTACCTATTCAAAGATTCACGATCACCGAAGGAGATGGGTCAGATGTGACGTACAGCCTGGCTGCGGATCTTGGGACTCGTGTGACCTCGACCAAAGGTGGAGCCGCAGAGCAACAGGATACGGGACGAGACCGCAATTTCAACGTGGAAAATGAAAAACGATGGGCCGCCTCGAAGCCCTCCGCCTGCTAACCCACGTGTGCCTGGAGTCTCCGTCCCCCTTCTTTGGGCCCGATGGATGGGCCTGCCTGCTTGTTATCCTTTGCTCCCTTGGTCCCTTTTGCGTGTCCCAGGAACTCTGACCCAACTCCGCCCTCTCACCTATCGACTATTTGAACCTCCCTCACCCTCTTTTCCACGTGACTTTTTGCCAAGGGAAAGAACCGCATTCCACTGGGAATAGGGTGCTGCCATAGAACTGTGGGTGCCGAGCATAAGGCGCCACCAACCGGATTGTTTAAGGAACAGGACTGTGGTCTAACAGCAGAGGACTGACCGCACCCTGCAACGCGAAAGGATAGGACTGAGCTGGACCCATAGCTCCACCGCCGGTGCTCAACAGCGCCAACGAAAGTACACGGACTAGAGCCTACCAGTGATGGCTCAATAATAAAAAGACACTGTGACGAAGAGATCTTGTATATTGAACTGATTCCGCCCTCAACTGCTTGGTCAAAATGTTCATTGGTCACATTTTTAAGTCAGAAACATTTATGCTATGTAGTGCTTTTGAAATGATAGGAACTCGACAAATGCAATTTCCTATGTGCTGCATTCTGCCCATCACATCAACTGTTCATGATTTTTGTGCAATATGTTAGAATTGACAAATGCTATTTCATCAACCACATGTTTATATGTACGCCCCCTAACTAGGAGGGATAGGAAAATGAACTTTTATATATACCCCCATCAATTAGAAAAATGAACTCTGCTATGTAAAAAGGGGCGACTGTGGAAAATAGGAAGATTGATGTACATAAGCAGCGTTCATTTGCCCTCTCCCGTCCCCCTCCCTGTAGGCACCACGTATACCCTGAAATATTGACCGTATCACTCCGCCAGTAAAAGCCCGTGCCCATATGTACATGACAGCCATTTTAGGCACCTTGGCCTCTTGCCCACTCATTAGAATCACTGGCTTCCCTCCTGCGCGCATTTGAGCACCCCCCTCCCACTCTCACATGCATAGACCATGAAACCCAGCACTCTGCGCGACCCTGCTATGAAAGGCAACCCTCCTGCTTGACCCAGGCACCCCCCCATTTCCCTCTTGAAGAAGCATCCTTCGCCTCAGCTGACATAGCCCCCCAGCTGTATCTGACTGCCCCTATTCTCTCATGTACGGGTCATAAGACCTCTCTCTCTCTCTGTGCGACTCTGACCCTGTGCGCGCCCTGACCCCCTCCTTCTCCCTCACATGGACAAGTCATAACCCTTCCTCCTCTGCAAAACCCTGTCCTTGGGAGTCACGGCCGCGCCTGACCAACACCTCCTTTCCTTCCATGAATACCCCTCTGTTGACAAGCCTCCCCTCCGCGCTCGATTGTCCACGCGGCATGAATACCACTCCTTTGATGACCCCTTCCCCCGAGTCCAGCTGACCACACATGTCCGAGGCCATCGCCTGAGCCAGGAGATACCATTTACTGCCCTTATTGTATGAAGTCACTCCTCTTCAAAGGATCCTCTATTGGTCTTAGCCACCCCACCCCCTGGGCTATGATCAGGCGTACACATCCTACGAAACACTCAGCTGCGTGATTGCCCTCCCCTCTTATCAGCAGGTCAAGGGTTCCCATTGTGAATGTATGTGGGGTAGGATCACCACGAGGATTATAGGGATGTCTTTCTTTTGCGTCATACTGACCTGATTGTACTATCAAGTGTTTTGTAAGATATAAAAGCAAGAGTCTCAGCTCACTTGTTAGAGCACCTCCCGATGGCACCTTGTTTCGTGTCTGACATGACAGGCTCTCCTCATGAGAATTAAACTCTGTTCTTGATTCCTGCTTTCAGCGCCCGTCTCTTTATTTTGGTAATTATTCAGAATGGGAACTAAGAGGCGTCTTGCGCCAGCAGCCTGGGCATCGATGGTAATATGGGCTCCTGTTCCACAGAGTGAGGTCAGTATGAGTACTTTGATGCACAGGCGGGACTTCCTGCAGCCGCCCGCGGTGGCGCTGAGGTGGGCAGCTGCAGTTTGAGGTTTTGGCAGGCTCGAAAAGTAAGTGCTGCTAGCACTACTGTGTGCTTTGGTATTATTGGCCCAGTCGCGACCAGAGCTGACCACCTCACCACCGGTTTCAGGCACGCTGCGTCACCAGGATGCAACAGGTAGAGGGTAAGATGGACTATACTCACACAGTGAATCGTCCTTTTAACCAAAATGGTGGTAGGCAATCACGGTTGCACATGATTTAGGTGGACTGCATAGCTTCAGGTGGCAGAATGATGGGACAGAAAGTCTGTCCTCATATTCCTTGAGCTTGCTTATGTCATCTCAAGCACAGATGAAGCCTGGGTCTCATGCAGAACTGGAGGGCTCATCTTCTTCATTCTTAGTCACAGTCAGAGTGACAGCCTGCAACTAGGAATAAAGACACTCATGCACAAGAGGAAGGTCTATACAATCCTACTGCCAAATGGTGTATCTTTCCATAGCTAGGTGCGTTGTGCAAGCTTGTAGCATTCATCACACAGAAGCACAAGCCTCAAAAAACACACAAACGCAAAAAAACTCCAGAGCTAATGTTCAGCCCCTTGATGTAATATGTTGGACAGGAGCTTTGTGGTATTTGTACAATTCTAAGTATATTTACTTAGGCATGAGTCTGATAAATGAAACATGTTCAACAATTATTTCCTATGCTTTGCAGCAGGTAAGTTAGAGTTTCTTGTTGCTCAAATGGGTGTTATTTCTGATATCTATATATGTTTCCCTCTTCTTCATAGTTTGCTCGCGAGAAAGTGTCAAGCATAGTCGTCAAAATGTCACTCATAATTACTCTGAAATTATGAAAATGTCACACATAGCAATCTGAAACCTTGGCAGCTATGCATCCCAAGCCCCGCTAACTGCTCACACAACGCCATCTTTGTTGCGATGAAAAAGGCAGAGAGATGGATCTTCCACCGGTTAGAGACTCCGAGACTCGCGAGTGCCAAGAAGATGCCTCAGCATTATTGATCCTTTAATTTAGTCCTGCTTTATAGCGGTTTGCCCCTCCATTTAAAGGGGGAGGAAGGAGCCAGCGTCGAGTCGGTGCCTGTAATTAACTTATCAGGCGCTGGCAGGTCTGGTTCCGCCTCAGGCTAGTCAGAGGGTTGTATATCAGAAGCAATGGTGCAGCTGTGGTCATCCGCGGCCCGCTGTTTCCAGAGAGGGAATTTGTTTCACATATATGGAGACAATGGGGCTTAATTACAAGCCCCTTGCGCCACCCGAACGTCACTTTTCCCATGTTAAAAATAACGCACAAGTGGCGCAAGTGGCGTGTAAATAAGTCTCAATGTTTATAGAGCCTGTAGATGCCTCAAGGGTTGGTCATGGGGCATTTCCTCTTCAAACCCTCCAAGATTACAAGATTAGTCGGAAAAAATGGTACTCAATGGTCTGTTGGGCTGTAACCAAAGTGTGTGAAGTTTCCATCCCAGAATGCACCGCTTTCTCTGAAAATGGTAATGTTTGATTAACATATATGCCCTGATTATGAGTCCAGCAATGCCACTTCTCCTCATTCTTAATAGGCCATTGTTTCTACACCAAGGGCCAGATTTTACAAGCGACTTGCCCCACTTTTGCGTCACATTTAAAATGGGAAAAATGACACAAAAGTGGAGCAAGGAGTTTGTAAATCTGCCCCCAGTTTCTCAGGTGCTGAACACAATACCTGAGTAATTCTGTGTCTTATCCAGTTTTTTCTAGCATGTGAGGAGCTGTAGGCAGGGGCAGTCTAAGCATTTGGAGGGCCCTGGACCAAACGTATTCAGAACAGCTTTGAACTCAGCTCTATCAAGCCCTCTTTGGCCAGGTCGCTGACAGTGCACCGGCACACTCGACCTCATTCTAAATGTGTTTACATCTAATATTCAGGGATAGTGGTGTGTGTTTTCAATATTGCAACACAGCAGCAGCAGCTCAATATTACTGGATTTAACCTCTATGACACCCTCCCATTTCTCACATGTGAGGTCCTGTTTTGATCTAAAAGAAACTGCTTCTATGAATTTTTCAATTTTGTCGAAAAACAAACATTTCTCTGCCAGTTGCCTGTATAAGACTCCATAACATCCCCAACATTAAAAATAAATTAAGGAATAAGGTATTTAAAACAATCTGGTAAAAATTATTCAATGTCATCTAGGCTAGAATAGAGCTGTCTCTATCTGGGGGGCCCTTGAAAGGTTGGGGTCCTGAGTCAGGGCCCACTTTGCTCATGCCTTAAAATGTCTCTGCATTTATGGGTGCCCCTAGCCAGAAATTGGCTTACCCTTGTCTCCTTCGTCCCTCTTCCCACCCTAACCCTACCCATAGGGCAGAGATACATTTACCACTTGCTCAGATCAGGTGGTAAATGAATGTTTTGAACCCCATTGGTTTTTTAATTCTGGGTGCTTCTACAACTGTGAAATGCAGTCCCACACAGTTATTCCCCATGCCATCGGTTTAACTCACAATCGCACGGTATTGGTGAGCTTTTCCACACAATAATCTAAATTATGTAAGCAGAGTTTGCACACTGCCAGTACCATGCAACTCGTAATCAGGGCCTTAGAGTGCTTTTATAGTTTATGAGATTTCTTTGGGGTAATTAATTGATTCCTGTACACCAGGAAGGATTGTGTGCAAGAGGTGGGCCGCACCACTCCCCGTGTTAAAATCAACTCATCCCGTCACACTTAAAACTGCCTTTTTTAAAGGCACTAGTTGAATGAATGAATGAATAAATGACATTAAACCCATTTACAACATCATGACCCATGACCTGGCTGGAGCTTACGATTCGCGCATATTAGCGTAGAAATGAAACACCACAGGCCCAATCCACAGAACTAACTTAAGACAAAATCTTAAACTTACTACTTTTGGTATTCACAGAAGTTAGGATTTTGTCTTAAGACAGGCGTAATTAAGACAGACTTAAGTTAGGATTCTGTCTTAAGTCTGTCTTAAGTTTGTCTTAAGACAAACTAAAGACAAATTTAAGACAAAATCCTAACTTTTGTGAATACCAAAAGTAGTAAGTTTAGGATTTTGTCTTACGTTAGTTCTGTGAATCGGGCCCCAGGTCTTGAGAGCCTTGTGCAATTGATAATGGTAACAGATTACCCTATGGTGGGAAGAAAGAGAGCTCTGAATGTGTGAAAAAGATTTTCTCCTCATTCTTGAGCGACAAATTTGGGGTAGCAAGATAAGATTTGCAGGGGCTGGTCTGAGAGCACATGCAGTGTGGTAGCATTTGAAGCGTAAAGGTAAGAAAACTGGACTGGTGCTAAGTAAGAAATAAATACACGAAGCCTTGAAACCTTTGTGCACTGGGAGCCAATGTGGCATATCTAGGAGTCCTAAGATGTGTTCTCTACTGCTGAGCCATTATAATAGGTACTGCTATGTTCTACATGATTTGCATATGGTGAATCATGGTTTCCGGTAAGCACGAGTAAAAGGCATTGCTGTCATCCACGTGGGATGATATCATAGTCTCTTTGGTGGTCTTATAGCAGGTGTGGACCAGTGATGGAACACTGCTCCTCAAAATTCCACAGATGTGCAGAAGGCCTTGATCAATCAGGTCTGGAAGGAAAGCCAAAAAAGGGGTCAGAGACAATGGAGGGCCACTAAAAATACGTATCTCTGTATTTTCTAAACCTAATGTAAGATGACTTGTCTATATCCACAAAGTTTCCTCCTGGTGGTACATTTGAAATTGTGTCGGGAGATGACAGATGTCAGAGTATTGATGAACACTTGGAATAAATAACTGCGCATCATCTGCATTGTAGTAGAATTGAAATCCATTCCTTCTGGTAAAGTGAGCCAATGGAAGCACATAGAGATTATAAAGGGGGGGGTCAAGAAATAGCCATGAGGAACCCCTCAAGCTAACAGGCAAAAAACAGATTAAAAATCGGACATGGCAATTTCATCAAGTTTTTTCCTATCATCAAACGCTGGAATATTTAAGAATTAAGAGATGAGGACAAATGGTACAAGAAGCCATTGTGGAATCCCATCATCTCCATTTTCCACATGGAGAACTTACAATTCTACTACAGATTACAGTCTAAAAGTTATTAATACACCCATGACACACAACTCTACTTAAATGTTCAGTCCATTCCTGACTTCTAATGCCTCAAACACTGATTACAACTCATCCAGACTTGGTGTCCAGTCCCTATCTGAAACTTAACCCCACCAAAACAGAATTCCTTTTCTTTGTCAAGACAACAAGCAACAGGTAGTCCAGACCTGGCTCCACAACATGATTCTAGGCAGATTTGAATCCTATTTTTCTCACAATGCCTGGACACAAAAATGCACCCAGCACACCAACCATACCCACAAGGAGCACATCGCCATCAAACCAAGATGGCCTGGTATCATCCCTTCCTATTAAAGAAAATAAAGTAAGTCCTCCCACAAAGAAATTTTAGAGCTGCCCTTCAATCCCTCATACTGTCACATCCAGATGGAGGCCTTGCCCTGCTGCACAGTCGCTTGGACTTCACACTAACCCCTTTAAGGCTTACCTACATGACTCAGCAAGGCTCCTTACAGAAAGCATGACATTTGACCACATGATTCTAAATCTAGTGCCACTCCATTGGTTCTCCATGTCAGCTCGCACCATGGGGCAGATTTACTAAGAAGTCACTAAATGCAATGCAGACAGGAAACTAACTGCACTGCGTTTGTGACAGGGAGAGCGCAAAGATGCACCATATCTACTAAGATATGACGTGTTTCTGCTCTCTTTCTGTGCTAGTGCACTGTGTGCTGCCTGGAGGCAGCTTAAGTACCCTTGTGCCATGGTGTAGGAGTGCCTGCGCTACATGCAGGATCAGGTGTGTGCAGAAAGTGATACTTTCCTGCACAAAAACACCTTAGAGGCATGTTCCTCTTTCTACGTGTCCTGCAGAATGCAGCAAAGAACGAGGAGTAATTAAGATATCTCTCCTCCTTACGCCTCACTTGGGAAAGTGTACCAATTGGACACAAACCCACGTTACCGATCTTAGCACATCCAGGATTGCATCAAAATCCTTGGTTGGGTGCTTGGAAACGCAGAGCAACACAAGGCAGCGATGTTCAATGCCTCGCTTTACTCTGGATTTACTAAACCACCAGAGCAGCGTAAGGTGGCTTTGCGTGGCTTCATAAATCTCACTTAAGGGCTTGGTTGCCTTGTGTCGCATGGCGTGACACAAGGGCAACGTAAATCCTTAGTAGGTTTGCTCCCAGGTGCCTCATATATTGGCAGTCCTTCTATATGGCTTGGCTCTCAGCACACCCATAGCCAGGACACCATTAGCTAAGAGATGAAGTTTTGCACACAAAAAAAAAAGAACGGAAACAGGCCTTCGCCGTCTAAGTGTCTAGTATCCGGATCAGCATCCCACGAGCCACCAGCACCAATGTATGAAGGAACAGAAGACTCACTTCTTTAAAAGACACTACATCTGGATGCACTGAGTCCTCTTATGCTCTGAGAAAATAAGAACCACAACACTGACATGCTGACTGTACCTTTGAATTTGACTCCACACAGCCCTCCTCTGCCTTTCGGCTACTTTCGATGGACAAATGCACAGACAGGAAGTGGCAAGATTCATTCACAAGGACAGAAAGTGGCATCAGTGCTTTACTAAGACAGGAAAAGGCATCAGTAATGCATAATGACAGGAAGTGGCATCAATATCTTAACAAGGGCAGGAAGTGGTGCTAGTGATGCACTAGGGAAGGAAGAGGCAACAGTAATGAAGAAGAACAGGAAGTGCACCAGTAACACATAAGGACAGGAAGTGGCATCCATACTTTACAAGGACAGGGAAAGGTGTCAGTAATGTTCAATGACAGGAAGTATTTACAAAAAGGGGTGGTGAGGGACAGAGTCTCTGAATTAAGCAGAAAGCTCTCACCCAGTCAAAAGATCAGGGCTAGATCCAACACCGTTTTTTAGCTCACTGCACCATCCCAGTTTCAGAACCTGGCTGTATGCAAATTAGTCTGTTCCTGTCCCAGTGCATTATGGGAACAGGACAAACCAAACTACAGAAGCCAATTCTTACACTGGGAAGGAAACAAGCTCCCGGGGACCGGTTTCTGGCATTACAGCCGTCTTCGGCCCGGTTTGCTTGAATCCTGATGGTGCAATGAGCAAGGGTCTCACATCTGAGAATACCCTTCCACGCTTAGGGTGGACAAAAATATTTACAAAAAGGGGTGGTGAGGGACAGAGTCTCTGAATTAAGCAGAAAGCTCTCACCCAGTCAAAAGATCAGGGCTAGATCCAACACCGTTTTTTAGCTCACTGCACCATCCCAGTTTCAGAACCTGGCTGTATGCAAATTAGTCTGTTCCTGTCCCAGTGCATTATGGGAACAGGACAAACCAAACTACAGAAGCCAATTCTTACACTGGGAAGGAAACAAGCTCCCGGGGACCGGTTTCTGGCATTACAGCCGTCTTCGGCCCGGTTTGCTTGAATCCTGATGGTGCAATGAGCAAGGGTCTCACATCTGAGAATACCCTTCCACGCTTAGGGTGGACAAAAATATTTACAAAAAGGGGTGGTGAGGGACAGAGTCTCTGAATTAAGCAGAAAGCTCTCACCCAGTCAAAAGATCAGGGCTAGATCCAACACCGTTTTTTAGCTCACTGCACCATCCCAGTTTCAGAACCTGGCTGTATGCAAATTAGTCTGTTCCTGTCCCAGTGCATTATGGGAACAGGACAAACCAAACTACAGAAGCCAATTCTTACACTGGGAAGGAAACAAGCTCCCGGGGACCGGTTTCTGGCATTACAGCCGTCTTCGGCCCGGTTTGCTTGAATCCTGATGGTGCAATGAGCAAGGGTCTCACATCTGAGAATACCCTTCCACGCTTAGGGTGGACAAAAATATTTACAAAAAGGGGTGGTGAGGGACAGAGTCTCTGAATTAAGCAGAAAGCTCTCACCCAGTCAAAAGATCAGGGCTAGATCCAACACCGTTTTTTAGCTCACTGCACCATCCCAGTTTCAGAACCTGGCTGTATGCAAATTAGTCTGTTCCTGTCCCAGTGCATTATGGGAACAGGACAAACCCCTGTTCCCATGATGCACTGGGCCAGGGACAGACTGATTTGCATATAGCCAGGTTCTGAGCTGGGATGGGGCAGTGAGATAAATAACGGTGATGGATCAAGCCCTGATCTTTGGACTGGGTAAGAGTGGTCTGCTCAATTCAGACACTCTGTTCATCACCACCCCCTTTTGTAAATCGATTTTGGCCACTATAGGTGTGGCAGGGTATACTCAGACATGAGTCCCTTTCTCACTGCTCCATCAGGATTCAAGCAAGCCGGGCCGAAGAGGCTGAAATGCCAGAAACCGGTCCCCGGTAGCTTGTCTCCTTTCTGGTAAAGAATTGGCTTGGTAGTTTAGTCTGCCCTGTTCCCATGATGCACTGGGCCAGGGACAGACTGATTTGCATATAGCCAGGTTCTGAGCTGGGATGGGGCAGTGAGATAAATAACGGTGATGGATCAAGCCCTGATCTTTGGACTGGGTAAGAGTGGTCTGCTCAATTCAGACACTCTGTTCATCACCACCCCCTTTTGTAAATCAATGACAGGAAGTGGCATCAATAACTAAGGACAAGGAGTGGTGCTAGTGATGCAGAAGGGCATGAAAAGGCAATAGTAATGCAGCAGAGCAGGAAGAGAGATCTGTAATTCACAAGGACAGGAAGTGGTGCATGTAATGGAAGGATAGGAAGAGAGATCTGTAATGCACAAGAAGAAAGTGGTGCATGTAATGGAAGGACAGGAAGAGAGATCTGTAATGCAGAAGGACAGGAAGTGGTGCATGTAATGGAAGGATAGGAAGAGAGATCTGTAATGCACAAGGACAGGAAGTGGCACCAGTAATGCGCAAGGACAGGAAGTGATGCATGTAGTGGAAGGACAGGAAGAGAGATCTGTAATGCACAATGACAGGAAGGGGTGCATGTAATGGAAGGACAGGAAGAGAGATCTGTAATGCACAATGACAGGAAGGGGTGCATGTATTGGAAGGACAGGAAGAGAGATCTGTAATGCACAAGGACAGGAAGTGGTGAATGTAATGGAAGGACAGGAAGAGACATCAGTAATGCACAATGGCAGGAAGTGGTGCATGTAATGGAAGGACAGGAAGAGACATCAGTAATGCACAATGACAGGAAGTGGTGCATGTAATGGAAGGACAGGAAGAGACATCAGTAATGCATAATGACAGGAAGTGGTGCATGTAATGGAAGGACAGGAAGAAAGGTCTGTAATGCACAAGGACAGGAAGTGGTGCATGTAATGGAAGGACAGGAAGAGAGATCTGTAATGCACAAGGACAGGAAGTGGTGAATGGAGTACAGAAGGATAGGAAGAGACATCAGTAATGCACAATGTCAGGAAGTGGTGCATGTAATGGAAGGACAGGAAGAGACATCAGCAATGCACAAGGACAGAAAGTGGTGCATGTAATTGAAACACAGAAAGAGACTTCAGTAATGCGCAAAGACAGGAAGTGGCATCAGTAATGCAGAAGGACAGGAAGTGGTGCATGTAATGAAAGGACAGGAAAATACATCAGTAATGCACAAGCACAGGAAGTGGTGCATGTAATGGAAGGACAGGAAGAGAGATCTGTAATGCACAAGGACAGGAAGTGGTTCATGGAATGGAAGGAAAGGAAAAGACATCAGTAATGCACAAGGACAGGAAGTGGTGCATGTAATGGAAACACAGAAAGAGACTTCAGTAATGCGCAAAGACAGGAAGTGGCATCAGTAATGCAGAAGGACAGGAAGTGGTGCATGTAATGTAGAAGGACAGGAAGAGGCGTCAGTAAAGAACAAGGACAGGAGGTTGTGCATGTAATGTAGAAGGACAGGAAGAGGTGTCAGTAAAGAACAAGGACAGGAGGTTGTGCATGTAACGTAGAAGGACAGGAAGAGAGACATCAGTAATGCATAATGACGGGAAGTAGTGCATGTAGGGTAGAAGGACAGGAAATTACATCAGTAATGCACAAGGACAGGAAGTTGTGCATGGAGTATAGAGGGATAGGAAGAAACATCAGTAAAGCACAAGGACAGAAGGTGGTGCATGGTGTACAGAAGGATAGGAAGAGGCATCAATAATGCACAAGGACATTAAATGATACATATAATGTAGAAGGGCAGGAAGATATGTCAGTAAAGCACAAGGACAGGATGTAGTGCATGTAATGTAGAATGACAGAAAGTGGCATCAGTAATGCACAAGTACTAGAAGTAGTGCATGTAATGTAGAAGGACAGGAAGTGGCACCAGTAATGCACAAGGACAGGAAGTAGTGCATGTAATGTAGAAGGACAGTAAGTGGCATCAGTAATGCACAAGTACTAGAAGTAGTGCATGTAATGTGGAAGGACAGGAAGTGGCACCAGAAATGCACAAGGACAGGAAGTAGTGCATGTAATGTAGAAGGACAGGAAGAGACATCAGTAATGCACAATGACAATCAGTGGTGAATGGAGCACAGAAGGATAGGAAGAGACATCAGTAATGCACAATGACTGGAAGTGGTGCATGTAATGGAAGGACAGGAAGAGACATCCAGTAATGCACAAGGATAGGAAGTGGTGCATGTAATGGAAACACAGAAAGAGACTTCAGTAATGCGCAAAGACAGGAAGTGGCATCAGTAATGCAGAAGCACAGGAAGTGGTGCATGCAATGGAAGGACAGTAAAATACATCAGTAATGCAGAAGGACAGGAAGTGGTGCATGTAATGGAAGGACAGGAAGAGAGATATGTAATGCACAAGGACAGGAAGTGGTGCATGTAATGGAAGGACAGGAAAAGACATCAGTAATGCACAATGACAGGAAGTGGTGCATGTAAGGGAAACACAGAAAGAGACTTCAGTAATGCGCAAAGACAGGAAGTGGCATCAGTAATGCAGAAGGACAGGAAGTGGTGCATGTAATGGAAGTACAGGAAAAGACATCAGTAATGCACAAGGACAGGAAGTGGTGCATGTAATGGAAGGACAGGAAAAGACATCAGTAATGCACAATGACAGGAAGTGGTGCATGTAAGGGAAACACAGAAAGAGACTTCAGTAATGCGCAAAGACAGGAAGTGGCATCAGTAATGCAGAAGGACAGGAAGTGGTGCATGTAATGGAAGGACAGTAAAATACATCAGTAATTCAGAAGGACAGGAAGTGGTGCATGTAATGGAAGTACAGGAAAAGACATCAGTAATGCACAAGGACAGGAAGTGATGTATGTAATGGAAATACAGTAAGAGACATCTGTAATGCACAAAGACAGGAGGTTGTGCATGTAATGTAGAAGGACAGGAAGAGGCATCAGTAAAGAACAAGGACAGGAGGTTGTGCATGTAATGTAGAAGGACAGGAAATGACATCAGGAATGCACAAGGACAGGAAGTAGTGTATGTAATGGAAGGACAGGAAGAGAAATCTGTAACGCACAAAGAGAGGAAGTAGTGCATTTAATGTAGAAAGACCGGAAGAGACATCTGTAATGCACAAGGACAGGAGGCGTTGTTAACAGAATACAGTACAAATCATGTTTCTGTTCCCGCGCAGCCAAAGCCTCCTTTCTCGCCATCTTCCAGTGGCCTGGGAGATTTTCTCAGTATTTATTCCTTACATGTCTCCCACTTGCTGTGCTTCTGATATTAGACCTTCAGAAGCTTAGAGTGATTATGAGAAAGCGTGTAACATTCATGAGGAGTGTGGAACATTGATGAGTGTGTAAGATTGATGAGGAGAGTGGAACATTGATGAGTGTGTAAGATTGATGAGGAGTGTGGAACATTGATGAGTGTGTAAGATTGATGAGGAGAGTGGAACATTGATGAGTGTGTAAGATTGATGAGGAGAGTGGAACATTGATGAGTGTGTAAGATTGATGAGGAGAGTGGAACATTGATGAGTGTGTAAGATTGATGAGGAGTGTGGAACATTGATGAGTGTGTAAGATTGATGAGGAGAGTGGAACATTGATGAGTGTGTAAGATTGATGAGGAGTGTGGAACATTGATGAGTGTGTAAGATTGATGAGGAGAGTGGAACATTGATGAGTGTGTAAGATTGATGAGGAGTGTGGAACATTGATGAGTGTGTAAGATTGATGAGGAGAGTGGAACATTGATGAGTGTGTAAGATTGATGAGGAGTGTGGAACATTGATGAGTGTGTAAGATTGATGAGGAGTGTGGAACATTGATGAGTGTGTAAGATTGATGAGGAGAGTGGAACTTTGATGAGTGTGTAAGATTGATGAGGAGTGTGGAACATTGATGAGTGTGTAAGATTGATGAGGAGTGTGGAACATTGATGAGTGTGTAAGATTGATGAGGAGAGTGGAACATTGATGAGTGTGTAAGATTGATGAGGAGTGTGGAACATTGATGAGTGTGTAAGATTGATGAGGAGAGTGGAACATTGATGAGTGTGTAAGATTGATGAGGAGTGTGGAACATTGATGAGTGTGTAAGATTGATGAGGAGTGTGGAACATTGATGAGTGTGTAAGATTGATGAGGAGAGTGGAACTTTGATGAGTGTGTAAGATTGATGAGGAGTGTGGAACATTGATGAGTGTGTAAGATTGATAAGGAGAGTGGAACATTGATGAGTGTGTAAGATTGATGAGGAGAGTGTAAGATTTATGAGGAGATCAAAGGTTCCCTGTCATCAGGGCAGGATCCTGATCCCCATGGCACACAGTGATTAACCTTCTTGCTCTGATGACTCCGGCTGAGGTGGGCGCGGCCCTGCTTGCCCAAGTCTGGTTCACCCAACAACCTTTGCCCAATTGCCATTGTACAGCACCTTGCCCCTGCTGTTACATGTATTCTTTTTGTGAGCTCATCAACAACTCAGTTTAGGATTGGGCAGGAGAACCATAAAAAGGGGTCACCACCATTTTAAAGAAAGTGGAGTTCTACACATAGCTATAAAAACCCATAGGCCAATCATCTGTGAAATAGCAGAATTTGTCAAAGTGGTCATTTGACAACATAGGAGCACTGGACAAATCCCAGGCTGGTTTCCAGTTGAGGCACAGCACAGAAATGGTGTTGGTCCACCTTTGTGAACTAAGGGCCATAAAAGACTAATGTGATCCCGGAGGCTTACTGCTTCTTGGCCTCTTGATCCCTGGCTGGGAGACCCACGCTGGGCTGGTACAGGTACTTTCTGTCAGGCCAGATGCAGATGGTACCCCTCCCCCATGTCATTCTGCTGAGCAGCCTTCCTGCTTTTGTAACCCATAGGGGTCCACACTCTTACACATACTGTTTAGCAGCTAGGTCCAGTCTCTGGAGGGGTTAATCCAGCGTTTCGGTTTCAAAGCACTCTCCAACACTACTGATACTTACGAGAATATGGAATGGTCTATAGAGGGCTGGGCTCTGACCATTGTGCATCAAACTAAGCTCAAACCCCATGTTGGATGAGCAAGCTAATTATATTGTAGATACTTTGATACAAAAATTGGATCTTTCGCTTAAACCACTAATTGATAAAATAGATAAACTTAATGGAGAAGTCATTAAACTTAGTAATACATTAAAACATGTCAGCGGATACATGAAATGAAATGAATTTGTACAGCGCACTTATACCCCAATCTGGGTTTCCTGGCACTGTACGCATACCGCTGTGGAACCCTTCCTGGCTTTTATCTGTGAAATGTCCACTCCTGGGCACCCCCAAGGTGAAGCTAGGCATCCCAGCGCTGTTTGGGCGATTAAGCACGCTATTGCCCAGAGTTGCAGAGTGGGACCCATGATTAGAATAGGCACCGAGGCGAGAACTATCAGGTCCGAGGAAATTGAGCCCAAGACCCGCAGAGGCAGGAATTGAACCCTGGTCCCGGGCCAGACCTCTGCATCAGGGTCTGCCACTCTAACCATTGAGCCACACTTCTCCACGTAAGGGAGAAGGCAAATGAACCACAGGGGGGACATAATAAGCGGCCCGATCCAGGCTTAACTAATGCTATAGTGAATACAACATCTAGCATTATAAGCAGCTCATATAGCCTTAAGAGGACTGGTGAAGGCCGAGGTATCATCAACCCAGCACCCACGATAGATGCTAATACGATCTTAACAGATGACAGACAGAAAGTGTCACAGAGTAGACATCTATTGTAGTTCCGTAGTTTGAGGGTCTGTGGTTCGGTGGTCCCGAACCCGTTCAATAAAGGTCGTCGGAAATAGACGATTTTGGTATCAGCGGACCGCAAATCACGAGTGCGGTATGTACGAGTGTTTTCGCACTAATCGATCAATGAGAACACTATGTATTTAGGGATTTCGTTTGAACCTGCGGGTTCCATTTTGTGTGCGGCAGCCATTTTGTGTGGTTGCCCTCACATAGGCCAATGACCACGGCCGAACGAGTCCTTGAGACACGTACACCTTAGATGACTTCTGAATGACCTGGCCGAACTGACTCCCTTGCCCGAGGCTGACCTCGCTGAGCCAGTTCCTTGTTAAGCAGCTGGTCAGATAAATATCAAAGAGCAGGACATGTCGAAGTTTATGGTGCACTGCACCCACCTTTCTATCTTGTTTCCAATCTGTTTCTGCTCCTTCCTTTACGACATGATTACTGATTTGGGTTGAGGTTTTTATGATGGGTTTGTCTGGCCTGATCGAACAGGATATTGGAATGTGCTTGGTCATTTCTGGTGGGCTGGACAACGGAGAAAGGGGATTGTCGTCATGCGCTACTTTTGAAATGTCACACTGTCATTGGCGAGTTTGTGTGTAACCGATGCTAGTTCGGAATGTTGCCTGAGGCTCGATTTTTGGCATAAAAGACCATGCTCCGCTCATTGAAATTGAGCAGTCTCTAGCGAACCACCTGTGTGTGCTTCGTAGACCTCTGTTCCTGGTTGCAGCCAATAAACTTTGGTCTTTGACGTCATCAAGAAGCGTCCCGTGTCTCTGTTTGCAGAGGCAGGGGAACTCGAAGGCATCGGGCGTTTTCCATGACGCCGCTAGGTTCTAAAACCTGGTCCTTCAGTTGGCGCCCAGCGTGGGGCGACTTCAGCGGTACCGGTCCAAACCCGAAGATCGTGGAGAGCTTCGTGTGAAAATTCTGGAGGAAGGCCAACCACTTCATCGACCCCTGTATGTCGTCGTGGTCCGAAAGTCTTTGCTGCGAGGTTCCCCGCTTTCCGACGGCTACGAAGGACTGCTGCCCTGACTGTCACCCTGTCTTGGAGCCTTAGACGATTTGTAGAGCGAGACGATTGACGGGTCTTCTGGTGACGCCATCGACATTTCAGTTAAGTATGAGTGGAGCGTCTCCTAGTCCTTAGTTTGTTTTGGTATCCTTTAGTGGATCGCTTTGATTTGGTACCTGCAGGCCCCAAAGCCAAGGGACTCGTGTATTCACGAGACTATCGTTTTGAGATTTCCCTTGTAGTTTGAAGATAGACTAGTGAGCAAGATGCCTGGTCTTAGCAGACTTGGAAAGTTATTTAGTTGTGGTTGTTCTAAGGATTCCCGGTTAGAGGATTCATGTCCGGTTCCTCCAATTGGAACTCCTACATTTGATCTCTATGTGAAGCATGGTGTGGGTCCAATTAGCTACAATGACATCTGGGTAAAATACACTAAGAATGACGGTGTCCTACAGTAGCCCCGTTATGGTAGCTTTGAAACTGAGATTTTAGATAATCTCGAAGTGAAACTGTTCAAAAAGAAAGCCCGGCCGGCAATGTTTGACTCTTTCCGCTGATCCAGCGCTCGTACTAAAATTCTTTATAAATGACGTCACAATCCACTACCACACATACCAATTAATACCAGGCCCATAAACAATAGAGCGGCTGAATCATGAGGTGAATGAATCTAATATGTTGTTGATAAACCTATATACAATAAACAAGACCAGCTTGTCATTTTAAAAGTTTATTTAGAATTCATAATGCAATAATCTTTATTAACTCTCTTTATTAGAATCAAACATTTAGTTTTATTAATTCAGTTTAATGCATTAATCATTGGCTCAAAGATAACTGTCAATTCAGCATTGCTCAAAATAATGAATCAAAGAAAACATAAACCCTATTCCCTAAGTTAGCTTTCTAACCTGGAAGGGAAACAAATTAATAAACAGTTGAATGCTTACGATCCATAGGAAATCGGACAGCACTTCGCCCTCAGGAAACAGTCAGCCCCGTTCCTTTCAAGAGGCCCAATTTCTATATCATTTTTGCTCTCTAATTTAACTAAATGTATTTCTTTTAAAAAGTTCAGCACTCTGATTGGTTGATGGCTGTCAGACCACCAAAGCCACCTCTTCCAGGGTATGAACGTCACCATGCTATTGTTCGCTGACATAGAGTGACATCGACTTCCGAGCGTCTTTGTAACATTTTTAAAAGTTGCTTCTCTGACTTCCACCAAAGCTCGGCAAAATCATCCCTGTCACTTCCTCGGCCTTGTAAAAAGAACATCCAGAGCAGTTCATGAATAAGTCTCCATTTTCAGAGCCACAGTCTTTTCAAAGGTGAAGCACAAAAACATAATTCTCCATGGAAAGTTTCCAAGATGACTGCACTTGGCTCCAACTTTGCTCACGTACAGGCCGACCAACTTTTCTTCAGAATCAGAACTAGGCCTCAAACCACTCTCGGGCTAGTATTTAAACAAACAGAAAAGAGTGATTAATTCAGGTAAAACAAACCCTTCTGTACCCACCCGACCATTACAAATTATTAATTAACCCACTAATAAAAGACATCTAGCAAAAGCAAACAAATAAAGCAGCACATAAAATATCTACCATTCTTCATGTAGTCAGCTTTAAGTTTCTGAAAGAGTAAAAAGATGATTAATTGATACACAGACAAACAAACACAACATAGGACAAACATGTAAGCACATACAAAAAGCACATGCCATGAATAATCTGCCGCATATTAATAGTGACAAAGACAAAAAGAACAAACATGACAAACAAAACAATATTAATTACGTGTTACAAAACAAACTCGCAAATGCAACAAGAGCACATGTTATTAGTTCCCGCGTGTTTATGTGTGGTGCAAACTTAATCTAAGTTGATTAATTCAAACAAATCGTGCAACAGCTCATTAATAAATTAGTTCATATTATGGGAGATTGAATCCATGAGTCAGAATAAAATATTTTCTGAAGCTCGCTTCATCACCGCATATGGCGCAAAGAAGCCAAACAGAAAGAAATTAAATTAGCGAAGAAGAATAAACGAGAACGAGGTTTGTCAATGGTGCAAGCTGCTATAGTTTATAGGGATAATGAGGAAGAGCAAGAGAGCGAACAGATGCTAAGAGTTAGGAAGTTAGCGGTAGATAAGTGCTACCCAGTTTTGCCGCCTAAAGAGCAGGAAGAGAAGAAAGATCTTGCGAAAGATCCTTTAATGTCGCATCTATTGAGTTTGCCACCCCCTTATACACAGAATGCTACGGCACCGCCACTACCAGTTGTAGTTCCACAACCTCCGGTTGTAGTGCCACCTGCAATTCCTCCACAGCCATCTCCTCTTCGGTTGGCTACTGTTCCTTTGGCGCAGCCTCCTCAGGGGCCGCCAACTTTGCTTCCTTCTTCGTCTTCTACTCCTACGCCTACCTATAATACTCCGTCTGTTCCGACTTTGGATTCTTCTACTTTTGTTCCGTCTTCTCTTATTCCTTCATCTTCTCCTTCTGCTTGACAGAGAATGGCTGCTGCTTTTTCTGGTTTCCTTTCTCCTTTGTTGGGTCAATTGGGTATGTCTCCGGTTAGTGAGCGTAGACAATCACGTAGTCAGTTCCCCGACATAAATGAACGTACAGTTTTGGATCATTTGGCACGTAAGTGGATTACGTACGCTTCTCAGTATGATCTTGAGGGTGTTATGGATGTTTTCCTTCAATGGGAAGCACCGAAGCAATAGTACGTTTTTGATATGATGTGTGGGTTCCTCCATGAACAATGGGTTGAAAACGTAGGTAAAGCTCCTGAAGAGTTGTACCGAATACGTTCCGAGTTTCCGAAAGGGACCGTTGTGGGTCCGGGTGATGTTGAAAGAGCAGTTGCGACTATTTTGTCGTTTCGTAGTGACACTCCTCCTGAGCGATTGCTTGAGCCTCATTCGTCAGTTAGGAGAAAAGCGCGTCAATATCCAATGCGTGAAGTTCCTCCAGTTTGGAGACTTGCCGATGCAAATGCTCATCCACCTGTTGTTGCGCATTTCCAGCGAGTATGAGTACATGTTCCTTGGAAGCGTGCTGAAGTCTTAGCGCTCAAACAGTCTTTACCTGATCCGCGCAAAAATCCAGCAGGATATTATAAAGAGCTCACTCAAACTGTGGGTTCGTGCATCATGAATTTAGCTGACATAGACATGTTGTTTGGAAATGTCGTCCCACAGCCTATTTGGAGTACGATTCGACATACGGATCATGACCAATAATTGGGTGATACATGGGTTAATATTAGTGCCGCAAATGATAGACAAGTTCGAGGTGCTAAGCCTGAAGATCTCATTACTCAACTTCCTGGTAGGATAATTAATTATATGAAGACTTTAATGCCCGAAGTGCGTGTTAATTGGGACAAGTTGTCTGCTTGTAAGCAGAAGAAAGATGAGACGGTGTCCGACTTTTTCACGCGGTTTGAAGAGACATTTGTAGAGCATAGTCGTCAGGATATGGCTACTGAGGGTGGCCAGAGATTGTTCGTCGACAAATTTGTTCATAATCGGCGTCCCGAGCTGTGCACTAGGTTGAAAGATTCTGAGAGTGCTTGGGCTGTTTCCACGTCAGCACAGATTTTAGCTACGGTCCAGTACTATGAAAATAGGTGCAAAGATGAGTTAGAGAAAGCGGATAAGAAGACTAAGGAATTGAAGACTAAAATTCTTCTACAACAAGCTTATCCACCCCCTACTAATAATCAACGCGATTATCAGCAGAATCAGCAATATTCGAGAAACTCGCAAAGGAACAAGTCTTCTCAACAGCATTTTCCGTATGGGCCTAATCAGTGTGCTTATTGCAAAGAAGAGGGCCATTTTAAGAATAGTTGTCCGGTTTTGTTACAGCGTACGAATGGTGCTTCTGGTGTAAGAGGTCGAGGTGCTCAACAAGCACCTAGAGGTAGAGGTCGAGGACAGAACGTACGTTCTTTGCCTCCACAGAATTCGATGAATAGTTTCGATCAGCAGCAAGGTTCGTCTGGTAGGACAGCACAGTACTATATGGATGATTACTATGTTGAAGGTGAGGAAGTGGATGGTAATGATTGTTAGGACAGCCATGGACAAAGAGAGGGAGTTGTTTCAGTTCCAGTAGATCAGAGTGGACCTTATGTTGAAATGATTGCATCAGGTGTGTCAGAGCCTTTTCTGTTAGACACTGGTGCTACGAAGAGTTCTATTAGGCACTCTAAACACTCTGGCGCACCTTTGTCTGGCTTTGAGAATGTCTCTGTAGGTTTTTCTGGCGCCCCTGTTACAAATCCGATTTCTGCTCAATTGTCTCTTTCTGTTGGACCTCGTAAATTTGAAGCACCCCTCATTTGGACTAAGCATGGGCGAATTTTGCGAATCTGGCGTTCACGAATTTGCGTATTTGCGAACTCGCAATCCGCAAAATCCGCGAATTCTCGCGAATTTGCAGATTTTTTTGTTTTTATAGTGTTCGCAAGGGTTTCTGCCAGTTCGCGAGGATTTTGTACCAGTTCGCGATTGTGAACTTACTTGTCGGTGCGCAACGGTCGCGACTATGTTGTTTCTACGTCTGGTTCATCATCACAGCTTCACAGCACCCTCTGTTTCAACACTGCCACCCTCTGTTTCACCCATGCCACCCTCTGGTACATCAATGCCACCCTCTGGTTCATCATCATCACTGTAGATTATGGGGGGAAAAAGCAAGCACACCTGCCCTTCTTCAACTGACATGAATTAATTTGGGGTTGATTTATTAATGTGTCACTGTTTTAAAATTCCAGTCTGGCACCTGCTTCCTTATCTGTAATTTGCTTTCTGTTGCAGTGCAATTTTTTTTCTCCCACGACCTTTGTGGCCT
Source organism: Lissotriton vulgaris (assembly GCF_964263255.1). Lineage (NCBI taxonomy): Eukaryota > Metazoa > Chordata > Amphibia > Caudata > Salamandridae > Lissotriton > Lissotriton vulgaris. The sequence continues at coordinate 81,056,532 of NC_141699.1, forward strand.
ACTTGTAGCTATTCTATGATCCGGCTGTGAGGGTCAGAGGAGGGTCATACAATTGTTGCAACTAGCAACTGAACTCTGGAGGGGCCCCAGTCAGGAAGCACTACAGGGAATGGTTACTAATGATGAATTTGAACTTTTGCACCTGCTGCTGAGTGCTTTCAGTTTAGCAAAACTCGTTTTTCTGCAGAACAGCAAATGTAATGCCCCAAACAAATTTACTTGTGAAAGTTTATTTCTAATCCAAAAGTGATCCAAAGAAAGTCAAAAGGCCTCAAATCCAACAAAGGGCAGGCAAATGTCAACCTGAGGAGTTATTCTGATAAAAATCATCATTTTCAGAAGGTCTATGCTGCTTGCTAGTGGATTTCTTGTGCAGAATTGCAAATTTTTTAATTTCGCGAGTGCGCGATTGTTGCTGCCCGCCGCACCTACATGTTCGCAATTGCGAACTTACACCGCATGCCGCAAAATTGTATCACCAAGAAAAAAAAATCCGCTGCATGCGGATTTTCGGTAAATTCGCGAGCGTTCGCGGATCGCGAATTTACCAAAAATCCGCAAAATCCGCGAGCGTAACGGATTTTCCGCCCTTGCTTAATTTTTACTACAGGTTGCGGTGAAAATTTGTTGGGACTAGATTTATTGAAGAGATTGTATGCGACGTTGTATTGTTCTCCGTCAGGAGTACATCTTACGTTGGGTGAGAGAGTGATCTCTCCGATGTACATATCGAAAGATATCTTGTAGGTAACAAGGACCCCTGATATGAACCATTTCTGCCGAATCTAGGAGTGGAGGGAGATCGAACCGCTACAGAACCATTATCCAGGAGCCTTTCTTCAACCAAAATAACCCACAGAAGCGCGCTGCTCAAGGATAACGGGCATCTGTAAACACACGACGGCTTTCATTCCTGAGTCACGTTTTAAACCACTATCGGTGGCTGTCTAGGATCACGCCTGTTTTGTTGAACGACACATCTATAAATACCCTTTTGTGCAAAACACGAGACGATGGATCTGAACGTTTGAGATTTCCCTCCCATGTTTTTTCTAAAAAAGAAATAACGAAGAGTAGTGATAGGTAGAAGTAAGATGGAGGCAGTGAACACTGATTAAACAGCTATCACATACCGATTCCGAACTTTACGAAGGAAAGGTGCCTTACTCCCTACAACTACTTTGTATCATTCCGGTTTTTAATCATTTTAGAAAAATTGGCTGAACATCCGTTTCTTGTCCTGACGAAGACAACCAAGCTTGTCGAAACGCGTTGACGCGACACACAGCCATATTCACTACAATCAGAGAATACTGTGAAAGAAAAAGAACTTCTGTTTTTTATACTCTGTGAAGTCTGTTTGAGAACAAACTAAAGAACTTCATAATATAATATGTCTATTGTGTAATTTATTTATTTTTATGTATACGTTCATCTTATATATTTATATTAAAGTATATCCTTTTGATATCATTTCAGTCCATTGCTTAAATCATTTTTTATATGAATTGTGCTATTTTTATATTGTTCTATAGTCAGCCAGCTTTTGTTTTTCTAGCCTGCCTGGGTGTTTACTCTTGCAAAAAAACAAACATATCGAAAGATAGACTTCCACCTGAATTGTCTTCTTTACCTGATTCATTATGGGCTATTGGTCCGAACGATGTAGGTCTTTTGGAGAGTCCTCCATGTGTTGTGACACTGAAGGCGAATGCTAAGTTACCGCGCATTCCACAGTACCGTATCTCGAGTGACGGTGAGAGAGCACTTTTGGCGATTATTTATGATCTGATCAAAAAGGGTGTGATTGAGGAAATGAGAGGTAATGTGTGCAATAGTCCCGTTTTGCCTGTTTTGAAGAGAACTGATTCTTCACAACCTCCTGTATATAGGTTTGTGATCGATCTACGCGAAGTGAACAAGATTGTTGTTCCACAGTTTCCTGTTGTACCTGATATTACTGCCTTGTTGACTCTGATTCCGGCTATAGCCACATGGTTTTCGGTGATTGACTTGAAGAATGCTTTCTTCAGCATCCCGATTGCCATGGAAAGTAGAGATATCTTTGGATTCTCTTTAGGAGGACGAAGTTTCCACTTTAAGCACGCTCCTCAAGGCTATTGCGAGAGTCCGTCGATCTATAGCCAAGCTTTGAAAACACAACTTGATTTGTTGGTTTTACCTGATGGCGCTGCCCTTATTCAATATGTCGACGATTTGCTAATCGCCGCTGAAAATGAAGAGATTTGCAGAGAAGCCACTTTGTCATTGTTACGCCACTTGTCTGATTTTCATCACAAAGTTTCTCTCTCCAAGTTGCAATATTGTCGACAAGAAGTAACCTACTTTGGTCACCTCTTATCGAAGGAGGGAAGGAAACTGACCCCAGAGAGAATTCAAGCTATTGCGAAAATTAGTGTTCCTACAACACAGAGAGAAGTACTTGCGTTTTGGGGTATTACGTCGTACTGTAGACAGTGGATCCCTAATTTTTCTTTGCTAGCAAAACCTTTGATAGCTCTTACTGTTAAGGATACTCCAAATCCTATTCCTTGGACTGACGAATGTCAGAAGAGCTTTTCCGAATTACGCAATGCGTTATGTTCGGCTCCTGTGTTGGGTACTCCCAACTACAGTAAGCCTTTCACATTGTATGTTCACGAGAGAGAGGGATGTGCATTATTGGTCTTGACTCAGCAGTTTGGCGATAAGCAACGCCCATGTGCGTACTTTTCATCGACTTTGTATCCGGTAGCAAGAGAGTTGCCGAGTTGCTTGAGAGCAACAGCAGCAGCGGCTGTTTCAATTCGACAGTCTGCTGGTTTGGTTATGGACAATACGTTAGTGGTAATGGTTCCACATGCAGTGAATACCTTGTTGAACCGTACCAAGACACAGCACTTAACTAGTGCTCGGTTGTCGGGTTACGAGTTGACCTTGTTAGCGAGTCATGTGCACATTAAACGATGCAACACGTTGAATCCAGCCACGTTGTTGCCGATTTCAAGTGAGACAGAGGATGATATTGAAGAACAACATGATTGCTTTCTGAGAACTGAAGAAGAAACGAAAGGGAGAATAGACCTTAGGGATACTCCTCTTCCAGAGTGTGATGGTACTTTGTGGGTTGATGGTTCGTGTTTTAAGTTGCCGAATGATGATACGACTGCGGCATATGCTGTTACGACTTTACATACGATTGTTGAAGCTGCACGTATCCCACATAATTCAGCGCAGGCAGCAGAGTTGATTGCATTAACGAGAGCATGTGTGTTGGCGAAAGGTAAACGAGTGAATGTGTATACTGACAGCCAATATGCTTTTTGTGTGGCTCATAGCTTTGGACGTTTGTGGCGTGAACATGGGTTTTTGACTTCGCATGGAACAAAGATCCAGCATGGGCAGTTGGTGAATGAACTCCTTGAATCACTTACTTTGCCATTACAAGTAGCGATTGTGAAATGCAGTGCCCATAAGAAAGTTACGGATGATGTTGGTCGCGGGAATGCGTTTGCGGATGAAGTTGCGAAAGAAACTGCGAGAAATGTGATGAGCCGAATGTATGTTGTAGGTCTGGCGAGATGGGTTCCAGAAAAGAGTATGTGTGAAGATACGATCGAGAGTGTCAAATCCATCCAAGCTGAAGCTACAGAGAAAGAGTTGAATGAATGAAGAGAAAGTAAGGGTAGATTGGACTCGAATGGTTGTTGGACTGATTTGTCCGAGCATCAAAGATGGTTGTTGCCTGACGCGTATGTGCTTCCAGTTGTTACAATGGCTCTTGGGATGGCACATATTAGCGTGAAAGGGATTTGTAAGTTGTTGGCTCCGGTTTGGCAGAATGCGGGAATTCCAAAATGTGCAGAGAATTTGGTTAAGAACTGTATGGTGTGTCTGATGTACAATCCTGGTAAGGGAACCCCAACACCAGCTGGTCATTTTGCTCCTCCTACGTATCCGTTCGAAAATTTGCAGCTAGATTTCATCCATATGGAGAGGTGCAACAACCTGAAATATGTCCTGGTGGTTGTTTGCTCCTTTTCTAGATGGGTTGAAGCTTATCCTTTGAAGGACAATACTGCCTTGTCCACAGCGAAAGCCCTAATAAAAGAGTTTTTCCCGAGATTCGGACTGCCGAGAATTATCTGGAGTGACAATGGGAGTGAATTTGTGGGTCAAGTGATGAAGAGAGTATGTGAGGGATTAGGCATTCGGCAGAAGTTCCACGCTGCAAATCACCCCCAATCAGCTGGTTTACTCGAGTGCTATAACGGCACTCTTAAGTTAAAGTTAGCTAAAATCCAAGCGAGCACTGGTTTACAGTGGCCAGATGCTTTTCCTTTAGCGCTCCTGTCCACAAGAATGACTGTGCATTCGCGAATGGGTTTGAGTCCGTACGAAGTTGTCTTTGGCCGCCCGGCGAATATTTGGGGTGTGCCAAGGCCAACTAAGTTTAGCGACCTCGAGTATCCTGTGTTGCTTGATTACTTGCACGAACTGACGGCTAAACTGCGTGTTTTACACCAACAGGTGCATGAAAGTCTGCCACGAGCTTCTGAGGATCCAGGTCACGTCATCAAACCCGGTGACTGGATTCTCACCAAGAACTTCCAGCGGAACAAGAATGATCAGCCCCGTTGGACGGGACCCCATCTAGTTCTCCTGTCTACACGTTCTGCAGTTCGAGTCAAGAAACACTGGATCCACGGCGTACATTGCCAGCGGGTACCATTGCCCTTACCGTACGACCAGTGGGTCCAGGAGGGACTTCCAGACTCTGAAACAGACATTGTGCCACGATTTTTTCCATTCAGCGATGCCCGTCTGATTGGTACAAACTGTGAGAAAGAAAGTGACGATATTTTGCAAGAAGCTGTGCCTCCTTTGAATCGATTGAACACTACTGAGCCTGAACTCTTGTTTCAAGATCAAAGATTGCCTGGAAAAGATCGCTATAATTTGCAACCAAAAGTCGTGGGACTAAATGAAGTTTTTTATGATTTTTATGTTTACAGGTTAACTCTCCACCGAGGATCTACTCATTTTTGTTTTTCTAACCGCCATCCGGGATCATCTGTAGGGTCGCGGTTGATAAGTCTTTGGAGTGCAAACCTGAGACACTAGGTCGAAGGTTCTGGTTGGTCTGAGGGAGTTGCCCTGGGTTGACAGAGGCATTCCTTAGCATAGAACACCCTACCATCGCGAGCAGCATATTTAGTTAGGATGGATTTCTTCGAGTTGGAGAGACCTGTAAGGACAATGAACTTTAAGAATAAGATATGCAAGTTAATCACAAAGAAAAGATTTTTAATACCATGTTTGTTTTTGCTATTGAGTTTAATGATATTTATTATTGGCTATGTGACATTCTCTTTTAAAGTGACGTTTATTCCCACTGTGCAACCTACACCTCCACCTACTATTTCTTCTCATTTTTTTCATCCTTTGCCTGAACATGAGGTAGTTAGACGACTGGAATTTGCAAATAATTCCTTTATTCAACTTTTGCACCAACACCAGTTAGTGATGAACACGACAAATTGTTGGATTTGTGGTCTAATGCCCCATACGACCGATAAAGGTATTCCGTATTTGGTTTTGCGTTTTAGTTTAAATGGTTCTATTTGGGCTTACAGAACGATGTTTATCTATGCCCATAGTGTCTATCCCCTACGTTCACCCAAAGACAACCCGAAGAATAGTGCTGTAGCAAGAGGCATAGTCGACATGGTTAAAGGGACTAATGCAGTTGAAACTATTCCGGAAGATGAGAAGCAACCATATAGTGGTTGGGACGTTTCTGGATATGGAGTTAGTCTGAGTGTTAACCAGCGAGCAAAGAGTTCTCCACCGATTTGGATAGTGCCCCATCAGGGTCGCTATTGTCTGCAAGGTAATGGCAAGAATCCGAGAGCCCAGCTAGGGAAGAGCGTTTGTACTGACACTTACGTATTTACGTTCCAGTCTTCCCCAGCATTTCTAGCCGCTAAGGGTACTTATTTTGTTTGCTACGATAAAGCATATACATGGTTGCCCCCTGACTTTTCGGGCACATGTTTTGTTTCCTTCCTGTTGCCTCCCACTTTTACAGCTGCGGCAGATTACCATAAAACGAGAGTCGCTAGAGGTGTTTTCAGTCAGGAAGACACTGCAGGGCAAGAGTTGGGAGATTTCTTTAAGGGTTTTCTGCCGTTTTGGGGACCGATGGCTAACAGCAGGAATATTCGCCAGTTGACGAGAGTGGTTGAGTCCACCATAGTCGAAACTGCAGGTACCCTTAGTAACTTGACTGCTGAGCTCCAGTCGGATAGACTTATGACACTTCAGAATAGGGTTGCCCTTGATGTCATACTAGCAGACAGAGGTGCAGTATGTAAACTGATTCAATCGAGCTGCTGCGTTTTCATTCCAGACAAAGCTCCTTCAGTCTTCCAGGCCATTTCCAAGCTACAAAAGATCTCCGACTCTATCCATTTGGATAAAGGAGATTGGTCATTGATGGGATGGTTATGAGGATTCATATCCACTTGGGGATGGAAGATTGTGATGGTCATTGGGATGGTCTTAGCTATCCTTTTCCTGTTCTGTCTCTGTGTGCAGTGTGCTCCTGCTATTTGTGGCCTTTGTGCTACTTTGTGTGCAAGGAGACCTGTCCAGAGAGAGGTACTAAGTAATAGGATGATGCCACAACAACATATAGATGATCTGATAAATATAGATCCAGATTCAGACTAACATGAGTTTGGTTTTATTGCCTATGTAAGGGCAAAAGGAGGGTCTGTAGTTCCGTAGTTTGAGGGTCTGTGTTCGGTGGTCCCGAACCTGTTCAATAAAGGTCGTCGGAAATAGACGATTTTGGTATCAGCGGACCGCAAATCACGAGTGCGGTATGTACAAGTGTTTTCGCACTAATCGATCAATCAGAACACTATGTATTTAGGGATTTCGTTTGAACCTGCGGGTTCCATTTTGTGTGCGGCAGCCATTTTGTGTGGTTGCCCTCACATAGGCCAATGACCACGGCCGAACGAGTCCTTGAGACACGTACACCTTAGCTGACTTCTGAATGACCTGGCCGAACTGACTCCCTTGCCTGAGGCTGACCTAGCTGAGCCAGTTCCTTGTTAAGTAGCTGGTCAGATAAAGATCAAAGAGCAGGACATGTCGAAGTTTATGGTACACTGCACCCACCTTTCTATCTTGTTTCCAATCTGTTTCTGCTCCTTCCTTTACAACATGATTACAGATTTAGGATGAGGTTTTTATAATGGTTTGTCTGGCCTGATCGAACAGGATATTGGAATGTGCTTGGTCATTTCTGGTGGGCTGGACAACGGAGAAAGGGGATTGTCGTCATGCGCTACTTTTGAAATGTCACACTGTCATTGGCCAGTTTGTGTGTAACCAATGCTAGTTTGGAATGTTGCCTGAGGCTCGATTTTTGGCATAAAAGACCATGCTCCGCTCATTGAAATTGTGCAGTCTCTAGCGAACCACCTGTGTGTGCTTCGTAGACCTCTGTTCCTGGTTGCAGCCAATAAACTTTGGTCTTTGACGTCATCAAGAAGCGTCCCGTGTCTCTGTTTGCCGAGGCAGGGGAACTCGAAGGCATCGGGCGTTTTCCCTGACGCCGCTAGGTTCTAAAACCTGGTCCTTCACTATGCCTTAACAGAAGGGACAGGCCTGTAAGTAAAGAGTCAACACAGGCCCCCAATAAGCCCAAGGAGGGGGAGGACCAAGTGGGGCGAACTGACCTGTCAAATAGTTTACCGCCAGAATGCTGTCCATATGTGGCAGTCTTGGTTAATGTACCACCACTAGAGACGGGCCAAATAGAAAAGTATGACACCGTAAACAATAAATTGCTGCATTGGCTAAACCAAAACTGTGACTTCCCGGTGGGTGGTGCTGATCAGATTCTCTTGACCAGGAGAGTGAACTGAATCGGGCCCTCAAGAAACACATTGCATGGGGATTGCATAATTATTAATTTTAGGAATCCTAATTGGGCCCGAACCTCCCGTGAAAGAGCAGCTACCTGCCAGTACAAAGATCGTATTGCTTCTCTCCTGCCCCTCGGTTTCTTTTATAGACATTTAAGACCTTTACCCAATGTAGGAGGGGATCAGGAGATATGTAGAACTAAACCAGTAGTTTTACCACAGTCACACTTTGGTTTACCTACATTCAATAGATTTTCAACACTAAGTAAACTAGATATTAATGATTGACAGGTCACGGCTCGTCTGCCTCAGGGGGAGCAGGGTGGTACTGGGCCGACGGGCGCAGGGTATCCTGCAGGAAGTGTGTACAATAAGGCTATGAATGTTTTTAGTATGTCTAAAGACCCATCATGTGACATAAATATGTCTGCTCATTACCTCCCACAACCATTAAGAAAGCATCAAGTTGCAAATGTAGGAGTTATCTTAGATGCGAACATAAGACATAGAACGGTAGTGAATCCAATACTCTCCATATTGCCTCCAGAAGTCAGTGAGGGAGCTGCCAGGGCAAGTAGTAGAATAGGTAGTAGTACTAGCGATCTACCTTCCGATTGTCCAGGAACCCCCTCAGCCTGTGGCTACACCATTGTCACCTGGTACAAAGCCGGAATAGCAAGCAAGAAGGATATATTAGGCCGGAAGGAGTTTATTAATTTACATGACATCATTTGCTTGCAGGAAACCTGGAGTATTGATATTGTTTATTTTGAAGGGTTCACTTCCTATGATTTACCAGCAACTCCTTCGCCATCTGGTAGAGCAAAGGGCGGGTTGTTAATTCTTTTAAAAAACAATTTGCCCCTGAGAGTCAAAAGAGCTATTAACATAGGGCACCATTTGCAGCTACTTTGGCTACACCACAGGAATGGCCAGGATGTCCTACTGATCCATTTTTATAATAATATATTTTACTCTACCCGCCATAATGTAGTCACGGAATTGAGGCTGGAACTTGATAACCTGGCTATTGCAGATAATACTAATTTGGATGTTGTATGGATCAGAGATTTTAATATTCCAATCTGTCCTTTGTCTATGACAAAAGCTTGCAGGTTTCAAAATGAGGTAGGGGATGAATCCATACACTTCCCACACACCACCTATGGTGAAACCCTAAATGCTGTTCTGGCAGAATTTGATCTCAACATCATACAATGTGCAAGGGATGGGTGTGAGAAGGAGATTCCAACCTTCACCGGAAGAACAGCAATAGCTGTTATTATCCCTATCTACCAAAAGGGTAACAAATCTGAGGCCAAAAATGATCAGCCCATTTCCCTACTTGACTCGTCAGTAAAAATCATGAGTAGGGTTTTATTAATAAGATTAGAAGAGTGGGTCGCGGAGCATGGTATTTTGGCCCAGGCACAATATGGTTTTAGAAAAGGGCTAGGCACTTTAGAACAGTGTATCAACCTGGAGCTTTTGGGGGGAGGAGTTTCGCGCGCATCCAAGATGGCCGCGTGAGCAAGGGGATCCCGAGACCCTCGTACCCTCCCGCATATATCCTGCCACTGATCCTGTCAGCTGACGACATCTCTGGGTAGATGAGCTTGGAGACCATTTTACGATCTTTGTCTTTTACAGCTGAGCAAATGGGAGACATTGGGAGCATAGCCTGGCATAAAGTCCTTATTTATTGCCAGCTGTATGGGAGACCAGCTCTCCCTGCTCAGACACCGATTGGTGAGTGCTCTGAGATGGCGAGCAAACCGGAGGGGGACAAGCAGAAGTTTAAAACCACCAGGAGGGGTGGATATACCCAGTCCAATGTTATGGACTGATATGTCCAGGTTAAGGGGTCGCCCAGCGGACTTGGCAAGTCGCAGGAGGAAGCGAAGGATTCCTCGGCTCCGGCGACTGAGTTGACTCTGCAGGATGTAATATCCGCCATTGACGGTATCCGGTCGTCCCTTGGTAAGCAGATGGAGACCCTGGCGCATAAATTGGATACGGTGGCTATTGATGTCAACCTTATCCGCACGGACCTCGCAAAGACAAACGAGAAGGTCAAATCGTTAGACATTAAGACATTGAGTCTAACCGATGACGTAGTCGAATTACAGACAGAGATGCAGAACTTGAGGGCCTCGAACGACTCTGTTGTCCACCGCCTGGAGGACTGTGAAGGGAGGCCCAGAAGGAACAATGTCCGTGTAATCGGTGTTCAGGAAAAGGCGGAGGAGCAAGCGGCCGATCTTTTCATTGAAAACCTGATCGTGAACCATCTGGGGGCTGAGTAAGTTCTTCACCGAGGAAAGAGCACACAGAGTTCCTGGTGGAAGACCAAAAGTGGGTGCCCCGCCGAGGCCTATTATGGCATGGATTTTTAATTTCCGAGATAGAGATGCTATCCTCCAGACATCTCGAGCAAGTGGACACCTGAAGTTTGAGAACTCAACTATCAGCTTTTATCCGGACTTCACACAGGCGGTTTAAAAACAAAGACTCAGTTTTCTGGGGGTGAAGAGGAGACTGCGGGACATGGGCCTCAAATATGCTATGCTTTTTCCGGCCAAGCTGAGGATTGAACATAATGATTGGACCTACTTCTTTAATAAACCCGACTGGTTAGACATTTTGCCGGCCCAGCAAGATTTGGGGGAACCATCCAGTGGGGCTGAAGGCGAACAAATGGCTCAGGAATGAATATCAAATGTCTTGTCTCCGGGGTTGCTAGGGTTTCTTCGAATTGTATGGTTCTGAACCAGAGTGTAGTTTTGTGCTGACTGAACAGGGGGGTGGTTGGGTTACTGGAGGGTCTCTCTCCTCCATAGCTTTCTTTTTGTAGATGTGGGGGCGACAGGCACACTGCGAGTTGGGGTGGCTTTATGGTCATAAGCAGGGGTGCAGGGTGGGGGGTGTTGTAAGGGGGTGTTCGGGGAGGGGAGGTGGGAGGGTGTTGTTTTTCAGTTTTGTTTTCCAGCAAGGCACTATATTGCAAGACATTTTCATGGATGTGAAGGACTTGGGGGGGATTGGTTTTCATTTTCTTTCATGATGGGGGGTAGGGGGTTGAGGTTGATGAGTTGGAAGGTGAATGGGCTGGGGGACAAGATCAAACGTGGTGTGGTGTTGCAACTTTTGAAGCGACACTCTACGGATGTAGTTCTGCTTCAAGAAACTCATTTAGTGGGTAATACGTGTCACGCCATGAATAGAAAGGGATACCGTCTGGTGGCCCATGCGGGGTTCTCGTCTGGGTCCCGGGGGGTTGGAATTCTTCTCAAGAACTCATTTCCATTTGAAGTAGAATCCCGAGAATCATCTGGAGTGATAACGGAAGTGAATTTGTGAGTCAAGTTATGAAGAGAGTGTGTGAGAGCCTCGGGATTAGGCAGAAATTCCACGCTGCAAATCATCCCCAATCAGCTGGTTTAGTCGAGTGCTATAATGGCACCCTTAAGTTGAAATTAGCCAAAATTCAGGAAAGCACTGGTTTACAATGGCCAGATGCCCTGCCATTAGCACTTTTGTCCACCCGAATGACTGTGCATTCACGAATGGGTTTGAGTCCCTATGAGGTTGTGTTTGGTCGCCCGCGAATGTTTGGGGCGTACCAAGACCGACTAGGTTCAGTGACCTTGAATACCCTGTTTTGCTTGACAATTTGCGTGAACTGACCACTAAAATGAGTGTTTTACGCCAACAGGTACATGACAGTCTTCCTCAAGCTACAGAGGATCCAGGGCATTCCATCGAGCCCGGCGCGTGGGTGTTTGTTCGAAATTTCCAGCGAACGAAGAACGAGCAGCCCCGCTGGACTGGGCCCTATCAGGTGCTTTTGTCTACGAGATCTGCGGTTCGAGTGCAAAGGAAACAAAACTGGATCCACGGCTCGCACACCAAAAAGGCACCTTTGCCTTTGCCCTACGACAAGTGGGTCCAGGAGGATCTTGCGGACTCTGAGACAGAAGCAATCCCACGGTTCATACCGTTCAGCGATGCCCGTTTGATTGGAACTAGCTCAGAAAAAGAGAGCGATCAAATTTTACAAGCATCAGTACCTCCTGCAGAGCGATTGGACACTACAGAGCCTCATCTTTTGTTCACTGATCAAGAACTACCCGTAAAAGATCGATACAATCTGAGATCGAGAATTATGGACAAATAAAATATAAATAAAGTTGATTTTTTTACTGTTTGCAGGTTAACTCTCCACCAAGGATCTACTTATTTTAGTTTTTCTTGAACTGCCATCCGGTTCTCGCTGCTAGGGTCGCGGTTGCTACCAGTCTTGGGAGTGTAAGCCTGAGACAATAGGTCGAGGGTTCTGTTGGTCCGAGGCAGCCTTCCTGGGTGCAGCAGAGGCACTCTCAAGCAGAATCAACCAACCACCGCGGGCAGCACATTTAGTTTAGGATGGATTTCTTTGAGTTGGAGAGACCTGTACAGACATTGACTTTTAGAAAACGTATATGCAAAATAATGTCGAAGAAATGCTTTTTGATACCATGTTTATTTTTGTTATTGAGTTTTGTAATATTCATAGCTGGTTATGTAGCATTTGTTTTTAAAACAACGTCTAATCCCACTGTGCAACCTATACCTTCACCTACTATTTCTTCTCATTCTTTCCATCCTTTGCCCGAACATGAGGTAATCAGACGTTTGGAATTTTCTAACAATTCTTTCATTCAACTTTTGCACCAGCACCAGTTAGTGATTAATACAACGAACTGCTGGATTTGTGGTTTGATGCCTCATACAACCGATAAGGGTATTCCTTATTTGGTTTTGCCCTTCAGTTTAAATGGTTCAATTCGAGCTTACAGAACCATGTTCATCTATGCCCATAGTGTCCACCCCCTACGTTCACCGAAAGACAATCCGAAGAATAGTGCTTTAGCTAAAGGTATAGTCGACATGATTAAAGAGACTAATGCAGTTGAGACTATTCCGAAAGATGAGAGGCAACCATATAGTTGTTGGAACGTCACTGGATATGGAGTTAGTCTGATTATTAACCGGCGAGCAAAAAGTCCTCCACCGATCTGGATAGTGCCTCATAAGGGCTACTATTGTCTGCAGGGCAATGGTAAGAATCCGAAGGCTCAGTTAGGGAAGAGTGTTTGCGCTGAGACCTACGTGTTTCTGTCTCAGTCTTCCCCAGCGTTCTTAGCTGCTACGGGTACCTACTTTGTTTGCTATGACAAAGCGTACACATGGTTGCCCCCCGACTTCTCGGGCACATGTTTTGTTTCCTTTCTGTTACCTCCCACTTTTACAGCTGCAGCAGATTACCACAAGACGAGAATTGCTAGAGGTGTCTTTAGCCAAGAAGACACTGCAGGACAAGAATTGGGAGATTTCTTTAAGGGTTTTCTGCTGTTCTGGGAACCTATGGCTAACAGTAGGAATATTCGTCAGCTAACGAGAGTGGTCGAGTCCACTATAGTTGAAACTGCTGGTGCCCTTGGTAACTTGACTGCTGAGATCCAGTCGGATAGACTTATGACACTTCAGAATAGAGTTGCCCTTGATGTTATCCTGGCAGATCGAGGTGGAGTTAGTAGATTGATTCAATCAAGCTGCTGTGTTTTTATTCCAGACAACGCTCAATCAGTCTTCCAGGCCATTTCCAAATTGCACAAAATCTCCGATTCTGTCCATTTGGACAAAGGAGATTGGTCTTTGATGGGATGGTTATGGGGATTGATATCCACTTGGGGTTGGAAGATTTTGATGGTCATTGGGATGGTCTTAGCAATCCTGTTCATGTTCTGTCTCTGTGTACAGTGTGCTCCTGCTATTTGTGGCCTTTGTGCTACTTTGTGTGTACGGAAACCTGTCCAGAGAGAGATGCTTAGTAATAGGATGATGCCACAGCAGCATATCGATGACCTGATGAATATAGATCCGGAATCAGATTAAAATGGGTCTGGGTTTATTGCCTATGATAGGGCAAAAGGAGGGTCTGTGGTTCCGTGGTTCCGAATTAGGTTCAATAGTTCCGAAACCCGATTTATAAAGATCGTCGGAAATGGACGATCTTGGTCTCAGCAGACCGCAAATGGTGAGTGTAACGTGTTTTTCGTATGAATCGATATAGGAGAACACTCTGTATTCGTGGATTTAGTCTGAACCTCCGGGTTCCATTTTATATGCGGCAGCCATTTTGTGTGGTTGCCCTAACATAGGCCCGATGATTGCGGCCGAGAAAGTCCTTGAGACACGTACGCCTTAGCTGACTTCTGGTTGACCTGGCCGAACTGACTCCTTGCCTGGGGCGAATCCCGCTGTGCCAGTTCCTTGTTCAGCAGCTGGCTTGATAAAGATCAAAGGGCAGGACGTGTCCGAGTTTATGGTACACCGTTCCCACCTCTCTATCTCCTTTCCATCTGTTTCTGCCTTTCCTTTACGATATGTTCATCGATCTGGGTTGAAGGGTTTACGATGGGTTTGTCCGGCCTGATCGAACAGGAAACCAAGCACGTGTGCGATCGTTTTTGGTGGGCTGGACAACCGAAAATGGGATTGTCTTTGACTGTCGTCATTTGCTACTTTTGAAATGCTATGTTGTCATTGGTCAGTTTGTATGCACCAAATGTAAATTGTAATGTTGCCTGAGGCATGATTTTCGGCATAAAAGACCGAGCTCCGTTTACCGAAGTGTGCAGTCTCTGACGAACTACCCGTGTGTACTTCGTAGATCTCTGTCCCTGGTTACAACCAATAAACTTTGGTCTTTGACGTCATCAAGAAGTATCCCGTGTCTCTGTTTGCCAAGACAGGGGAACTCAAAGGTTTCAGGCGTTCTCCCTGACGCCGCTGGGTTCTAAAAACCTGGTCCTTCAGGGAAGGGTGGCTTCCATCAACCCTTGGTATCTTCGGAATCCCAAGACTCGCAGTTCACTGATTAAGACATTGGACCATTATTTTCGAGACAATGAGGGTTCGGTCTCTTCCTCTGTGTCGTTATGGGAGGCTTTTAAAACAGTGATTAGAGGTTAGGCTCTATCTTTAATAGTCGGTGTTAAGAAACAGAAGGAAGAGGATGTGATTAGAATGGAATCGGAGATAGCTGCATTGGAATCGGAATTGGAGCAGGAGGTTACCCCCTCCAGATTGCATGTCCTAAAATTAAAGCAGTCGGATTATAGAATGTTGGTAACGGATGGTGCGAGGGCTCTTAGTCGTGAACAATAGGGGCGCATTCATGATGTTGGTGATAAAGCTGGAAAATTGATCGCATGGTTGGATAGGAAAGACAGAGCTAGTTGTGTGGTACCCGAAATTGAGATGGCAGACGGAACTCTGGTGACTGATCAGCAAGAAATAGTGGCAAGCTTTGCCAAACATTTTCGTTCTGTTTACTCTTCCGTGTTGGATAGACCAGAGGAAGATTCATGCTTGTTGTTGCGAGACATCGCGCTCCCGTGTTTGTCTGTAGAGGACCGGGACCTCCTGGATAGTAAGATCACCACTGACGAAGTGGCATTGGTAATGCGCACCCTGAATTCAGGTCAAGCGATGGGCCCGATGGTCTACCAATTGAGTTATATAAGCTGCGACCGGATAGGATTGCCCCGTACTTAAGAGATGTGTTTCTGGAGTCCCGGGACCGTGGTCTTCTCCCCTGTAGTCAGAGGCTGGCTTCGATAGTCATAATTCATAAGGAGGGAAAACCGAAGAATAGATGTACCTCGTATCGACCGATCTCTCTGTTGAATTCTGAACCTAAGATTTTAGCTAAGTTGTTGGCTAATAGGCTGATAAAGGTTATTAGCGATTTGGTGCACCCAGACCAGTCTGGCTTTATTCCACACAGAAATACGGCGCTCAATCTTAGGCATCTTCATGAGGTCCTTGCGAGGGCCTCGACGCTACGTGAACCGGCCATTTTGGCGTCGTTGGATGCAAAAAAGGCGTTCGATACTGTGGAATGGCCGTACCTGTGGGCGGTACTAACTAAATTTGGTTTCGGTTCTGACTTCATCAGTTGGGTACGCCTTCTATATGCAGACCCTCTTGCCCAGATCGTAGTTAATGGTCGTGTATCGGAGCCGTTTTGTCTCGGGCGAGGTACTCGTCAGGATTGCCCATTATCTCCTCTTTTATTTGCGTTAGCTCTCGAGCCCCTCGCGGCTTGGATCTGCTGGGAACCCTTAATGAGGGGCATTTATTGGTCACCGCACTTCGAGGATCGTATTTATTTATATGCGGACGACATTCTTCTGTATTTAACCTCCCCTAAGAAATCACTAATGGTACTCTGCGATGTTCTGGCCTCCTTTGGAAGAAACTCAGGTTTGGTCATTAACTGGGCGAAATCCTATGTTTATGCCCTCAGTGGCGAGATACCGATCTTGCCCCGTAACTGTCCTATTCAAATAGCACAGGAGGGATTTAAATATCTGGGAATCTATATTTCTATTGACCCTATCATTCGTTACGAGAAGAACCTTCTCCCTCCCTTGACTCGATTAAGGCGAGACGTTGAGGGTTGGCGAAAACTTCCATTGTCCATGCTTGGACGGGCGGCTCTTTTCAAAATGATGTTGCTTCCTCACTTCCTGTATGCCCTTCAGAACACGCTAGATATTGTTCCGGCTAGATACTTTAGTTTGGTGGAGGATTTGCAGAGGAAATTATTATGGGAAGGCAGACCGCGTATTGCACTAGCTAAATTAACGCTCCCATGGTATGATGGGGGCATTGCCCTCCCTGATATCAAGAGATATTATTGGGCATCACAGCTGGCAGCCATCAACCACGGTATGTATGGACCCGTGTTGAATCCTGGTTTCGCCATGGATAGGTGGTTATTACCTGGTGGCAATTATTATAGAGCGCTATATTCTAAGTCGTGATGAAGACCTTGACGGGTCCAACTAGAACTGCGGTGCGGGTCTGGCGTGATGCTACCAGTTCCTTAGGGTGGAAGGACCGCTTAACTCTGGCTACCCCACTTTCCGGCTCAGACCGGTTTGGCAAACTGTGGAACATTAAAGGGTTCGACAAGTGGGATCTTATTGGTATCTCCAAGGTCGGAGACATATGGGTAAAAGGACAGGTTAAATCATTTGCGGCCTTGCAGACAGAGTATGAATTGGGAGGGGCGGAATACTTTCGCTACGCCCAGATTAGACATGCTCTGACTTCCGTCTTCTCTGAGGGGGAAGAGATTCCGGAATCTACCCTATTAGAGGATCATATCTTGGATGGTCATCTGCCTGATAGCACCATATCCCTAGTGTACAAAAAATTGATTAATCATAGAGCGGTCCTTTTATTGCGGTTGCAGAATCAATGGACCAGTGACGACCTCGAGCTTGATGACGAAGATTGGCAGTCGGCGATCTCATCTCCTAAGGAGGTTGCGATTCCAGCAAGATTGAGATTGGTGCAGCTTAAAATATTACATAGAGTATACGTCACGGGTCCCCGTTTGGTTCGGATGGGGCTATCTGAGATGGGTCTGTGCCGGAGGGGTTGTGGTCAATTGGGGACGTTCCTTCATATCATCTGGGAATGTCTGGAAGTGTTTGATTAATGGAACAGAGTATATGCAGTAATGCAGGAGGTCACTGGCGTAGCCCTCTTACCAGAAGCTAAGCGTTGCTTACTTAATGTCTGGGAGCCTATTGATCATAATGTGGCACAAACCCAGTGGGTGACTCTAGGGGCCATGATTTTCAAACGGAACATTTCACAATTGTGGGGGTCACATAAGCCACCTACTCTTGACTTCTGGGTTTAAAATATGGATTAGTGTATGTTCCGAGAAAAAACAGTGTACTTGGCTCGGGGGCGCCCCCGGAAATGGAGCAGGATTTGGGGCCCCTGGAATAGATACACAGGGGATATATGTGTACCACCAGTTTTCGAGATCCTTGATGTCCCACTCTCCCCCTGACCACCTTATTTTATTGAGTACTTTCGATGTTCCTCTGTGTCCTCTCCCCCCCTCAATATCATGTTTATTTGTACCATTTGAAGATATGATGTTCTACCCTCGTACAGTCTTAACTTTCCTATGTATTGTGTTTGCCTTGCTTGTTTTTCTAAAATAAAAAGAAATATAAAAAAAAGAACTAGATCTTTTGGTTGGAAAATGCACATGTGCAAAACAGGGACGGCTCTTTTTATGTTTTGTTGATCTTAGCAGCGCTTTGATTTAGTGGATCATGCAGTTTTATGGCCAGTATTACTTAATCTTGGTGTCTCGAAACCCATTATCTATTTTTTAGCCAGGCTGTTCAGGGAAGCTATTGACCAAAGTACGGTATGGCCAAATGGGCGAATGAACCCCTAATTTTAATGTAAAACATGGTATCTGCCAAGGCTGCATCCTAGCACCATTGCATTTTACTTTATTTATTAACGAAGTGGACGCAGCACTTAAAATGATGTGGGATTCCCAACAAGTGAAGTGCAAGGAAGTCCCAGTACTGCTTTACGCGGACGACGCTGTGCTTTTATCCAGAACGCCGGTAGGCCTCCAGAGGTTAATCAAAGGGTTTGCTGATTTTATTAGTAAGAGGAAGCTGATGATCAACAAGGCCTAATCCTTCACAATGGTATGTGGCCCGAAACTCAAGAGTATGAAACCCTTTTTTATTGGTGGCAATAAAGTACAACATGTAGATAATTTTTGCTATCTAGGATCATCCTTCTCCTTTGATGGGAAATGGAACCGTGAACTGTCTAACGTTCGGCCCAAAATGACCAAAAGTGCGTATGGTGTTTTTAAATTTGCATCTAAATTGGGGGATCGTCACATTAAAGACATGGTCTATATTTATAAAGCAAAATGTACTTCTGTTGCACTTTATGGGGCTGGTGTATGGGGACACTACCCAAGTTATGACTTGCAAATGGAAGAACATTTCTTTTTAAAGAAGCTTTTATGTCTGCCGGCTTCGGCTTCCTCTGAAATCATTCAACGTGAAGTGGGCTTTAATTATTTGACAGATCTAACTGCATTGAGACCCCTTCTGTTATGGAGATCCATATGGTCAAAGGAGGAGGCCATTTTTACTAAATCTATTATTAACGATTGCCTGCGATTGGATAACTGTCTTAAGATCCCCTGGCTCAAATATTTATCCAATGCTTATAGTGACTTATTCAATCAAACAATCCTGGAAAACCCAAATGAAGTACCAGGATTGTCCAAACAGGAGATAAAGGGCACTTTCCTGTGTCAGAAGAAGGAATGCAGGCTGAAAACGGTAGGGAAGCAAGCCACGTACCAGCTTTACCATTTGCATATAGATGCTGAAGGCTTTCAAACTTATTTATCACTTGTAATGAGACCCTCCCACCGTTATGTTTTAACAAGAATGAGGTTAGGCCTTGCCCACCATCTAGTAGCGTTCCCTATATTGAAACAGCGCCCTGTCTCCCCATGCCCTTGTGATGGGCATACAAAGCAGAGTACCTTGCACTTTTTACTTTTATGTGATTTGTATTTGACTTTTAGAATTGCTTATCTTAAACCACTGTTTAAAAAATATGATCTTAAAACCCCTAATGCTGCTATGAGCCTGTTGTTTATGCTAAGAGAACCTGAGATTTGTTATCATGCTGCAACATTTATTTTAAGTTCAATTAATGCTAGGAAAAGTATAATGTTTTGATGAAATCGTTCAGTCCGCCTAAGATTGGGAATGGTTACATTAGCTGAGCACTTTGCACTTTTTAAGCCCATGTGTTTTGATCTTGCCACTAAAAACTGTTTACGCCAAACAACTGTTTAGGAAATGCTGCTATAAGTTTACTGTTTACACTAAGAGAATTGATGTGGTGCCATTTATTTTACCTTGCTGGGAATTGTAGGCTGTTTTAATGAAATTAGGTAATTTGAATTGACTGCTGACTGTTTTTTATCGCTTTTGGCTGATGTATTTTGATCATGTATTGTGCTTTTATGGTTACTTTGTTTAACCGAATAAAGCTTATTAAATCGAGTAGGGAGCGAAGAGACTACAGCAGGACGACCGGAGCGTTGCGGCGCAGGCAAAATCAATTCTGAGTTCCTTTTTACCCTATTACCTAGAAATTACATCAAATGGATCGGCGCCATCGTGCTGTGGGAAGACCAAATGATAGTGTATCGACGGCCACCATTTTGGATTGGGAAGCTATATTCCATGAGTCCTCACTAGATGATTGTGGCAACAAGATTGACTCTGGTAATGGAAACCACAGAGGAGCCTCCTAGCCACTATGCCCCAAGGACAAGAGCGCAGGCGCACTGGAATATATTCGGCGAGCTGGTTGATACCAGGTAAGTGTCTGAGAGGAACACAGAGGCACGCAGGCGTTCCCTGCACTACTCCTGCCCTTCGTGTGTAGTGTGCCCTGCCCACCCACAAGCGACATTGAAGTCTCCATCGGCCAAGGCAGCGGCGCAACAGTAGGCCTCGAAAAGCGTGTTTCTTCTCAACCCCTTCTGTGCTGATGACGAGCCCAGGCTCGTCATGCAGCACGGTGCTCATGTGCTGGTGACGAGCCTGGGCTCGTCATGAGCCGTGGAACGCTCACACGCGGGGCTAATTTCCCCGCTGTGCTGAGCGTTCCATTGCGCGGGCGTGGTCATGACGAGCCCAGGCTCGTCACCAGCACACGAGCACCCTGCTGCATGACGAGCCTGAGCTCGTCATGAGCACAGCGGCGCCATGCGCGGCCCCCCTCCCCCGCGCTGTGGGGAAATTAGCCCCGCAGCGAAGGGGTTAATGCAAATGTGATCTGCTTCTATTGGCACGTGGCACCGTACCTATTAATAACATAAACAGACTAAATAAAAGATCCTTTTGTTCACCACCACCTAATTTAAACTAGGCCCTGGTGAAATTAAAAAAAACACTGACGTATTCCACATAGTTTTTGAGAATTTCACGTTAATCTCGTTCAGTGAAATTCCCAAAATTACACCATTAAACTAATTTATTTATTTATTTTGTGTATTTTATAGAGCGCACAGCTTCCCCAACGGGGCGTCCCGGCGCTGAAAACTTTGAAAATGGAGGGCACAGGAGGATGTTAGAGGGAAAAGAGATGAGTCTTCAGGGACTTGCGGAATGACAATTCTGATTGGGAAGAGCGAAGGGTCAACGGGAGTTTGTTCCAGAGCTGAGTGGCACATACCTCAAATCGCGAAATAATAGTGCCGAAACAAACAACCAGAATGTCAGTGGCAACTTTTTTTGCGTTATCAAGTGGAAAAGTTATGCAACAGCACATTTTGCACTGAAGTATATTGCTAAATGATGGCTTTGTATTTCTTATAATTATGTGTAATTTTCCTGACATTTTGCCTAATGACACGGAAGCATATTTCTCAAATTTGAGACACCCCTAAAGATCTGAAGAATATAAACTCATAAACTGGCCTTTCAAAATATTTCCCCTTGTAGCTAGTGCTGCGAGAGGACTCTGAAGCGTCGCAAGCACTTTATAATTAGCGGTAAGGAAATAAGACACATACAGACGGCTCATGCGAAAGAGGTACACTATTAAAGTACATTCTATGGGTTTTTGTCACCATGGATAAATGAACATTTGTGTTAGGCTTTGGCAGAATTAAAGTTCAGCTGGTGGAGTTTTGCAAAGTCGGATTAGCTTGCAAATGTGTTAAATGACACAGATTTTTTATTTTTTATGGATGAAATTTTACAAGCAAAAACTTTCTTTTCACTATAATTTTCCTGCAAAAATTATGCTTGCTAGTCTTGTTGGCCCGATAAACCTGTTTTGTGAAAGTTTTTTTAAGGACAATTTCCACCCTTGGACACATTAGGCCCAGGGCAACACAACCTGGATGTTTGGGAGTTCTGAGTCGGACCCCATTTCCTGGTAGCACCCTGGATGGCCATGCAGTCTTTGGATGTCCTACTGTCGACCCTAACAGTATTCAAGCAGTCTCTCTCTCTATCTCTCCATTTCTCTGCCTCTCTGTAGCAAATACAATGACCTCCCTGTGTTGAGGGATTGATGCATCAGTGTGGCCATGCCAGCGTGGATGGCTGGGGAACCAAGGGACCAACTTCACAAAGCAGTGGTATTTGTCCACATTCATTTCAAGTCAACCTGGATGAGGCCATCCTTTGAAAGACACCCCTGCACCCCAACATCCATTCACATGTACAAGGGCATATGGTTGGGATACCCGCCACCCCCTCTCAACACGATCCCCAAGAATGGGAAGACGGAAACGGTTCTGAACTTTTGGAAGGCGGGAGGGAGTTACCCTCCCTGCCGTATTTATTAAAATATGAAACAAAATTAAAACATTAAAATAAACAGTTTCATATCATGTACAATTTTCTTTACACATTACGATGTTCTTGGCTAACCTTAACATATCTCTAATACAAAGGTTCTCCTAGCCGATACTAAAACATCCTGTAAATGCATTTCTCAAAATTGAAATTGTACATCCTAACATTACGGGCCAAAGGCAAGGTCATAACCGGTGTCAGATCCCTAATACCAGAACTCCCCCCTCACTTGTGAGGGGCGGGCGCACAGAGGACTGTACCTCTGTGCCAACTTCCAATTTCCCTTGTCTTAACGGGGGCCCGTGTTTATTCGGCGCCATCTTTAGTGGTCGTCCGAGGACTCGTGTGAGGTGTCTAGAAGGTAGCGTAGACCCCCTCCCACCCCACACTGCTTACCACATCTGCCGTCGCAGATGTCCTGGCCCCGGGAAATTCCCAGGAGGGGCCCGTAGCCCCTCCTCCCCAGGGAGGGGCCTTGACCGCCTTCCCTTTCGGCGTCCCCATCCTTAGAAGGGGACCGCCTCCCCGTTTGAGGGGCCAATGGCCGCCTCCCCCCGGGCGCTCCCATCCATAATGGGTGACGCCCCACCTCTAGGGATCTTCCAATTACTGCTCACCGATCATGACCTTACCGCCACAGGCCGGATAGTTAACCGGCTATCCGGACCCCCCACAAAAACTCCTGCTTAAAGGTCATGGCTGCCCAACTTCCCTAACCAAGCTACGAAGTCTCCTATGAGTAAAGCATTCCCCTCCCGGGACAAATGGACCCCATCCTCCAGATACATATGGTCCCCCCTGATACAACCATGAGGAATAGAATGCAATGTACTTGTACGGAACAACCTACCAAGTTTGTTATTCACTTTCTTCACGGAATGATTTAAAGCTGACACAGAAATAGCCCCCCGCCACACTTTCCGTGGAATCATGTGGGACCATGCAATCGTGCACCCCGGAACCCTTCTCGCCAACCAACTTACTGTGGATAGTATTAATTCGAGAAGTACTCGTCGACCAGTGGTCACCAAATCATTGCCCCCAAGATGCACTATGATTACTGATGGCGGTGACCTTGTCCTCCCTAACAAACCCTCCATAAAAGTCTGAAATTGGTCAATACAGAGCCCGCCCCTTCCGTAGAAGGTCACCCTGTACCCGTATTCCCCAGCCATGTGAATCATGTCACCTGCTTTGAATACGTCCGCGGCGCGCCTCACGTATGAGTGGCCAACGACCCACACCACTTTTGCCTCAGCCGGTGATCTTTGACCGCTGGTCCCCAGGTGTCGGGTCAACTGCACAGTCTGCCCCGCAAATCCTGCTCGCGAAACTGAAACCCAAACAGAAAACAAGAAGCGTGAGTGCATGACATTAGCTTCACAACATGTGCAACCGCACATACCTCTTATAACAATTCGAGGACCAACGCCCCAACTGTTTAACTTTATCCACACTCAAACCCCTGGCTGTAGCCTCTGTAGCAGCACCTATCCGGAATGAGTGAGTCCCAAAATCGCTCGGGTTCAAGCCCGCTGCCGCGATTGCCATTGTCAACACCCGCTGAAACTGAAACCTGGTCAGTGGGGTGGCGTCGGTATGTCTCAGCAAGGTCCCCCCCCATGCTGCCGCCCTTTGCGCCAGGTACTCCTCAACGCATCTCACTGGGCACATGTGGGTTCCTAGCATGCGCTGAACAACCACACTGTCTCCGACCGCTCCCTGATCGGTTTTGGACTTGACTATGGTGACCACCATCGTGTCACCCCTAATCTGGATGTGTTCTCGACACAGACCTCCTCCCGTATCCTGCTTGTTCCTTGCTACCAGTTCGCTTATCCGCATAGCCCCATGGAATGCTAATGCAAAAGCAGCCCTGAACAGCACTGTCTCTGACTGAGATGAACAAGTCGCAGGGAGTACGGACATTAACTGGGACAACCTTGCCAGCCCTATCGGGCGCCTCTCGTCCCCCTTACGACCCTCCAGGCGTTGCCACCCGCGCAGCGCCTTTTTTACCAGAAAGGATGCTGTGGGGTCCTGAATGCCATGAGCCTGCGCCATGAATGCAATGGCGGCTCGGTGTCTATTGGCTGTCGCCACTGATCGGCCTGCCTGATGTAATGATACTAGAAATTTCAGGACGTACTCTTCCTGCCCCCAATGTTCCCCCCTATTTGGACCCAAAAATGCCCAATATGAATGGAACGCCCCTTCATAAGCCTTCCTTGTCCTGGGGGCTAGACTCTCTCCCACGAGGTTTTGTAATCCGGGGCACCGAGAGACCAGAGAATTTCGGGAAATGGTGCCGCCACCAAGTCCGCAGAGGGCAGATAGCCCCGGAAGGCCTGCATGTGGGAACGAGAGAGTGCGTCAGCCGCCTGGTTCAGTACCCCAGGCACATGTTTTGCTCTAAAGTGAACGTTCAATTGCAGACATAGCAAGACAATTTCTTTCAACAATCTCAAGATCAATTTGCAGCGTGCTGCCTGATTATTGACACATTCTACTACGGTCATGTTATCCGACCAGAACACCACGGCACGATCACGAAACCCCTCTGGCCATGTCTTCAGGGCCACTAGAATAGGGAACAGTTCGAGAAACCCAATGTTGCCCGTGAGCCCACTCTCATGCCAGCATGCCGGCCATTTTTGTGCCGACCAATGATTACCAAAAATGGCGCCAAAACCCACACTTCCTGCCGAGTCGGTCCACAATCCCAGCTCCTCGGAGGAGACCGCTGGTTTGTTCCACAGGACACGACCATTGAAATCCGCCAGAAATGCCAACCATATGCGCATGTCCTGGCGAACCTCTGCCGAGAGTCTTGTGCGGTGATGCCCTTCCTTAAGGCCCACCATGGCTTGAGCAATAGAGCGAGAAAAGGTGCGAACCATTGGTATCACTCTAAGGGCAAAATTAAGCTGACCCACAGCCTGCTGCAACTGATGCAATGTTACCTTCGTCTCGCTAATACATGTCTCAAGCGAGGCCTTAAATTTTAACACCTTCTCTTTAGGCAAACGGAAGCACCCCTCTTCAAAATCGAGCTCAATTCCTAGAAACTCGAGCGAAGTAGACGGCCCCACAGTCTTGCCTGGTGCCAATGGCACACCAAATTTTCTCATGAGATCACAAAATTTACTCAAAGCCTGCGCACATTCCGTGTCCCCGGCTGCCCTCAAAAACAGAAAATCATCAAGGTAATGCATAACCAGCGTAAAGCCTGTGGCTCTGGTGAACGCCCATTGCAAAAAACTACTGAATTTTTCAAAATACGCACAAGAGATGGAGCAACCCATCGGCATACATTTATCCATGTAATAGCGTCCCTGAAACACAAAACCTAACAGACGCTGATCCTGCGGGTGTACCGGGAGCAACCGGAACGCTGACTCGATATCAGATTTTGCCATCAGCGCTCCGTGCCCCAGGCGATTCAACATGGCGACAGCCTCATCGAAGGAAGCATACCGCACCGAACAAACTCCCGGGTCAATCGCATCATTCACGGAAAGACCCTTAGGAGCGGACAGATTATGTATTAACCGAAACTCACCTGGGTCCTTCTTGGGGACTACACCCAACGGTGAACAAACAAAATTATGAACAGGCGGGTTCGCATAAGGACCCGCAACCCGACCTCGGGCCACCTCTTTTGCAATCTTTGCCTGTACGACCATCGTATTCTGCTGCACCGACAGTTGGTTCTTGCATAGTGCTTCCCCCCGAAAATCCCCCGCCGGGATGCGGAAACCACTTGAGAAACCGTCTCTCAACACCCCAGCGGAGACATGATCAGGGTATTCGTTCAGCCAGGGGATCATTGCCATGATGTCGATAGGAGTAGGTTGCAGCGCCCCTCGGCCGTCATTAGACCTGTTTGGAGCCGCCTCTGCCCCCTGTATCGCCATTCTTGGCTCGGCATGAACTCTCGGGATGTGAGGACTGTCCGCACCCTGCACACTCATGCCTGAACTTGCACGTCCCCTGTGGTCTAGTGCACTTACCCCTGTTGAAGCTCCAACAGACCCCTTTCTTACCAGAGTTCCCATTACTTTTCGTGTGATCACTGCCGGTGCCCGCTCGAAAGGGCACCGACGGGAAATGGCGGGAAGGCTCTGCCCCATTCCCGCCAAACGAAGACGGCTTTGCCGGGTTAGACCTAACCTGTTTCTGCCAGGAAATGGAGTCGAAACAATCCCACGTCAGGGATGAGTCGTGCTCTTTGGCCTTACGAAATTTGTTATCATAACCCAACCATTGATCACCCTCGTATGATTCATAAAATTCCATTATCCATGTCTGGTAACAAGCCAGTTCAGTCAACACCTCGGGCCTACGCTCCCCCATGATTGCAGTAAACATGCCAAAAGCCCTGGCCCAATTAGCGATTGTCTCATCCACTCTGAAACCCGCCATCTTAGCTCGCCATACATTTGGATGCAACAATTCCTTCTGATTTCTAACATGCTCTATTTCATAATGATCAGTCAATAGCGAAAATATGTTCACATATTTATCCGCCCATATCATCTCCTTTGTGGCCAACGGGATATGTTGGACCACCTTTTCCCTCCTTGAGGGTACCGACCCCTCCCTAGCCATTGGCAACGGCTTCTTACCCGAATCAGCTGAACTCGCTGAAGCCGCTGTTCCAACGCTCGAGGACGGTTGTTCCGCGGGAACCTGAGGGGGAACAAAAGGACAAGGTGCCTTTGCAGCATCTCGCGATTGCCGCAACTGCTTCATTATTAATTTGGCCTCTTCGGCCGTGTCCCCCGGAGCAATGGCACCCTCATTATTCTTGCCCAACCATGCCGCCAACTGGGCGGCCAACTCCGGTGGCATATCCCCCTCGTTCACAGGGGTAACTACGACAGGGATCGGTTGTCCTGCGTCCGGAATTGGAACTGGGGCCTCTACCGGCCTGACCGGGCTCACCGGAGGAGCTTCGGGAACCGGTGCCTCCTCACCAGCCGCCCTGTTCCTGGCCCTTTCACCTCTCCCGGCAGGGACCACCCCCGGAAATGCTGGTCCGATTACTTTCTTAGGCTGGCCCGTACCGTTCCTGGCCGCCATCTGCTTCTTCATGTTCCCCATGTCTTTTACCAGCATACGAAGCATTTGATCGGTGCTAACCTTCTTTCCGACCCTTTTGCCCGGCATTTTCTCACGATAGTCGACCGAAAGGTCCTGGAACCAAAGCTTCAAGCGCTAAAAGAGAAAACAGAAAATTACAAATTTTCTAAATTGGCTCTTCGTTCCGTCTCGAGCTCACGTGCAACGGGGAGGTGCAGCTTCAGAGCACAGGAACAAGAGGATGCTTCCTTGGCTTGTTGCTCCTTTTATCCTTCTTCGGGCGGGCGTGGACCCTCCTCCAATCCGCCTCCAGGGCGTGGCCATCGGCGTCGGTGTCTAGGACAGCCCCCTCTTGGGCGGGAAAAAGGCGCGCCCCGGCTACGCCGCTTCGGGCATACCAGCCGGGACTCGCCTCCCGCCCAAAATGGCTTCCCGGGGGGATCGGGGTACTCCACCATACGTTCGGGGGGACCGAGTGGTCGCCCCTTTCCATTCTGTTCCTTTAGAGCGGGAGAAGGTCGGATCTGTCAGGTGAATATGTTACATACAAAAAAATAATATCAACAGCCATAATGCAATAAATGTCAGATTTGTACGAGGAAGAGCTTAAGGGCAATGGTTAAGAGTGTAGGTTATTGAGGTAGTTTAGCGTCACTATTTAAATTATTTTAAGAAGTTTCCAAAGAGCACACTCATCTCCAAAGGGATATCTCACAGGTAGACAAAAAGGGTAGAAGGTTTTAAGGAAAAGATATAATAGGATTGAAATATTACAGATTTAGACGTCTATTCGCTAACTGCACCTTATAATACTTTTAGTAGTAATACAAAAGCACAACTAATGCACTACAAAATGCTATTCACAAACCTACTTGTGGAAGTCTACGCCTCCGCTGCTCCTAAACTTTCTGAGCAGAGAACTCCACTCTGATTGGAGAGAACTCTGCCCATGTAGAAGTAAATGTTACAGGTAGAGGGGGGGTCACTGGAAAATGAAAAACATTTAATATTCAATAGGAGCGATAAGGAAGGGGTAAGTAGGGTTTTAGGAGGGATAAGCAGGGACTTTTGGAGGGACAAAGACCCATAAAAGAGTAAGCATATGTTATCAAGGCACTACACTTCTAAAGCTATTACAAGCTAAAATGATCCAGATAGGTAGTACTCCAGTACAGACCTGACGCTAGTCCAACCCCACACATGGACAGCCACCGGAACTGCAATTCCCTCCATATAAAACAACAGAGGTAGGGCTTAGAATAAACCTGTGCATGACCTTAACTTTAACAACCATTTATATAAATTGTAGTTAATGTTAAAATATATATAATTACAAAATGTGCATAATAAGTTATATGTTTAATACACACTTTTAAATAAATAAAATGTAACTTATTTTTAAAATAATTGTATAGCTATTGTTTAGTGATTTTTAATACATATTAATTTAAAGCAAACATTTTTACTGTAGCTCTGATTTTTTAAAGTAAATCTGGAAGTACATAATTGTACAGCAATTAGATATATTTAAATTAAACAAGTATTTACTATACTTTAAAGATAATAGTGTTGTAACAATTTTGTTAATTTGTTTGAGGTTTAATAAATATTTCACACTAATAATTAACATTAAAATATTTTTACCAAAATATTTAAGAATACAATAAGCTTTATAACTTTTCCCTTTACTTTGCCATAAGGAGAACTTCGCCTCAGCAGCAGAGACCTTTGCCTACGTATGAAAATTTACCAGCAGTAACTTTGCCCTCATACATGTGGCTCCGACTCCTGATTCTTGCCTTGGAAATGGTGAATAGCTAAAAGTAAAAATGTTACTGCAAAAGTGTAAGAGTAAATTTACATATGAGTAAATTTATATGTGTAAATTTATCTTTGTCAAAAGGGCTTAAATACTTAAGATTTTGGAGGCCACGGGGTGAGGGAAATAGTTAATATTATCAAATGAGTGTTTGGGGGTTAGAGTGAAGTAGTTAGCAGGTTAGAGCTTATATTTAAACCTGGGGTAGCTTAGGTTTCTGTTTATGGCCTGGGGTAGCACTTTAGGAGGGTCTGAAGGTAGAGTTGTAGTTAAGATTTTCATTTATTGGTCATGGAGTTCGATTTTATTCATGATAAATTGCTGACTAGTGTGGATCAAATTAGACTAATTGGCTAATTATGTTTGGACTGCATCATTAGGGTGTTATGGTAATGCAGCGGGTATTACTGATTTAAGGGAATTAGGCTTATGGGCTTAGGCATTATGGTTACATTTAGGGATTCAATTTTAGAATAATGTCTTAGAAGACTGGGGAGAATGAAAATTAAGTTTATAGTCTTTGTAGCCAGGCACCTTAATTTATGCTTAGTAAGTGAAAGAATGAATCATTAGGCTATTAATTCATTGGGGTTAATGATTATGGTTAGTGGTTGGTGATTATTTTTAGGAGTTAAAGATTGGAGGGTTGAGTATGAGCGTAGATCTTCATATTTACGCTTAGGTTTTTGAGCAAGGAATTAGTCAGTCAAGGGCCACAAATTAACCCTATGGTGGGATTTAGGTCAAGGTATCATGGACCTGGAAAGGTTGGTGATTAAGGCATTAGCTTAGGATATAGCAATTAGGTTTATGGTTAGGATTTAGGGCAATGGATTAGTCCCAACCTTTCTGTTATCCAGAAAGCAGCTGAATAAATGGGTTCATTTTCCTGTTAAAGTAGAGGAGCTAAAGTGGTTATGTAACCTGCTCATACATGTAACTATATTTGTGTCACATGTGTGTAACGTGTGCTCATATATTAGCTGCACATCATTGACCATGCGCTTGTCAGTCAGTCTAAAGTGGTGAATGACATGGTACTTCTGTGCATATCCATTACACCGTAGGTGTCCTGCAATAACACCAATTAGAGCCTTTGGAATTTTGAGAGCTCCATTGAAAGCAATGAAGTGACAGAGCTTATAATTGCTGATTTAGTCCTTTTGGTTCAACTTACCAAACCTTCCCTTCTGCTTTCTCTGGTTATTTTAGAACACTCTACTCCCAGTAGTTGGAATTTCTAATCTCATTACATCACTCCCACCTCAGGCTATATCGATTGTTAAAGGCCCTCTCCCTTGATATAAGCCCTTGCCTGCACCTCAGGCCTATAATCAGGAAAAAGGCCTTTATCAGCTATAATAAGGCGCTGCAATGTGCTAAAATGCTTTATTACAACATTCGAATCGGGAGAGCTCTATTGAAGACAATGGAGTGTCTTAAGGCTAATAACTACTGATCTATTCACTCTCTAGCTTTCTATGGTTTGCCTTCATTTTATTTTTGTTCAATTTAGAGCACTGAACCCTCAGCGGCTGGAATGTTCTAATAGCATTACAACCCTTCCTACTGGGGCTAAAATGGTTAAGGCCCTCTGGCCTATAATTTTGAAAACAATTTAACATTAGAGCACTCGCCAGGAGGCTATATTGAGATATTAAGGCATGCTATAATTACTTTAAGAAACTGTGCACTCTTATGCTAATAGCCTTTAAATATGGACTCATTACTGTGTTATTAGGCGGGGAGAATTGATAAGAACATTTAAATGTCAATGTTTCTGTTTCACATAATATGTATATTTCCCATATAATTAGAGGCAGAGGCGTAAAATGGGCTATCAGCCCTATTGACTGTTCACCAAGGATTACTTTCTGTCATCGCGTACTGCTCTTGATTTTCCACCAAGTGGGAATTATACCTAAGTGGATTGTATTTATTCCATAATCTTAGCTGACATTTGCGACTGTCCTTGCATGACAGAATGAAGGAAGTCTGCAAGAGGCTCTGTTAGAGTCCCCTGCAACTTGAAAAAATGTGTGCTTAGCTAATAACCGTACATTTTCCTGGTTGTGCATATTTAGACGTCTGTTCACAAACTGCACTTTGTAGTACATTTAGTTGCACTATAATAGTACTACTCACATACTACAAAAATCTATTCACTAACCTACATGCGGAGGTCTAGGCCCTAGTAGCTCCTATCTTTTGTATGTGGAGATCTCTGCCCTGGTTGCAGAGATTTTCGCACATGTATGCTTAGGTTTTAGTGGTAAATAGAGGGAGTGGTTGGAAAAAAAACATGGGAATATGTATTACAAAATGGAGCAGGTTTAGGAAGCGGTAAGCAGGGGTAAGGGAGGGTGAATAAGAGGTTTGCGGAAGTATAAACACCCACTTTCAAAATAGTAAGCGCCTTGCCATTCGCAAACTGCACTTCCAAAGTTACTACAGCAAAAAGGGTCACAAAACAGTAGCACTTGTACTCCAGATCATCTTTGGAGTAAGTCTATCACCACACATGGCCAAACACAGGCACTGCAACACGCAGTGCCTGTGTGGAGAAGTGTGGCTCAATGGTTAGAGCGGCAGACCCTGATGCAGAGGTCTAGCCCGGGACCAGGGTTCAATTCCCCGCCTCGGCGGGTCTTGGGGTCAAAATTCCACAGACCTGATAATTCCCGCCTCGGTACCTATTCCAATCATGGAGTCCCACTCTGCAACGCTGGGCAATAGCTTGCTTAATCTTCACAATGGCCCCCACAACGCTAAGGATGCCTGACCTCCACCTTGGGGGGTGCCCAGGTGTGGACGCCTCACAGGGAAAGCCAGGATGGGTTCCATAGTGGTATTCGTACAAGCGCCTTGAGACCCTTGTGGGTGAGTAGTGCGCTATACAAGTATCAATTTACATTTACGCTCTATAAAAAATAATGCAGTCAAAAATAAATATAGAAATATATTGGAAAATAAGGTAACTTTGCTTTTATTGTTTTTATTGTTTTCAAAGTTCCAAAAATGTTGTCAACTTTTCAGGAAATCCTCCCAAATATTATAACATTTTGTTTAATGTCCATTTCTTTTAAGCTAATGAAATAACACAGCTTTCAACTGCCAAATCATTCTGATGGAGAACTTCTGTTTTCAGACTATGGATGATGAGAAAATCATAGAGCTCTCTTCTTAACAGTCTTGGTCTAACAAAAGTTAAGGTGACCCCTTCCAGTAGCCAAAATGTCACTGACACTTTGAGTGCCTAAGTAGATTCAACCAAACATGTCCAGGCTGACCATATAAGAAATTAGCTCACACATCAAAAACCTTTTGCTGGTGAAGGTTTATTGTCTTGCTACTCATTTTGAGGAAAACATATTTGAGTAGGAGAGGTAGGGTTTACAGGCAAATGATCACATTTTTGGGAAGTCCAAGGAAATCGTCTTTGGCAGATAGTACCTATCACCCGAAGTGATCCCTTATATGGTTGCAAACTTGGGGCAGGAGCTTGATTCAGGTCAAAATACCGACTGCACTCCCCTTCATGGCCACTCTATCCTTCCAAGGGGTCAGCTCTGACTATGTATGCATTTCACAAGCAAGCCAGTTTCAATGCTTCTGAGACATGTCAATAGCAGTTTGTTCCAGTTTACTGCCATGCCCCAGTCACTGGCAGAAGGGCAAAGCACTGTAAGTGAATTGAATGCCTTTGCTCACTATCTTTGTGTAGTAGGTGTCATTGACTGCATCTTTGTGGAACTCAGCTGCCTCACAACAGAGCAAACATTTTCCACAACAAACTGCTGTCACTCCATCAACATGCAAGCCTTCTGCGATGCTAGGGGCTGTTTCGCTGATGAGGAAGCAAACACAACAGCTACTACTTCTGTTGGTTAACTCTTGCATGCCGCGATATTGCTGGGGATTTTGGTGACGTGACTCATTGGTTAGTGACATTGCATACTACAGGTTTATGTGCATTTGGGGCATGCCACACCATCTGTTATGTTATGTTATGTTAGTGCTATTTGTATTGCGCACGGCTGCTCCAGCGAAGGAGCGTCCCGGCGCACCGACAAGGTGGCGAACACAACACAACTGGGGAACAGAAATAATTATTAAGAAATTGAGGAGTGAAGGATTTAACAAAGTTTAGAAAATAAATGGGTTTTAGCGGCCTTGCGGAAGGAAAGCAGGTCGCCAAGGGTCCGGAGTTTCAAAGGGAGAGCGTTCCAGAGTGCGGCTGCCCGCACCTTAAAAGAGCGACCCCCCACCCGACTGAGTTTGAACCTAGGGGCTACTGCTAATTCTTGGTCCAGCGAGCGCAGAATGCGGCCCGGGATATAAGGGCGCAAAAGTTGGTGCAGTAAGGGAGGCGATAGGCCCTTCAGAATCTTGAAGGAAAGGCACAAAACTTTAAAGTGGATCCGCTGCCTAACGGGTAACCAATGCAAGGCTCGCAAAGATGGACCGGCCGAGCAAAACCTAGGAAGACCTACGATCGCTCTGGCCGCAGCGTTCTGCACTCTTTGAAGTCGGGTTAACTCGGCCTGATTTAATCCTATAAAAAGGGAGCTGGCATAGTCCAACCGAGCCAAAAC
This sequence comes from Lissotriton vulgaris, assembly GCF_964263255.1. Lineage (NCBI taxonomy): Eukaryota > Metazoa > Chordata > Amphibia > Caudata > Salamandridae > Lissotriton > Lissotriton vulgaris. Next base: position 81,090,265 of record NC_141699.1, read on the forward strand.
CGTTGCTTGCACCACCAATTGACGAGTTGCGGCATCGAAGTATTTGAGGGCAGGGCGCAGATTGCGCAGGATGCCGAAGCAGCACGCCGCCGTCCTTTTGGTGTGGCCAACGAAGTTGAGGGAAGGGTCCAGCCAAACACCAAGGTTTTTGATCTCCGCAACCGGAGTGGGGGTCGGCCCCAGCTCAGAGGGCCACCAAGTATCTCCCCATAGGTCCGTCCGCTTCCCAAAGATCATCACCTCCGTTTTTTTGGCGTTTAGTTGGAGACAGTTGGACGTCATCCAACCAGCCACCGCCCTGAGTCCTTCTCTGAATCTTGGGGCATCCACCCCAGAGTCCCCGCTGATCGTGACCGCTAGCTGGGTGTCATCTGCGTACAACACCATGGTCATACCACAGATCTTCACAACCTCAGCCAGCGGCCTCACGTAGATGTTAAACGATGTGGGGCTCAGTGAGGATGACATTTGGACTGGTAGGGCGGGACGCCACACAGAAGGAACGATCCCTGAGAAACGAACGGAACCACTGGTGTGCAGTACCGATCACCCCTATCTCCTCAAGACGTTGCAGGAGAATATCATGGGAGACCGTGTCAAAGGCGGCGCTTAGGTCTAACAAAACAAGCGCCGCCGTTTGACCTGCATCCAGAACTACCCGCAGGTGCTCGACCATAGATAACAGTGCTATCTCCGTACTGTGGCCAGCCCGAAAACCATTCTGGGTGTCGTCCAGAATGTTAGCACGCGACAGATGACCAGTGAGGGCGGTGTTAACATGCGCCTCCGCGAGTTTGGCTGGCCACGGGAGAAGCGAAATCGGGCGGTAGTTCTCCGATTTTGTAGGGTCGAGAGATGGTTTTTTCAAAATGGGCATTACTACCGCATGCTTCCATTTCAAAGGCACCTGGCCTGATGATAGCGACGTGTTGATTAAGTCGCAAACCGGGCGAGCAAAAAACTGGTCTCTGAACATAGGTGGCTTGAGCGGGTCGTCCGGCGACCCAGACTTAACTCGGAGAGCCAAGGCCGTGTAAGACTCCAAAGAGAGAGAGGGGAGAGAGTCTAGCACCACCTGATCCGGCCGGATGGGTGGCCCCATACTGGTTTGTGCAGTGGAGGAGGGGAAGGCCCTATATATGGTCTGGACCTTCTCCAGGAAGAAAGCCGCCAGCGCTTCACAATGAGTATTGGAGCTGATGGAGTTACCGGCCGGCTTCCTTGCCACAAGGTCTTTAAGGGCCTTAAAGATGGTTTTAACAGGGTTCCCACTATTGCGAAACTCCAGAGCGTAGTTTTCAGCCTGGGTTCTACAAACCGCGCGGTGATAAGACTTGACCGCAGCCATATACAGGGTTTTTTTGCTGCTGTCATACCTCTTCCTCCAGTCTCTCTCTGCACATCTGCAGAAACTTTTCAGAGCCCTTAGATTGCCATCATACCAGGGGCTAGGGGCGCGGGAGCCACACTTACTGGAAACCATCGGGATAAGGGAGTCGAGGGCCCTGGTTACCCATCCGCAGAAATGGTCATAACCAGACTCCACGTTCTCCGCTGCACCCAGTGGATCGTCAGTGAGAAGGCGGTGGAGATCTTCCGCCTTTAATTTGCTCCAGCGCTGTCTGGGCATGGCTCGCAGTGGCACCTTAAGTGGGGCTTCTTCAAGAGGACAATAAATGGTCACGAGTGAGTGGTCTGTCCAGGTCAGGGGGAGGGGGGGGGGCACTGTAACCCCTTCTAAGTTAGAAAAAAAGGGGTCCAGAATGTGGCCACCAATATGAGTGGGGTCCGAGACCAGCTGGAACAATTGAAGGGCCTCAAGGTCCGCCACCATCCCTCCCACAGAAGAAAGACACAGAGTGTCAAAATGGAGATTCAAGTCACCAATGATAGAAAAATTGGCAGACCCTACTGCTAGTGAACTAACCGCCTCAGGAAGAGCCTCTCGAAATGCCACTGAGCTACCAGGTGGACGGTAAATCAGCAATCCTGACAAGGTAAAATGCGGAGTAACCGCAACCTTGAACATGGCGCTTTCGCAGCCCGTGATGTTCTGCACACTCCAGGCGCAAGAATAGCACGATTTAACAGCAAGAGCGACGCCACCCCCTCTCGAAGAGCGGTTGAGTGTGTAGATGGAATACTCAACGGGGAGCGCCAGATTCAATACAGTAGAATCGGTGTCTTGCAGCCATGTCTCTGTCAGACAAAAGATGTCAGGGGGGTCATTGTCCACAAGATCAGCAATATCCTGATAATGCTTGACCGCCGATCTGACGTTTAAATTCCAGATGGTGAGATGTCGCGAAGAGACCTTACTGCTTATGGCAGGCTGCACTATACAAGACCCCAAGCATGTAAAAGAAAAAAAAAACTTTGACTCTCTCTAATGTACTACTCTGTCTCACCCTATACCTCTCTCAATATAAGCTCTACCTAATCTAATCTCTAATCTAAGTTCTACTATGATCTCTAAAATACCCATTTCTAGACTCTTCCCTCCTCTAGCCCTCCTTGGTTCACCTTAAACAGCATTTTCTAAATTCCTCCCTCATGTATCCTTCCTTTGACTCATCCCAGACCTCATTTTACTCCCTTTCTAGAGACACTTCCCTCCTCTGCTCTCCTTTTGCTCATCCCAAACCACATCTTCCTACTACGATGCCCCAAAGAACACTTTCTAGACTTGTCCCTCTTCTATTTCTCCTTTATCCTATTCAAATTCAACAGACAGACTTGCATTTCCACCTCTCATATCAACTCATATTGTTCTATATTAATCCACCACAAATCCTTTTTGGGTTGTGGAGTAGTGTGCTACTCGCTGCAAAGCAGTTCAACACCTCGTCAGGGGTAGTGAGCACTATATAAATACAAATACAATTATTAAATATATACATTTTACATTATAGTACATTCTTTGCTTTATATTTTAAACCTACTACTATAAAAACCTTACTCAACTTTCTCCTTTTCACTTTTCACGATAAACTAAAATGGCGGATGCAAATTTCTGCACAGGTTAAGGCCAGTCGATCACAGAATTCTTGTTGGTGTGTGAAGTCACAAATCATTGCGAAATAGTCACAAAGTAGTCGCAGTCGTAGATATACAAATTTGGATTTTCTGAATTTCTCAAAAACTACTGAGCGGATTTACACCACATAATGGAAAGTGTTATCTGCAAAACAAAAGATACCTTTCAGTCAAATTTGGTTTAATTCGGTCTAGCAGTTTTGGCTGTAGTCATATTTAAATTCTCTCTAGGAATTAACATGGGAAACACACTTTTTTGACCTCAGCCCATTTTCTGAGCCCCCATTTCACCAATCAGCCCAAAATTTTCTACGCAAAACTAGAATTACCGGCACACTTTTTGGTGAAAATTTTGTGAAGATTTATCACACAACGCCAAAGTTATAGACTAAGCATTAGATGTTAGAGGGGTAAGATTTACTACTGCCACTCCAGACTGTACAACAGTAGGGAACGCGTTGGACTTTGGAGGGATTAAATTTACTATTCACACTCCAGTCTGTGCATGTGTAGTTTACGCGAACCTCTCCGCCCACCACACAAACAAGAAATTATGTACAGGAACAGAAAGTCTGCCAATTTGTCGTGATTCTGAGTCATCCTTTCACCACAAAGGCATCCTCATTCATTCTGCTCTGCTTTATTAAAACCCCTTACATGCCTGAGGGACAAGATGAGAGGGCCCCCCATTCACTGATGAAGAATTGGTAATTATTTGTGAAGTACTACAGTACTATGGGTATATTTACCCGGCAGGGGAAGCTTTTCCACCTTTGTCGGGAGGGTATTTATCTCTGGGCCCAAACTTTTCTACGCAAAACTATAATTACCGGCACACTTTTTGGGGAACATTTTGTGAAGATTTATCACACAACGCCAAAGTTATAGACTAAGCATTAGATGTTAGAGGGGTAAGATTTACTACTGCCACTCCAGACTGTGCAACAGTAGGGAAAGCGTTGGACTTTGGAGGGATTACATTTACTATTCACACTCCAGTCTGTGCAATAGAATGGAAAGTGTTGGACTTCAGAGGGGTGACATTTACTATTCCCACTTCAGTCTGTGCAACAGGAAAGCATTGGACTTCAGAGGGATTACATTTACTATTCCCACTCCAGTCTCTGCAACAGTAGGGAAAGCGTTGGACTTCGGAGAGGTGAGATTTACTATTCCCACTTCAGTCTGTGCAACAGTAGGGAAAGCGTTGGACTTCGGAGAGGTAAGATTTACTATTCCCACTTCAGTCTGTGCAACAGTAGGGAATACATTATGAATTATTTGGCAATTAATTATTGTATGATTCATCCTATACCCTACAAACCTAGCAACACCCTACTACAGTATAAATTACTATTAGTAATTTAATTTTTTTTTAAATCACTTACTTTTCAAACTATATTTAAAAATATAATTAACAATTATACAAACAACAAAAACACATACAGTCAATAAATGAACTAATATACATTAAGATCATTTAAAACAATATTTTTTTTCAACTATATTATTTAAAACGATATTAACAACGATATCCTTAACAATTATATTACCTGAAAAAAACAATACTCTTGAGAACAATATTTCAGCAACAAAATATTTTTGTATCACAATCATTTTTTACGATATTTCTGTCTCCCGATATTTACAACTTGATATTTTGTCCAAATATCCACTTAAGTACAAGCAGTTAAATAGTACACTAATGCATTAGAACATATGTTCTCAAAAACTTACATGTGACATATAAATGCTGTACATAATCAGTTACAATTTTTGGGATCATCTACATTTATTTGGGTTTGTCTACATGCTGGAATCTCCCTATCGCATGTGTAGTTTACGCGAACCTCTTTGCCGACCACACAAACAAGAAATTATGTACAGGAACAGAAAGTCTGCCAATTTCTGGTCATTCTGAGTCATCCTTTCACCACAAAGGCATCCTCATTGATTCTGCTCTGCTTTTCTTTATTAAAACCCCTTACATGCCTGAGGGACAAGATGAGAGGGCCCCCCATTCACTGATGGAGAATTGGTAATTGTTTGTGAAGTACTACAGTACTATGGGTATATTTACCCGGCAGGGGAAGCTTTTCCACCATTATCGGGAGGGAATTTATCTCTGGACCCACATAAAGACCCAGAACATTGTGGATTTGTCTTCCCAGCCACATTCTCAGCACTGCCAGATGACACTGTTGTACAGGAATTTCCTGAGAGCAGCCTAGCCAATCTTCCATACTCAGCCAGAAGAGTCTGAGCAGTTGACAAGCTGTAAGTGTATTATTTATGAATTCAATTAAAAACATATGCACTTTTAGAGAAGTGTCTATTCATGCGTTCAGTCTGTGCTTTGTTATAAGATTTCAAGATGTGTTGTTTGGGATTTTATAAATAGAACGAACGTTTAAAAATAAAAACATGGATGTATTGTTGTACTTTTGTTAGATTTATTGTCATCAAATTTGGGCATAATGGAAATGCTTTTCAAATCCATATTTTAAGATAACATAACCTACTGATAACATTTGGTATCTGTTACATATACATTTGGTCGAAGTTATTTTTGTGATGTTGACAGTGTATATCTTTACCTTATTTTCAAACCACCATATTTGTTACCTTTACAAAATATGTAAAGTGACATAATGTTTAAATAAACACTTAAATATTTTATGCTAAAATCAACAAGAAGATGTAGTCCTTTAGAATGGTCTTTTGCTTTGTACAAATACATTACATTTTAAGCTAGCAATGTTTTGAAGATGTTGAAGAACATCTTTTGAAAATGTAATCTCAGGGTTATGCAAAACTCTGTTTTACTAAAATGTTCCCCTCTTTCAAATGCCTGATTTAAAAAAAATGGGAATAATCACTTCTTACTATTTGGAAGTTTTTAAATATTATTATATAAACACTGGCTTGCTACATGTTTGGCAAAGATTGTAAAATGTCAGTATTTATAGTTAGAAATATAATATTTGTTTTTATATAAAGTACATTTTATATATAGTATTAAACATTTAAATTCAGAATTTCTCTCTTCGTTCTTTTTATCGGACTTGATTGGCCGACATCATCACAGCAGAACCCAGGGAAATAAAAAAGATTCTTGACTGTGGGGCTGGCAAAATGGCTTTGAGTGGTGGCTGTAGAGGAAATTTTGGGGTTGGAAGATATGGACAGGAGAAAGCTGATATTGGGGATCCTCCTGACCTTGAGCAAGAACAACAGTGATGTCCGACAACCAAGTCCCACCATCATTTGGATCAGCACCCACTGACTCCTTATCTCCAGAGGCTCCATACTATTGATGTCTCCAGCAGCACCCCTATACAGGCATCATATCCAAATGCCGGATGAGAACAATACCAGCAGTGGAGGGAGACTTTAGCTCCTGACTACCACAACCTCTCTGTATAGCCCACTCCTTTCCTTCAAATTATGTGTCCTCTCAAGGAGGTTCTCAGGGAGGTTTCTGAGACTAATTAGAGAGGTTTAGTGAGCAATCTCTCTGATATCTAGGGCTAGTTTGGAGAGGACTAAATGCTATGAGAGATTGTCACTGAATAGCTCTAAACTGGATTTGGCCTCATGATATCCTTACTAGCAGCTCTACTGTTGTGTCTGCCTCGCCAACCCGCCACACTTCCTGTTGTCCCATCTCTTCCTGTTGCTCCGTCTCCCAGTTCATTTTTCTTCCCGATTTCCTCTTCTATCCCTGTGCTTCGTTCTTCATGTGGGGGTTCTGATCCTGCCACAGTCAGCCATTTAACGTCTGTGTCAGAGGAGGACTTTACCACTGTTGCAGTGAAAAGCGAGAGTGACGATGGCCAAAAATACTTGCCCCAAGTCATGAACATGACTCAGACACCCGTCTCTGGCTTGGGGAGTTACTTTATTATAGTTTAGACAGAACTTTGACTCTGAGCTTTGAATGTTTGGACGAATTCAAGAAATATTTCTATGGGTTGATTTTTCTTTTTTTTTTCTTCTTTTTTTAATTTTTGAAAACCTTTATTAAGAACAGAGCACACAGCTATTCAGCCTGACATCCCGGAGGCAAGGCAGCATGGGTGATAGGAGGAACAATAGTGCAAAAAGATCCAAACATAATCGTTGAAGGTTAATTTTATATTTAAGATGAAGAACTTAACAAAGAAGCGCCCGAGGGCGCGAAGAGATGGCAATAGAGTCCAGTATGGCCAGGGCGTCAGGGACGGGTAGGGGAGGAAAGGCAGGGAAATCATCATTAAGGAGAGGATAACAGAATGGGAAGGAGGGGGGGGGGAGGACAACAGGAGAATGCAGTACATCAAAGCTCAGTTGGTGTTACAGGTCACGGTGACACATGTTCGTCCAGAGAGATTGGTTCAGGTGGCAAACATACGTCTCCCCTATATGCGTTCCAGGCCCCCCACACTTTGCTCCAGGTTCGAGGTCTACCTCTTGCCACATAGACCGTCTTCTCCCGGAACATACACCAATCCATATTGGCTTTCCATTGTACCACCAGGGGGGCCATGGACGCACCCCACTTCTGAGCGATATCCCGTTTGGCCACTATGTTCCCCAGGGTCACCCACCTAGTCTGCGCTGCGTTGTGGTCAGAAGGTTCCCATACATTTAGGATGCACCTACGAGCTTCCGCATGAGCAATCACGCCAGTAACTTCATCCATGATACGGTGCACCCTCCTCCAATAGGAGGCTATTACGGGGCATTCCCAAAGAATGTGTAGGAAAGTGGCAAGGGCTCCGCAGCCTCTGCGGCAGAGTCCATCCGGCGAATACCCCATGCGCACCAGTCGGGGACCCGTCACATACACCCGGTGCAAGATCTTGAACTGCATTAGGCGGAGACGAGAGGAGATTGCAACCTCCTTAGGGGAGGAAACTGCGCTCTGCCAATCCTCATCATCAAGCTCCAGGCCATCCGCCACCCACTGGTCCCACAAGCCAATGAGAAGATCTGTGCGCACGTTTATCAATTTCTTATATGACAGGGAGATCGCGCTGTCCGGCATGTACCCATCCAATATCCTATCCTCCAGAGGGGAGCTCTCAGGAATGTCGCCGTCTGGCGGTGTGGCTGAGAACAGCGCATGTCTCAGCTGGGCGTAACGGAAAAACTCCGTCGCACCCAGCTGATATTCGGTTTGCAGCTGGGGGAAGGTCTTAATTGTGCCCCTGGAGAGCATGTCCTCAACTCTGCTGATGCCGATGAGGTCCCACTTATCAAATCCCTTGGTGTGCCACAGTCTACCCAGGATGTCCGAATCAAAGAGGGGGGTGAATCTGGTCAGTCTACCCTGCCAGCCCTGCGCCCTGGTAACCGCCCGCCAAATATGGACCGCCGTCCGTGTAGGACCTGACAGCCGCCGATCGAAAGACCTCGAATACAGGGCCCGATAGTAGTTGCCGTCGCCCAGAAGCCATCTGTCCATGGCGTAACCGGGACTATCAACAGGACCATAGAACCCGTGGTTGAGGGCAGCAAGTTGAGAGGACCAATAGTAGCGGCGCACATCCGGAAGAGCGATGCCGCCGTCATACCATGGAAGTGTGAGTTTATGGATGGCAACACGAGGTCGACCGTCCCAGAGAAGGGTTCGCAGGAGTCCATCAAGGTCACGGAAATAGCGCGCCGGAACCGGATCCTGGGCGTTCTGCAAGGCGTACAAGAACCTGGGCAGGGACATCATTTTAAACAATGCCGCACGGCCAAGGAGAAAGAGCGGGAGCTTACGCCAGCTATCCACATCACGCTGTAGACGCTGGAGAGGAGGGAGCACGTTGAGGTTGTGCCGCATCTTGGGATTACCGGAGATGTAAATGCCCAGGTACTTGAAGCCATGAGCGGCAATCTGAATATTGCAGCCCCTGGGGAGTCGTGGGGTATCTCCTTTAAGGACGTACAAGGACGACTTGGCCCAGTTTATAATAAGGCCAGAGTAGCGTCCGAAGTGTCTGAGTACGTCACAGGCCACAATGAGGGATTTGCAGGGGGAAGTCAAGTAAAGCAAGATGTCATCCGCATACATGGAAACCCTGTCTTCAAAACCAGGGGCCCAAGTGATACCGTGTAAGTCAGGATGCGTGCGCAGTAGGGCTGCGAGCGGTTCAAGGGCCAGTGCGAACAGCAGGGGCGACAGGGGACAACCCTGTCTGGTACCCCGATGTAAGGGGAATGACGTCGACAGGCGACCGTTGACCGTGACGTTAGCCATCGGCTCAGCGTATAGCAGTTTCACCCAGCTCACAAAGACCGGCCCAAAACCGAGTTTGGACAGCACTGCCCAGAGGTATGGCCACTCGAGAGAATCGAAAGCCATCGTGGCGTCAAGGGACGCGAGGATAGCTGGTTCTTCGAGGGTGTGGACTCTAGCCATCACACCGTGAAGGCGGCGCAGATTGAGGGCGGTATTACGGTGTGGGATGAAGCCCGACTGGTCGGGGTGTACGAGATCGCCAATGATACCAATCAGTCGGTTGGCAAGCAGTTTGGCGAGGACCTTGGGTTCCACATTCAGGAGAGAAATAGGACGGTACGACCGGCAGACGTCTCGTGGTTTGCCCTCCTTGTGGATGACCACAATAGTGGCCAACCTTTGATCCAGGGGAAGACAGCCCCTCTCAAAGGACTCCAAGAACATTTTCCGCAGATGCGGAGACACCGCATCCGGCCGAATTTTATATAGTTCGACCGGAATGCCGTTGGGTCCCGAGGCCTTACCGGAACGCAATGAACGGATCGCCAAGGCAATCTCGTCAGCGGTGATCTCTCTATCCAAGTCCGCGCTCTCTTCCTCAGAGAGGCGGGGAAGTTCTATACCCGAAAGGAAGGCCGACGAGTCCGCCTCAGAGAAATCCGAATTGGACTCATAGACCCCCCGAAAGTAGCCAGCGAAGGATTCGACAATGGCACTCGGGTCTGTGAGGACCACACCATCGTCCCCCAAGAGTTCAGGCACCACTCGGCTGGCCATCTCCCTCCTGTCCAACCAAGCCAGCAACTTCCCAGCTTTGTCGCCTACCTCATAGATACGGCCCTGCTGTTCTTTAGCCAGAGTGAGTGTGGCATTCGTGGCAAGGTCATGGTATTCCGCTTGCTTCAATGAGAGGGTATGCAAAACCGAGGGGTCTGGCTCGGGCCCCAGCTGGGACTCGAGACGCAAGACCTCTTCCTCAATACTCAGCAAGTCGGCTTCCCTAGTGCGACGGGCCTCAGCAATGAGCGCCTGGGCCTCACCCCGGAGCACTGTCTTAAAGGCCTCCCACAAAGTAACGGCCGAACTAACCGAGCCCACGTTTTCGGCAAAATAAAGGTCAACGGCTTTGGCCAGGAGGGAGCGGGTCTTGATGTTACGAAAGTACCACGGGTTGATCGCCGCCGGTCGCGCCGTCAAGGCCACGCCAAAATCAAAGGAGACCCACAACGGGGAGTGGTCCGAGATGCCCCGCGCCAAAAAGCGGGCCTCGGACACGGCCGATGCGTGCGATGCCAGTGTAAGGACATAGTCAATGCGGGAGAGACTCCCATGAGCACCCGAGAGAAAGGAAAAGTGACGGAGCGTCGGATGGAGAAGACGCCAGCCGTCCACCAGGCCCATGGATTTAAGAAAGTAGGGAAGCCACATCTGCGCGCTACGGAGGTCCCGAGGCAGTTGGCGATCAAGCGAGCCAGAGCAAACCGAGTTAAAGTCACCCCCCACTATCAGCAGGCCAGTCGGCATAGACAAAATGGCACCACCAAGGTCCCGAAAAGTACTGGATTGCAGCCCAGGGGGAACATATACAGAAACCAACGAAAGGGAACGCCCCTCCCATCTACCCGCCACGGCAGCGTAACGTCCCCTGTCGTCAATCATGGTGACATCTATCTCTAGGGGAAGGGACGCGCGCATAAGGATACCTGCCCCCCCGGGATCCGGAAGAGAACCCCGAGTGAGCCACCATTTTGTAGCCTTTACGATTCAAAGCTTTGCACAAATTTCCCACCAAGTGCGTCTCCTGAAGGAGGACAATATCAGGCATGTGACGTTTGATCAATTGTATCACAACCCCTCTTTTGACCCGGTCACCCAACCCGTTAACATTCCAGCTGAGAATTCTCAATTTCCTACCCCCCATCACCCCGCAGCCCGCCCCACCCAGTCCCAGAAGACACCGACCCCAAATACAGTTCAGGAGCATAAGCGACCCATTGCCAGACAGAGAAAGGAAAGAAAAAACCAACAAACCAGAAAACTCGCCCCAACATACCCCCCACCCTGCACCCCTGCATCAGACTAAAAAGCCCTCCCAACCAGCAGTGTGCCTGTCACACCATTAACTAATCTACGAAAGACCCAGAGGAGTAAGGAATCTCCATGAACACGTCCCGCCACCCACCATGTAAGCAAAGGAGAGTCAGGTTGAGTTACGAGTACCAGCTCCGGCAGTCATTCGAGGCGGGGGTGCCCCAAGCCCACCGCTTAGTCACATTATTCCGCTCCACCAGAGGCACCTCCATCTCTATCTTCCTGTTCATCCCGTCGAGGAGAGACTGTGTCCAACCATTCACTGACGTTTTCAGGGAAGTCAAAGAAAAGGGCACGTCCCTTATGTTCAACACGGAGTTTAGCGGGGAACATCATCGAGTATTTGTAACCCATGTCCCTGAGGCGCCTCTTCACTCCCGCATAGCTCTGACGTTGGCGCTGCACCGACCTAGTGAAGTCCGGATAAAAATGCACCTCCGCATTCTGGTACTGGAGTGGCCCATGCGACCTAGAAGCTTGCAGGACCACGTCCCGGTCTCTAAAGTTGAGGAGGCGTGCCACAATTGGCCGTGGCGCCACCCCTGTCTTTGGTGGGCCACCCGGTACCCGGTGGGCACGTTCCACCGAGAAAAAGTTACTCAGTCCAGTGGGTGCCAAGTGGGTTTTGATCAGTTCCTCCACAAACAGGTCCACCGCAGCCTCTTCGTATCCCTCCGGTACGCCAACTATGCGGACGTTCTGCCGCCTGGCTCTCCCTTCAAAGTCCTCCAGCCGCCTCGAGAATAAGTCCGTGGTCATCCGCAGGTTGCGGACCTCGGTCTGCAGCTCGGATACATCGGAGGTTAGGCTGGAGGTCTTAATATCCAGCGCCTTCACACGCTCATTGGTCCTGCCCAAGTCGGCCCTTATAAGACTAATGTCGACGGCCATTGAGTCGACCTTGTGATTTAGAGTTTCGTGCTGTTGTTGCATATCGGCCCGGAAACTCGTGATGGCACCCATGATGTCGCCGAGGGTAGGGTCCGACCCATCCGGCGAGCTCGTCGAAGGGGGGCCCTTAGACACGGCCCCCGATGTAGGCGGTGACTTTAGGTTAACATAGCGCTCAATGCGATTCTGTTGCGTTTGCGACTTGCCTCGGCCACCTTTGTTCGATGCCCTGTACGAGTCGCCTCTGCCCGCCATGATGGGTCCGAGAGAACAAAAACAAGGCGCCACTCAAGTCTGAGTCCACAGCCGACGGGCAGGCAGGGCCGAGGGGACAAAACCAGGGTGTAGAAGGCGCAAGCTGGAAACACTATCACTCCGCCAGTAGGGACAGTAGGTGGCCGCTACGCATTCCAACCGTGCGAAGTGGCGAAGTCCGGGGGGACAATGGCACCGTCCCGGCGCGGAGTTCAGCTCGACGTATCTCTGCACTGGAACCACCGATTTGAGAGCTGAAGGTAGTCCTCGCCTCAGCAGACCACCAGCAATAAGGTTCCACCAACGTGGATCAGGATTTCAAGCAGGATATTTGCGGTGGGTCGGACGGTCCACGGAGCTCCGAGCTTACGCGGCCATCTTGGTTGCCCGCGAAGCTCCTCCGGGTTGATTTTTCTTGACTCTTTTTGGTCATTTTTTTAATGTGTCTCCTTCGTATATGAACATCTTCATTTGATGTTTCCTCATGTTTTTATATAATTTGCCCACCACCGCCCAAGTTAGCATTTTCTCTCTGAAGTAATTTGTTTTTGCCTAAAATAATGTTCCTGAAAAAAATGTTTTTGAATAATCTAAAAAAAAGAAAGTGAATGTTTTTCATGATTTAAAAAAAAAAAAAGATTCATGCATTGTGCTCCATCGGGCAAATTAAATGTTTAATTATTTAGAACAGTGATTCCCAAACTGTGGTCCGTTGACCCCCAGGGGTCTGTGACACATTCCCAGGGGGTCTGTGGGCAGCCATTTTAAAAGCATTGCAAAATTCCTTGTATAATCGGCAGTTTATGGGCAACAATAAAAGTGTCATGATAACTCCAGTGATTAATGTACCTGCTGAAGAGAGATGGTAGTTTTGTCAAGTAGCAGCTTTGATTAATCTGAGGTAGTGCAGAGGGTTAATATGACTGCTGCAAAGAATGTGCACCATGCATTTCAAAAAACAATATTTTGTGTGCATAGTGGGTTACTGCTTTTGTCACAGAGATTCAGTTGTTACTGAGCAGTTCATGAATTACAATCGTAATCTAGCACAGTGAGCTATGAACTGCCATCTAAGAACTTCATGAAAACTGCATGGTACCAGTTAGTAAGTTATGTTTTTTCCTGTCTTTCATTATCCTGATGCTGCTTAAAATGTTTGTTTGGGAAGAAATAAATTATTATTTTAAAGTCAATTCTAACCACTCTTATGTTCTGAATCCTGAGTTTGAGCTTTTCCAGACCAAGCACTCTTTAGAAATGCCTACCAGTATGGATGACCTGTAAATCATAGACCTGTTAGTCCCATTTGCCTTATGTAATATTTCCTATCCACTGATTTTCACATGCATGATCCATTGTCTGTTTGTGTGCGTGAGATATAAAGAGTTCTGACGTGCTACTCTGGTATTAGAGGAGCTATAAAACAAATTAAATACATGTGACAGAAAGGTTACGGAAAGATGAGAGCCGTTGTTGGAGGGTGATAGTGAAGAGCCCAAACATTGAAGAGCCCAAACAAAGATTGTCGTATCCTGGTGCACAGTAAGGTCATCATTTACTATGCTTTAAATTAGCTAATAAAATTCAATATATAACAACAAATGTTCCCCCTAATTTTCTTGGGCGGAGAGCCCCCTAAAGATCCCTTCGTAGTTGTCAAGCTCACTCACTGCACTTGGTGTGCAAAGTACAGGGACTGATCTGACAACATTTGCCAGTTCTGCTTTGGGTTTCACGTCCCCCCTGGCAAGAGCTGGAGCCTTGTAATGCGAAATAAAAGCAAATAATGAAAAGCTAGTTGCCAAGATGCAGCACCAACATTCCCATTCACGTTCTTAGATTTTTGCAAATTCTTTCAATATAAAATAAAAAAATCTTTAGTAATTCGAATACCGTATTTGTTTGGTGTGCACATGTTTCTGTATTTATTTGCGAATTATTTTGCAAATGTTTCAAATTTAAATAGTACAAATTGCTTGGGGGCCCCCAGCTTCCAGTAGTGACTCAATGGTGGTCTTCAGGAGTCAAAAGGTTTGGGAACCACAGATTTAGAAGATGCTTTTATTATCATAATGACATTTTTAAATGTAATACACTTTGAAAGTAAATAAAACATAACACATCAAGTATACTTTCCTATGCAGTAAGTTCAACTTCAAATGCAAAAACCACAGTTGATGGACAGAATGCAGAACAATGTCATACATTCACGCCAGAACAGATATCTGGGCCTAAATCCATCGTTATTTTGCACTCCACACCACCCCAGTTCAGACATGACTATATGCAAATCAGTCTGACCCTGTGCCTCATGGAAACGGTCCAACCCGAACTGCCAAGCCATGCCTTCCCTGGACCGGAAACAAGCTTCCGAGGACCGGTTTCTGACATTCCAGCCGTCTTTAGCCCGGCTTGCTTGAATCCAGTGGTGTGGAGAGCATGGGACTCACGTCTGAGCATACCCATCCCACTCCGGTGACAAATGCAAAAACCACAGTTGATGGGCAGAATGCAGAACAATGTCATACATTCACCCCAGTACAGAGATCTGGGCCTAAATCCATCGTTTTTTTGCACTCCACACCACCCCAATTCAGACATGGCTATATGCAAATCAGTCTGACCCTGTGCCTCATGGGAACAGTCCAGCCCGAACTGCCAAGCCATGCCTTCCCTGGACCGGAAACAAGCTTCCGAGGACCGGTTTCTGGCATTCCAGCCGTCACCCCAGCAAACCACCTGATACTAACTCAATTTTCCAGGAATCCCCCGCAAATGAGGAATCTACCCAGAAGAGATCGGAGACCCCAAAAAAACTTAACGCAAAACAACAACGACAACAAAAAAGAAAAGGACGGAAGCAAAATCTGTTGACAACTACAATAAAACTCTTCCTTATATTCTCTGGCACTACCGGGAAACGCATGGAGACTATAAACACGGCCGACCTCTCAGAAGGGGAAATTCCAGTAGTTATCAGCCCAAACCAGCCGCAAAACACAATCAGCAGCCCGCTGCATCAGGAAGGTCAAGGGCCTCAAGTCTAACCGGCTGCTAACTCTTTTGGACATTCAGACACACATACAACAACGGCGACAAGTACTAGCCAGCACACACAGTCCATTGAGTCCTTCGCAAAGCAGGAGCCGGTTACTGAATGCCAAGTGGCAGCCCTGACATCGTCAATCAAGGAAGCTTATCGAATGGCCACTCCCGCCGAGCGCACCAACCAGGCCCATCTAACCTCAGCAGTAATCAAAAAACCCATCCCACTGATAACCAAGAAGGGGGCAAGGGAAATACCCACAGGCCATACGTCAAGCCAATTGCAAGACGATCAAATTAGTGCCACACTTATGACAACTGTGTCTATACACTCTGCCCACAGTCAATCTGAGCACTCAAACACAATCCGGCCACGAGAGACGCAAACAACATTTAAGCAACCAACGCCAACCAAAACACCAACCCTCAGCTCCAATACGCCAGGAGACGGCAGAAATCCAGCAATGCACAAAGCTCCGTCCGATCTTGGCGCAGCAGCTCACGCCCATGCTGCAAACGCAAAACGGAAGGCAGACGGTAGTAAAATACATCTAACTGAGATTCTAGTCTACCACCCGGAATACACATCGAAAGGGCAGCAGGACGTGCTGAATAGAGGCAACATTCTCAAACTGACGAAATGCGTCCCCACCTTGGGGGGCATAAACTCCAATGATCTACTTTCGGTTGAATTCTTACCCACTCCGAACTCAAACAGCCAGGAGGCGACTAGGACGATCTGGTCCTCTAGTGACGTTGTTGACCTAATTGTATCAGACTTCAACGAAAAACAAGGGAAACCCTACTCACAAAGGAAACAGGGCCAACAGTTATATCAAAAACAATGGTTCCAGTGGTGTGATCAAAATGATATGAATTAATTAAATAGCTCAATGGCAGTAAACATTCATACTGAGGATTGATAAGGATGGCAAAAAGAAATGTACGTACAATTGTATATATTTCTCTCGTTTTTTACTTCATAGTAAGAATTTTGTTGAAATATGTCATACAGTGCATTGCATACAAAAACAAAAACAAAGGCAATACAGAGAAGTGCAGTGTGTCCCAAGTGTAACAATAAAACCAAACTAACAATACATAAAGCATAAATTCTCTCAAGGCACAGTGGTTTTAAATGGATATATGAAAAGGAAAAGACCAAAGGAAGATAATATGATTATACAAAGTGATTCTACACAATCGTAGACACTTTATTTAGGGTTCTATTCCTTATGGCGTCGACGGCGTTTCGACCCTTAAAGGTGTGGGTTTCGTCAGGACAGGACAATGAAGGACATCTAAAAATTAAAAATACGAAGGGGCTGTAAGTGGACTGTACGACAACTAATTGTATAAAATACAAATTTATATGTGGGAAGGAGGGACCAAAGTACCTGAATTTTATCATATATTCACCCATGCACGGTGAAAAAATGGAAAAGGTTTACTCACTAACAAGTGACCCAGCCGGGCACTGTTGTGGATGTCGAGAAAAAGAAGAGAAAGCAATTAATGAGGCAAGCCGTGAGGAGTACGAATCAGTCAATACATGGCAAAGAGCACCAAGTGTGGATTCGGTACTTACCACTTGTAGTGGTCATAGGATATCAATAAGCAATAAGTGATCGAGGGCACTAGTAATGTAGTATCAAGGTGACTGCCGTTGCACCTAATAAAATAGTAAGGTACCGAATTACATTGTATAAAGAAAATTGACAAATTAATATATGTTTTGATTAGCATTATTTTGAATACTGGAAACATTTGTCAGTTGTTACCTGCAGTTAAATTGTAATGGCACGGATAGCCCAATCAGTATCCGGTTCTCCAATCCAATAATTGCCGTATTATTCAAAACGAGGAAAATGCCTGTTTAAACATAAGTTACGAATGTATCAGGGATCATGTGAAAAGCAGACTACTCGCGTATTGCTTAGTTCTGGGACTGAACCATTATCGAGTAAAGCGTACCTCGCTGCTGTGGAGCTGGATCGCGTCTCACAGCTCTCTCCTTCCGTGTTCGGCTGCCCCTCCTTCGCCCGGGATATTCATTCATGTAAGACCTAACCGTGAGAGTTAAGAAAACTCGATCGCGGTCAGGTCATTGAATTGATCGCTTGACTGAGAGAGATGTTTTGAACCTAATTGCCGCAATGTAGTGAGAATATCTCTAAGCGGTTTCAAAGTTAATTACACAAGCAGAAATGTAGTTCAATGGGGCGTCAGTCATAAAAAATAATCAGCGGTGCTTTGATCTTATTATGCAAGAAACTCACTCGCAATATTGGGCATGTCTCCCATGATGTAATACGTTTGGCATATCTTGACAAACAGTTATGACTTGGTGGATGAATAGCAATCAGCATGAATTTTAACCAACATGTCAAAACTGTGTTTCATCATACATGCAATATGAAAATTATATACTTATATTATACAATCTGCAAGAGTACACATTGTTAGAAAAACTTTTCTCTGCACATTGGTAGTTATGACAACTAAAGCAAGCAAGTTACACTTCCGCAATATGATTGTTATGGAGAGCCTGTACGGACTCTCACTATTGCACATAATTATTCATACAGTGGTATTTATCATTTCATTGACTTCACATGAGACGTCTTTGGCAACTCAGATAGTGTATATCTTACCACATAGTGTATTATTCAATGTGAGAATATGTGTATGTCAACCACACTAGCTTTTCATATTAGACACATACCCTCTCTATTCATCTGCGGAGTTCAAACCATGGTTGATAGAGTCAATTCTATCTATCCAGTGGCACTCTCTGCATTGTAGGATCTGCGAAATATCACCCCCTCTTTCAGGCATTGTTACATTATCTATAACTTGCCATCTAATCTGGTCAGCATTGTGATTGAAATCCTTATAGTGTGTTACAAGTGGTGCTGTCAGGATTAGTTTCCTAATTCGACTACGATGTTGGCCTATCGGCGCTTTTATTGGCTGTTGTGTCTGTCCAATATACAGTAGACCACACGGGCACCAAATGCAGTACACAACACTGCACGTATTACAATTTGAAAACGTCTGCAATGTGTGTGTGATGTCGCCATGTTGGAACACTGTTGTCTTAAAGGTAAAGGGGCAGGCTACACAGTTTCCATACTATCTCTTGTCTTCTCATCTGAGGAATGTACAAGATGTTCTTTCAAGTTTTTTGCCTCCGGGCACAGTTGCGACAAATGCGCACAAACTGCCCGAAGGGAAGTCCGTCTCTTAAAGCTCTCGAATGATGACTTCGGTAAGAGAGCAATGTGTTCCTTTCAGTTTCCTTCCGATGTAATGATGTGATCAATTTGTCTCCATCACTCATGATATTGATCTCAATATTCGTCGCAACTGTGCCCGGAGGGAAGACTATATGAAAGAAGCAAGTGTCTTGAAACTGAAGTTACTCAGTAGAGGATATCCCAACAAACTGATAAAAAGATCACTAAAACGTGCGTGGTACTGCCCACGGGAGGAGCTTCTAGTAACGTGCCCCAAAAAAGACACTCAGAAGATTGTTTGTGTGACTACCTTTGGAACTCATACAAACAAAATACGCAGTTTGATAATAAAACACTGGTACATCATACAAAACATTGATCCTTCAATTGAATTGCCTCTTTTCGCGTTCAAAAGAGCAAAAAACCTGAAAGAACATCTTGTACATTCCTCAGATGAGAAGACAAGAGATAGTACTGGTACACTGGAATCTGCATGGGGTTTACCACCGGTGATGGGTCACCATCCTTGTGGAAACTGTGTAGCCTGCCCATTTACCTTTAAGACAACTGTGTTCCAACATGGCGACATCACACACACATTGCAGACGTTTTCAAATTGTAATACGCGCAGTGTTGTGTACTGCATTTGGTGCCCTTGTGGTCTACCGTATATTGGACAGACACAACAGCCAATAAAAGCGCGGATAGGCCAACATCGTAGTCGAATTAGGAAACTAATCCTGACAGCACCACTTGTAACACACTATAAGGATTTCAATCACAATGCTGACCAGATCAGATGGCAAGTTATAGATAATGTAACAATGCCTGAAAGAGGGGGTGTTATTTCGCCGATCCTACAACGCAGAGAGTGCCACTGGATAGATAGAATTAACTCTATCAACCATGGTTTGAACTCCGCAGATTAATGGAGAGGGTATGTGTCTAATATGAAAAGCTAGTGTGGTTGACATACACATATTCTCACATTGAATAATACACTATGTGGTAAGATATACACTATCTGAGTTGCCAAAGACGTCTCATGTGAAGTCAATGAAATGATAAATACCACTGTATGAATAATTATGTGCAATAGTGAGAGTCCGTACAGGCTCTCCATAACAATCATATTGCGGAAGTGTAACTTGCTTGCTTTAGTTGTCATAACTACCAATGTGCAGAGGAAAGTTTTTCTAACAATGTGTGCTCTTGCAGATTGTATAATATGAGTATATAATTTTCATATTGCATGTATGATGAAACACAGTTTTGACATGTTGGTTAAAATTCATGCTGATTGCTATTCATCCACCAAGTCATAACTTCATAACTGTTTGTCAAGATATGCCAAACGTATTACATCATGGGAGACATGCCCAATATTGCGAGTGAGTTTCTTGCATAATAAGATCAAAGCAC
Organism: Lissotriton vulgaris; assembly: GCF_964263255.1. Classification (NCBI taxonomy): domain Eukaryota; kingdom Metazoa; phylum Chordata; class Amphibia; order Caudata; family Salamandridae; genus Lissotriton; species Lissotriton vulgaris. The sequence goes on from NC_141699.1 coordinate 81,110,458, forward strand.
CGCCGATTGTTTTTACGACTGACGCCCCATTGAACTACATTTCTGCTTGTGTAATTAACTTTGAAACCGCTTAGAGATATTCTCACTACATTGCGGCAATTAGGTTCAAAACATCTCTCTCAGTCAAGAGATCGACTCAATGACCTGACCGCGATCGAGTTTTCTTAACTCTCACGGTTAGGTCTTACATGAATGAATATCCCGGGCGTAGGAGGGGCAGCCGAACACGGAAGGAGAGAGCTGTGAGACGCGATCCAGCTACACAGCAGCGAGGTACGCTTTACTCGATAATGGTTCAGTCCCGGAACTAAGCAATACGCGAGTAGTCTGCTTTTCAAATTATCCCTGATACATTCGTAACTTATGTTTAAACATGCATTTTCCTTGTTTTGAATAATACGGCAATTATTGGATTGGAGAACCGGATACTGATTGGGCTATCCGTGCCATTACAATTTAACTGCAGGTAACAACTGACAAATGTTTCCAGTATCCAAAATAATGCTAATCAAAACATATATTAATTTGTCAATTTTCTTTATACAATGTAATTCGGTACCTTACTATTTTATTAGGTGCAACAGCAGTCACCTTGATACTACATTACTAGTGCCCTCGATCACTTATTGCTTATTGATATCCTATGACCACTACAAGTGGTAAGTACCGAATCCACACTTGGTGCTCTTTGCCATGTATTGACTGATTCGTACTCCTCACGGCTTGCCTCATTAATTGCTTTCTCTTCTTTTTCTCGACATCCACAACAGTGCCCGGCTGGGTCACTTGTTAGTGAGTAAACCTTTTCCATTTTTTCACCGTGCATGGGTGAATATATGATAAAATTCAGGTACTTTGGTCCCTCCTTCCCACATATAAATTTGTATTTTATACAATTAGTTGTCGTACAGTCCGCTTACAGCCCCTTCGTATTTTTAATTTTTAGATGTCCTTCATTGTCCTGTCCTGACGAGACCCACACCTTTAAGGGTCGAAACGCCGTCGACGCCATAAGGAATAGAACCCTAAATAAAGTGTCTACGATTGTGTAGAATCACTTTGTATAATCATATTATCTTCCTTTGGTCTTTTCCTTTTCATATATCCATTTAAAACCACTGTGCCTTGAGAGAATTTATGCTTTATGTATTGTTAGTTTGGTTTTATTGTTATACTTGGGACACACTGCACTTCTCTGTATTGCCTTTGTTTTTGTTTTTGTATGCAATGCACTGTCGGACATATTTCAACAAAATTCTTACTATGAAGTAAAAAACGAGAGAAATATATACAATTGTACGTACATTTCTTTTTGCCATCCTTATCAATCCTCAGTATGAATGTTTACTGCCATTGAGCTATTTAATTAATTCATATCATTTTGATCACACCACTGGAACTAATTGTATCAGAAGCAGCCCAATTCAAGAACTGGGACATCAAGCTCGTTCCTCTACAAAGACCAGCCTACCCCTCGCCACTCCGCAGAAGAAACAGTTCTGAACCAGGGATGCAACAGGCTAACCCCTGTAGTGTATTAAGGGGTGCGTTGGGAAGTTCACAGACAAAAAGGGAGAACAGCACCTTGCAGCAACCACTGGATAGGCTGTCAATGACAACTGGCCTGGAGCCAGTGTTCACAACAGGGAGGCGCAACTCAGCCCCAAGGAATCATCAGCCTCGCATACTTATCACAGACAACTCCCAGCGAGACAAAACGCCAAACAAGTACTCACGCAGCACGGCGGAACGAGCAGAAGCAAGCACAAGGAAGGCATCTCATTCAAACCACGCACTAGTAAGAGGAACATTGTCCCAGACGATTTTCACATGCCCCGAAGAGGTATGACGCCCCCACCAAATGGGAGAAGACATCAGAGGAAGGGTGCCATCTTTTGGCATCTGTTCCTGGAATATAAATGGCCTAACCTCTAAAATGGACGACCCGGATTTTATAAAGTATATCTCCCAATTCGATATTGTAATGCTGCAGGAAACCTGGCTCTCAAGCACAAAACACATCCCGGGTTTTACCTGCTTTTCAACAGCGGCGGCCAGAACCAACAAATTTGGACATCAGTCAGGAGGTTTGGCGACATATGTATCCACCACATCAATATTCTCGGCGGTCCAACTGGTCTCACCAACATCCTCAACCCTATCCGTAAAGATTAAGCTACAGTTGGGCACCAAAGAGGAAGAAGTCTGTTTTGTCAACGCATATGTTCAACCCAAAAACAGAGTCAAAGACTCAAGGAACATCTTGAACCAACTGGCAGAGCACGTCACCCAATTGGAGAACCCACTTCTCTTCTTGTCGGGGGACTTTAACCAAAACTTACTTGGTTCGTCATTAGAAGACGAAGCTCTGGCTCTTAATAAAATATACAGCATACTATCACAAAGTTCTCCTCTAATTCGGAGAAAGCGCCAAAATAACGCTTTTCTCCAAGATTTAGAACACCAAAATCTTCGGGCATTAAACGGCAGATTTCTGACTGACTCCCCTCCAGTAGCTTCTTTCAACTCTTATAGAGCCAGCTCCATCTTGGATTACACTTTTGCCAGTCTGGCGTTATTTCCATATATCCGGGAATTCAAAATGGGGGACCAGGGGGAAAGTGACCACCGCCCTCAGGAAAGCCAGCTGACAACAAAGACGCCAAAAGGTAATCAGGCCAGATAACACACTGGGGGAGATTTATACAATCAAAGGAAAATCAAATGCTCGCCAACCAATACAACCACCTTGGCTGAAACTGCCCTCCAACTGCACAACATACATACATCAGATGCAGCTGGGCTCATTTCCCACTGGGAGCAATACACAGATTCACTGGTAAACAAACTGGCAAGAAAGACCGCTCCTAAAGGCAACCATAACACAGAGCATAGTAGAACCAGCCTAAAGAAAGGACAAAGAATACAACTACGCTCACAAAAAAGAGCTGCAAATCTATCCTTACGGAGACTAAGAGCAGCGCCCCAAAACGAACAATTACGAGCCACATTGAAAAAACAAAGGGCTGAGCTCAAACACACAAAATGGGAAATAAAAAAAGACGCAGAAAATGAAGGCTGGGCAAAATTTTTTCACGACTCCAAAAGCAACAATAGTGCCCATGTGGGCAAACAGTAAACAAGATCCTACGCCCAGACCACAAGGACTTCGGTTCACACATTGGGGAAGATCAGTGGATTAACTACCTCGGCAGTCATTTGAACAATCCTTTGGGACAGACAGGGGCACAAAGAAGCACCAACGCAGAGCAAGCACCCACAACGACCATGTCAAAGCTGACAATCCCGGGTGATCAATTCCAACCCAGTGTTACCCCGGCACAATCAGTGGCCCAGCAAATAGCCCTAATAAAAAAACAGATTTGTAAGGGCAGGAAAGAAGGCGCTCCAGGTCCTAATGGCATCCCGCCAACCATGTTCAAGGAGAAAGACACAGAATGGGCCACCATACTACAACCTTTATTCATAGAAGTCAGACTCCTATACAGAATCCCAGATTCCTGGAGAGGGTCGACGATTGTCCCCATACACAAAAAAGGAGACAAAACGGTCCCCGACACCTACCGTCTAATAGCCCTCCTTGACAATGAGGCCAAATACTTCGCTGGAATAATCTTAGAGGAGATTGTGACATGGGCAGACTCAAAGCAGATTATACCATGGAACCAGACGGGTTTCCGGGAAGAAACCGGAACAACAATTAACATCCTAGCTATCTCGCTGATAATTGACGGAGCTAAAACAAAAAAATTGCCGCTGTACTTGTGCTACATCGATTTCAGCACAGCCTTCGACAACATCGAGAGAGGCATGCTGTGGTGGAAACTTGCACAATGGGGCATACCTCAATCGCTTTTAAATATGCTGAAGTTACTTCACTATGACACCTGGGTGCAGGAGAAGCTGGGAAGCGGGACCCATCTGTCTTCCAAAATTTGCACGACTAAAGGTCTAAAACAAGGGTGCGTGCTGGCCCCGACTTTGTTTAACCTGTTTATGGCAGACTTATCAGGCCGACTCGACACATGCAACTCCCACTCACCGAGACTGGGAGGAAAAACCCTAAGTAATCTATTATACGCGGATGACGTGGTACTTCTTAGTCACACACATATTGGCCTCCAGAATTTGCTGATCGAAATGCACAGCTACGCAATGAAAAATAACTTAAAAATCAATCTAAGTAAAACGCTTTTGATGTCGATCAATACTAGGAACAAACACCAGAAGTCCTGGACTCTGGGCGGCCAAAAAATAGAGCCTTCACACGAATATAAATACTTGGGACTTATCTTTGACACCGACGGCTCATTCGTCAGGCAGATGAAGGGAACTAAAAGAAGAGGGGCCTTGATCGCCATCACACTGAAAAATCTAGCAAACCAACTATCGGGGCCAACCCTGACACCATATTTAAAAGTCATTCAGGCTAAATTGCTCCCCTCAATTTCCTACGGCAGCGAGGCACTACGAGGAAGAGACTCCAGGAACCTAGATAACATCCAGGTAAGCATATAGAACTCTGTTCTCACTTCCGTCTTACACCTCGCCCGCCCAAATAAGGCTGGAGTTCGGCCTAAACAAACAAGACCTTGCAAGACAAGGAACCTACATTATCTGCTGCCACAAACTACGCTCTGCCTCCAATGACACCTTAAACGTGATGCTGTGGCAAGACATACAAAGCAGGGATGTATCACAGGCACGCTCCTTCTTGAAGGCAGCATTGGGGGCTGTCAAGGCTTCCTCACTCTGGGCCATGCAACTGGGGCACAGCCCGTTTAAAAAAGCGGTTTGGAAAAACGTAAAAACTCTTTCCCTAATAGAGGACAAGGCCACTTTTGCTAAAAGAAACCACGCGTGGATGACATTAAACACGTACAAATCCCTGACACCACAACTTTACTTCAGCCAGGGCTACCCAAAAATCACTAAACTGAAGTTTTTGAAATACAGATTAGGGATCCTGCCTAGCAGAGAGCATCAACCACCATGGCTCAGGAGCAATGGCAATGAAGTCTGTCCGCTCTGCAACCTAGCAACGGGAGACATACTCCACATGACCTGTCTCTGCGAAGAGCTCCGACAAGTCCGCCGACAGCTACTAAGGGACCAGTTCAAGCAGATAGGGACCAGCACGCGAAGGCAGGCTGTGCTTGCATGCTTGAACCCTGCGAACACACAATTGAATTGTAGATATGTCAAGTTTCTGACTACGATAGAGCAAAGACTATCAAATCTACAACTTGCAGCAACCATTGGTTCTGGCACCTAACAGACGAACTTTGGGCTAGAAATGCCCAGCCCGCCCCGGCTCAGGGAACACTGCTAGATAACTACTCTCGGTCTCTCACCGCATGGTCTTCGATAAGGACGATTACACAGACTATTTTTTTGCCACATTTTAAGAAACTGTTTTAAATGCAACAATTGTATTGGTTTTAATTAACTATACATAATAAAAATGTACTTACTTTACTTGTCGATGATTGGTGGTGGTGTAGGCTGAAGTGGTGGAGGTGGTTGTGGCAGAGGTTTGAGACAGGAAAATGCTGTGTCTCTCCTAGGTTGAGGTGCATGAACTGGCCATGAAGAATGCCATTGGCATGTTTCACTCATTGCTGCTATCATCTTTATGACCAAGACATGTTGCCTTGCACTCAGTTTCTTAAAACTTTGAAGATGTTCTTCACCAGCTGTGTTCTTTCCTTCAGGTGAATTAGAGAAGGCCACAGATGAACCTTCATCTGAGGAGTTTGTAGAAAATGTCACAGAGGTGCCTATTAGGAGAAGATTGTACAGAGGCACCTGTTAGTTGAGGGTTCTGTGGAGGTGAGTCTTTCGGAGACAGAACAAGCCTCTTTGGCAGTTTAGCGAATGGCTGAGGACTGGAATCATTAGAAATAATTTTGGAGGAAGACTGTTGCCTGGCCGTGAAATGGCCTTCTTGGAGATGTTCAGTGTGAGACAACATCCATGCCCACTTCCTCTTTTCAATCAGTGTTGCCTGCTGAGATCGTTGCTTAGAGGAGGATTTGATTCTCTCCTGTATTTTCCACTGAAGGGTGGAAGGGTGTCACTTTGACACCCTTTTGCACCCCTCAATTGTGTATGGGTGCACATGTTGCAGACATCCATGCCATAAGGGCATATATGTCTGACATACATGCCCTAAGGGCATGTATGTCTGCAACATGGCACTGAATCAATTTGCATAAAATTGCTTTTTTTATATTTTTCGTTATTTACCACCAACTTGTAGTTGGTGGTAAATAACGAATCCTAACATGGGATAAGCACTCATTCAAGTGCTCCCTACATTAGGAATTCGGTAATTTACCGAATCGGTATTTAAGAAATCTGTAATTTACTGATTCCTTAAATTACCGATTCGGTAAATTAACGAATCCTTAATTTCGGCCCCTACATCAGAAATGCCTATTACTGGTCGGTAACAGCCGAAATTCGTTAATTTCGGCCGTTACCGACCAGTAATAGCCTTCCTGCATCTGGCCCTTAGAGAGGTAAAGTTCCTTTGCCATATGAAAGTACCTATGGCCCTAGGAGTGTATATGCAAAACTACAATATTATGTGGATAGTATTAGCCCAAGTGCGTAACTATGACCAGAGAAAGAGTTCCTGGCAAAACAGAAGAGGTTTTGCAAACCCAGGAGGGTAGCAGTGCCTCTGAAAGGTGCCACTGATCCTGGAAGAAAACGTGGCCTTAGTGGTGCAAATGTTGGCCTGGGCATAGTTGTGACCCCTTGAGTACATCTGGGAACCTAGGGGAGCGGCTGGGAGCCTAGGATAGGAAGGGTGACCCCAGGAGCACAGCTGTGGGGTCAGGTGAAAGGATGGCCGACCCTGGGAGGTCATTTTGGTAACCACATGACCAGAATTTTTACCCTCAGTGGCGCAATGTGAAATGTGCAACATTTTTGCCATTTTACAAAACATGCAATTTCAGGTAATACTTTGCTTTCTGGGGGCTGATTCCACCAGAAAATGTCTTGAATTGAGAGATTTACTGCCCAAATCAGCTTCCTGTGGTACCTCAAGTAACTTTTCTATGTGAGGTATGCCCTTATCTAGAAACTTCATGTAAACTATCATGCCACACGTTTTACACTTCACACTTAATTACGTAGTTCTCCCTCAATTTTTATGAAATTTCATGAAAAGGGTGATTCAGGTCATGCACAGACCTACTTCAGGCACATTCTCTGACGTCACCTCCTGGACGTTTGCCCTTTCTTTACTGTGACGAACTCAATCCAGGTTAGTTTTGGCATTTCTGCGGACTGCAGTGAACCATAGCGGCCCGTAGACCCCTTCGAAGTCCAACATAAAAGAAGTAAACAAATATACACATGTAACAATTTTGTTATCTGCAATGTCATTGGTGGGTTCTGATGGCAACATAAACAATGATTCCAAAGTTGTAGACATATGAATGCTGCGCTGGTATTACTGTGCTTCATGTAAAAAAATGTGTAGAGCCTTTTAATTGGTTGAAAATGAGTAATTCTATGAAGTGGCGTATTACATGTAGACTATCCTTTAAAAGGGTTGACCTTTGTGTAATAACATAATAAAGTATTTGTGTGTTTTAGGGACGCTGGAAAACGTTGCAGCTTACAAAGACTGCAACAAAATCAACTTGGCAAAACACAACAAAGTCTGAAGGTGTAAAACATTTTTTAAAAAGATTTTGAATGCATATTTTCCGCAAAACCTTTTCTTGAGAGAGAATTCTGCTAGCAGTGGGGTTTGCTAGGATTTATTTTTTCAGCCAAACCAACTTTTGCATATTACCCAAAGTCTTTAATCTGTGCGGAGGTAGATTTTTGTGTGTGTATCTCAGTCACGCATGTATGGCATATACTTTAGAGACTGGACCTGTCCTGGTAGTGATGGGGAAGTCTAAGAGTAAGGCAGGGGCCGGTGTTCTAACTAGATGATCTCCCCCGTCGGTTTGATCTCCCCCTACGTCAGAGGGGAGATTAAACATACAATTCGAAGCTAACTGTCTCCTCTTCCCCGTCGGTTTCATCTCCCCTTGTCAGAGGGGAGATTACAATTACAGCCTTAAACTAACTAGCTCCGCTCCCGTAGTTTTGGTCTCCCCCTATGGGGCTCACAAATACAGCTATAAGCTGCTTTTTTTGCCTGGTCCTATGTCCATGCCTCTTATGGCATGTGTAAAGTTGGCATATATTTAATAATGTATTTATTTTATGCGTTGTTTTTTTTTTATAGCGCGGACTTTACCCGAAGGTGTCAGAGGGCTTCACAAAAGGAACAGATCTGATACATGAGGAGAACATTATAGTGAACAAATTACAAAAGCAGACGTTAAGTTTCATGAGGCAAAAGTGACAATTGTGAGCAAACAAAATACAAGAGGAAGCAAAAGGTGCATTACATGAGGAAAAAGTGACGTGTGCTGGTTTTCAAAAGCGTACTAAGTACAAGTTTTGGTATAATACTGCAATATATGGCAAACACAAGAACAAACGTTACGTAGGCAATGGTGGCACTTGTGCAAGTATCTAAAGCAAACAAAATGTATGAGGTAGCAAACTGTGTAACAAGAGAAAAGTGACGTATGCTTGTTAAAAAAGAGTACCAAACACAGGTAGAAGGATAATACTGCAATGAATGACAGACACTCCAACCACAAGAACACACTGGGAAGGCACTTCCAAAGTCATGGAGAAAAGGATTCTCTATAATGGAGGGTCTTCCTTCAGATAATATAGAGGGTGTGAATTACATTTGGAAGTGTCTTTGAAGGAGGAGAACTTTGAGGGCAGTTTTGAAGGCCTGGGGGGAGGTGGTGGTCCGAAGCTGCGGCGGAAGTGAGTTCCAGATTCTCACTGCGTTGCCTGAAAAGGATTGGGCCATCGATCTTTCCTTCTTTGAAAATGGGAGGATTAAGCAGTACATTTCCCGCATTACATGATGGTCTAGAGCCTCCAGAGAGTTTCAGTTTATTCGCCAGCTAGCGAGGAGAGGAGGAGTTCAAGGCTTTGTGTGTGATACAGGCTGTCTTGTAGATAGATCATGCCTCGATGGGAAGCCAGCAGAGGGTGGATAGCATGAGAGTGATGTGGTCGCTTCTTTTGGCCCCATAAATGAAGCGAGCTGCTGAATGGAGAACAGATTTAAGGGGGGACAGGTGGGATTTGGGGAGGCCAGTGAGAAGAGAATTGCAGTAGTCCAGTCTGGAACGGACCAGCGATTGGACCAGGGTTTTGAGGTCTTGCTCCGTGAATAAGCGACAAATTCCCAAAGAAAGCACAGTTGGTATCGAGCAGACTTTGCAATGGAGTTGATGTGGGAGATTAGATTGAGTTTTTGTCAAGTATGACACCCAGGGATTTGCGCTGTCGACAATGATGGGTGTATTGTTAAGTAGATTCATCTGATCCATCCATGATTGAACCGGGGGAGGAGAGAGTGGGGAGGAGAGGAGGGGGAATTCAGTTTTGGGGGTATTCAGAATCAGTTGATGTGTTCACATCCAGTTTTGAATGGAGTCCAGAGTAGAGCTTAGGACGGAGAGAACGTGAGTGGAGGCAACCTTGTGGTAGATTTCAGTGTCGTCTGCGTAGAGATGATAGTGGGCCCCGGATTTGCTTAGGAGATCTCCCAGTGGTTCTAAATAGAGATTGAACAGTGTGGGTGCAAGTATAGAGCCTTGAGGAACACCTTGACCTACTGCCAAAGGAGATGATAGACTGTTGGCTATTTTGATCATTTGGCATCTATCAGAGAGGAAGGAAGCAAACCATTTAAGCAAAGTGCCCTCCAAGCCCATTCTCTGTTGAAGAGTGATGAGGAGAGTGTTGTGATTGACAGTGTCAAAAGCTGCAGAAAGGTCAAGAGAATTAGAAGACAATAATTGTGAATATATTTTCGTATGTAGCATATGCATACGGTAAAAGAACATTTTTGTTTTCACCAATTCTTTGGTTTCTGAAGAATTTTTAGATTTTGACAAAGTAGTATTTTTTGTTAGAATACCAAAATGTTTTATACATATATTTATACCTACATATATATCACAATACTTATAACAATGAGAAAGATGAATCCAGCAAAGTACAATTAATATGCTATTTGTTGATAAATTGTGTACTCCTACTTTTGCGCTCCACTGCCTTCAACCTATTTGCTCCAAAAACCTAAGGAAGGGGCTTTCAAACTATGCAACTACATTTCTGAATCATGGTTGCATCTTATTTTTTGTTATCCCGCCCTTGACGCTGCCAGAAGACTTATTTTAAAACCCTTATATTTAAAAGGGGGCATCAGTACATCTTGGGAGGCATCTGCTCTCTGCTTTACTTCCCCAGATATTCAAGTGCTTGCATGGTCTGGAAAATATGTGAGACTCCTGGACAGTCTGCTTTCACCCTCTTCTGTCCGCACCCTATCATTTCCCCTCCTCTCCCCAAAAACTCATCACCAACTATATTTGCACTTTGCCATAGCGTCTCTATACCAAACTATTTTATCCTTGGTTTTGGAAACCAGTTACAAGATTACAATAGTAACCACAATACTGCTTCGTCACTAATATGTGTATCAATTTAAATATTGATGGTTTGCTTTGTTTATGCTTTTTAACGTTGTAACAGCGCTATGATGACATTTTATTGCATTCGTTTTAATCAACTGTGCTAATTTAATAAACTAGACTGCCATTCATTTGATCATTTAAATTTTTTTTTAAAGCACTTATAAGTCTAGCGTGAAGCACTATGTACAGATTGTAGCATTTGTATTTTAACGCCTTTGCTGCTCGGGCCTTTCCCGCAACCCCTTGCTCAGCTTTATTTTTTTTATTTGTGGTAGTTTGCACTTAGGCCCCTGTAACTTTTTCTCCACATAAGGTTTTTTTGGGATATTCAAGTTTATTGGTGTTTTTGAGAACAAATCACAAAAAATAATGGCAGCACAATCAGACACGACGTAGAGATAAATTACATTGGGAAGAAGGACGACTGATACTCGTACTACACTTTGGGAATGAATAAAGCACTTGCATGTAAACAATCTTATACAAGACGCATTTGCGCCCCTCAGGGCACCAAGTTGAACCACTTGCCCCATATCTTACCAAAAAGCCTGGGACGGCCCCGGGCCTCAAAGAGTGGTTCCTGCTGAGTTCCGCACCAATCCACTCCTTGTCTCCATGTCCGCATAGTAGGTGGCTTGGCCTGAGACCAAAGAGCCGCTATATCGCATTTTGCCACCGCCACTGCCGTTCCGAGGATGCGCTTATCTGTCCGAACACCATAGAGACCCTCTAACAAACTCAGGATGAGGCGTAGGGGTCATGGAGAACCTCCCATCCCAAGGTCTGTGTAAGCTCTAGCGCTACCCCTGCCGCCCATAATGGTGCAAGAGCGGGGCATTGCCATGTCATGTGGTAGAAGTCCGCAGGAGCGTGGTTGCATCGCGCGCAGGATGGGGATGGCCGAGTACGGGCGCTGTATAGGCGCGCTGGGGTGAGGTATGCCGTGTGGAGGTAGTAAAGTTGGACTAGACGCAGCTTGGAGGAGGTCTTCAGTGTCTTAAGAGCCATAAGGGCCTCCTTCCAGTCCACTTCCTCTAGGAGGCCCAGCCATCCATCCCAGCGGGCACGCATCAGGTCCAGGGATGCAGGGCCATTCCAGGAGGGAGGTGGGAGATGGAATGCATGTTTGGAGGGTATGCCTTAGCTGTAAATATTTGTAAAATTGGGAGGAGTGGAGGGTGTGGCGGTGTTGTAATTCTGCAAACAATCTAATGTAGTCCCCTACCCAGACATCTCCCAGCAACAAAATCCCGATGTGGTCCCAACAGCGGAAGTCTCGGATTGACAAGACCTCCTCCAGCCAAACACCACTCCACAGAGGCGTCTGCCTGATGAGCTTCCGGTCCCATTTTGTGTGGCGTTAGGCCGTCCGCCAGGCCATAAGTACCGTTCGGGTGATGGGGGGGAGGGCTTGTGGCACGGGTGTCCCAAAAGGTAGGCTTGGAGCTGTGGGAAATCCATTGACTGGAGTTCCACCCGGTACGCCGGGTCGGACCAGTTGCCCGCAAACCAGTCATGGATCACAATGAGCTTCGTGGCCAGGTAGTAAATGTGAAGATTGTTTACCCCCATCTTAGGGAGGTATGCAGCACTGCACCAGAGACAATCGTGACCTCTCGCCACCCCACAGAGACCGGGTAAGGGCACTGTCTATTTCTCGGAACCAACTCCCTGGGAGATGAAGGGTGATATTCTGTAGAATGTATAACAAACGGGGTAGGACCATCATTTTAAAAAGGGCGCTCCTGCCAAGGGGAGGGATTGCCACTTCTTCAGGGGCTTGATGTTCAGGGCCCATTCGAGGTCTGGGAGGAGTACGGCCCACACCCCCAAGTACTTAAACGACTGCCTATGCAGGGGGATGGTCGTTTGCCAGTCGAAGCACGCCCGAATGGATGTAGGGGAACCAATGTGGACTTCGTCGGTTTGAGCCGGATGCCGGAGACACGTTCAAAGGCTAGGAGGGCCATGTTGGTCTCTGGTGGGTAGGACCCCTTGTCTACCATATGTTTGAACAGCTCCACTAAATGTGGGACCAGTGTTTCACAGAAAGTTACATACTATTCTTGCGGGTAACCGTCGGGCCCGGGCGTTTTGCCGGAGTGCAACAGTGTAATGGCCCCGTGGATCTCTTCTGGGGTGAGGGGGAGATCAAGCTTCTCCGAGATCGTTTGGGAAAGACAGGGCAGGTGAGTCCCAGTCTCAAATAGCAAGTCAGCCAAGGTGGTCCTGGGAGGTCGGGCTGCATAAAGGGCAGCATAATAGACTGTGAAAGTTCAGGCGATAGCTTGGGAGGTGGGGTGGCAAGCCCCGGTTTCGTCACAGATCTCAGGGATAATGCGGTTGGCTTTAGGGTAGGACACTAAAAGACGGATTTACAAGCCCCTTACGCCACTTTTTACATGTTAAAAGTGAAGCAAAAGTGGCGCAAGGGGCTTGTAAATATGCCCCTAATTTGTGAACTAGTTTGCCGTTTTTATCACCCCACCCATACACGCGTGCCACAGAGGAGTGCCAGAGCATTTTAGCGGACTCCAGTGAGATCTGGCAGATCTCTTCCCAGATCAATGTTAGCCGACAATCAGAGTTATCGCTGTCCACGCCCATCAGGGCCCCCTGCAACTGTGCTGCCTGGGCCGCCAGCTGTATGAGTCAGGCGGTCTGCTCCGTGCACTTCGCGTGGACCAAACCTCTAGCCACCCCTCGCATGGTGGCCTTGTTGGCCTCCCATAACGTCCCCGGTGAAGAGACCGAGCCTGTATTAGTCTTAAAGTAATGCCTCAGTTCCTGACAGAGTGACTCAACGAATTCCGCGTCCTGCAGAAACCAGGCGTTCATCTGCCATGCTGTACGGGTATCATTAGGGGGTTCCCGAGACGCAGGAAGATGGGGAGTGATCCGAGATGCCTCTCGGCAAAACAGAGGCCCCGGACATCAGTTGACAGTCTGGGGCAGGTAGTAGAAACAGATCGATGCAAGAGTGAGAGTGGTGGGCCGTTGATCTCTGAATATATTGTTTTCTGCAAGGGTTCCACACCCTTCAAGCGTCGCAAAGACCCAAAGAAGAGGACCAGTCATACAAGCGCTTAGCGAAGGCAAGGCGGGATGCCGAAGGGGCACCTGTTGTGTTGTGCGAGGGTTGGAGGGTTGCAGAACAGCATTGAAATCCCCTCCGATGACCGTCAGACCCTGAGTAAAGGAGGAGACCATGAGTGTGAGACGGCGAAGGGCAGAGGCCATGGTGGTGGGGGAATGTAAGTACACAGGAGATTAACTGGATTTCCCTCGATCTTGCCCGTCAGGGCCACGTGATGGCCTTGTGAGTCCGTCTCGGCCTGCGCCAGGGAAGGCCCTTCTGGAGCAGCATGACAACCCCCCGGGAACCCCGCGTAAAACCTGAATAATAGACCCTGTCGAACCCATACCGGTCGAGAAAATTGCATTGGGTGCCCAGCAGGTTTGTTTCTTGTAGGAACAAGACATCTGGTGTATGTTGCTGGCCGCTACAAAGGACAGCATTGCCTTTTAAGCTTTCTAGGAGGCCGTTGACATTCCACGAGAGGATGTGGAGGGGTCTATGTAGGGTGGATGTCATTGGGGTGTAAAGTGCGTAGAAGAGGTAATGCAAGCTCAGAACAGCCCGGTTCCCAAGGGAAGAAACGTGTCATGGCTGGGGTCTTTGGGTAAAAGTTGTGCGTTCTGGTAAGGCTCATGTCATCGTCAGTAGCATACATGCGTGGGTAGCTACCAAGGAAAACAAGGAACAGCGGCCCATAGGCGGCTAAAAACAACAAACAATCGAGAGACAACGGTCTACCCACTCTCCCTTGCCCCCCAACTCCCCCCACCCTACACTTCTGAAGACAAGGCATCTGTTGCCCTGAAAAGGAAAACATTCAAAACAACAACCCACTAGTGAATCTTAAATGCTAAGTTAAAATGGTTAACTGAACATGAACGTGGAAGAGATTCATCAACAGCTGTAATTACTTTTAAACTAATATGCATCGAGAAGTACACATAAGTTCAGGAACTGGAATAGGAAACAGTTCACCGAGCCGTGGTTACGGTGAAGATGGATCGCACCTACTATAGAGGTTGGCAAACAGTCATAAGTGTAGGTGCCATATTGGAAACAAAGCAAGAGTTCCTGTTTAGTCAGCAGTTCAAGCTCTCCCATCATCCCCGGATCCATGAAGCGCAGGGCTCCTAGTCAGGTCTGAGTCAGATAGGGAGGAGCGCAAGGCCTTGGAGGGGTCCAGGACACGGCTCAAGTTAATCACAGAGTTAGTAGGGCTAGGAGTGGTGGACCTCTGAGTTGAAGCGTGTGAGGGAGGGCGCTGAGACGGTGCACCTGGTTAGCGGGATGCCTCCCCCGATGGTCGTTTTTCTTACGTGACCTAGTCCGGCGTCTTTGGGGCTTAGGCAAGGTTGGGTGGGGCTGCGCGGGGGCCAGACGGGTTGGAGAGGGGGTCGGCCGATTCAGGAGGGGCTGGTCTTCCATGAGCCGGGTCCATGCCGCCTGGGGGTTGTCAAACAAGAATGCCTTGTCTTGAAAGACCACCCTGAGCCGGGAAGAGAAGACCATATTGATGACCCAGGTTGCGGAGCTTCTGCTTCACCTCGTCATAGGTTTGACGCTGTGCTTGTACCTCAGGATGATGGGTCTGGCAGGAGCCCCCGGTGGAGGCTTAGGGGCCAGGGAGAAATGTGCCCACTGAACGGCGAACCAGGGTGAAGAGGACTCCTTGGGCATCCCTGAAAGCACCCATTCTTCCACGAACGTGTCCGTGTGGCCATGCTCCGTTCTTTCGGGAAAGCCTATGAGTCTCAGATTGTTCCTTCTCGACCTGTTTTCGGCATCATCCACCCGTCGGTGGAGCTCTGAGGTCTGGGTCTGGAGGCGGGCCACCTGTGTTTTAAGTTGGCCAATGTCATCCTCCGCCGTGGAAATGCGGGATTCTGCCTCCATGATTCGTGCCGTGGCATTGCGCAGGTCTTGGTGGATAAGAGCCACATCCACCCTCACCTCGCCAATCTTATTCTTGGCGGAGGCCTGCGAGGCGCTTATCACCTGAAGGATGGTGGAGAGATCATCCACATAGGGGGCAGGGGCCTTGGATGCCCCACCTTCAGGATCCCGGTCCGACGTGGTAAATTGATCCATTGTGGTGTAGGCTGGAGGGGCAGTGTTCTGTAAGGTGCGAGTCCTTCCCATTGCCTCCAAGGATGGAATCTGACCTCGGCTTGGGCAGGGGGAGAGAACAGCGGTCCTACAGATGAGGAGGGGGTCAGGTCCGGGCACCCAGGTCCACCCCCGAGCCCACTATGAGCAGCGAGATGCATTTAGTGCCCCAGGGCCGGGTCCGCACGGACCACACCAGTGGAAGGCTGCTGGGCCGGGTCAATTTGTATCTACAAAGACAAATCCCACGCTCGGACCCCCTGTCCGGCAGAGATGGCCTCTCTCCCGAGAGGGTAGCTTGAAATTAATAGGGGTTAGGGAGGAGCCAAGTTCTGTGGTGGGTCCGCCACCAACACCGGTCAGCCGGAACAGAAGGGCCCCAGCTGTTCTCAGGGAGGCACTCTCCGACGAGGAGCATGGCGTATGAAGGAGGGAGAGTAGGCAACGAGGGAGCAGTAGAGGTGGCGGAGGCACCAACTGTAGCCCCCTGCGCCGCCACCCGACTTGGTGGCCGGTTCCCACTCCCCAACCCCACTCACTGGTGGCTCTCACCCGTCCCAGGGCCCAGTCGCCCGACAGCAATAGTGAAGCTGTTGTGTCCTCGTGGGGTTAGGAGGTGTGATGGTTCATGCCCAAAGCAGCCCAAGCATCGGCTACCAGGGGGGACCCGCCAGAGGCCGCAAAGATGGGGGGGCCACAGCCCAATGCAACGCCTAACTCCAAGCTAACCAGTAACTACAGGCCAGTGGCCGACAGTGAAGGGAAGCTGGAGGAATAGGCCCAAACCGTGGTGGGAGTAAGGAGAATGATGGAGTTTGGTGGGGCAGGGCACCTAGCCACCCCTCCACCCTGCCACCCAACAAGATGGCTGGACACCCATCCCAGGCCCCACTCACCAGTACAGCCACTCTGCTTGAAAGTCTCAGGCACCCCCAAGTCAGGCTGCCACCGATCCCATATCGGCACAAGCTAGCGGGTAGGGCGGGACCCAGGATGACCAGGCCCAGGGCAGTCCACGCGTCGGGACCAGGAGAGGCGCCGCCAGAGGTCACAGCGTCGCAGGGCCCACCGCTGCCCAGGCGGCCCCAAGAAGGCCTATAAGCGGCACCCCTCCCCGGGTCCAGAGGGCGTCCGCCACTGGCTTGCAGAGAGGGGGGGAAACACACGTGGGGAGGCCGCTCGACAACGGCAGCCGAGGTCTGAGGTGCTCCGCAGCAACTCCAGGGGGGCCAGCAGATCAATTTAGCAGACCAGTCTAGCCCCGATCTACGGAGCCCCACATGTAGGCGGAGGACCGGTCCGCACAGGGACATTGGCAGGCCCGGGATCGGGGCAACTCTGGGTCTGCCATTTCGTGGAGCTGAGTCTGCCGGCTTTCGAAGAGCCTCCCCAGGCTGCCGAAGCACCGAACCTCCCGGGAAAGGGACGGGAGCTGAGCCAGTGAACTCAGAATGCACCCTGGGAAAATAGAAGAGGTGAGTAGCGGCTGTTGGCAGTGGATGCGAGGCAGATGATGGATGGGGTTTCCTGAGCACTCTTAGAGTGCGTTTGCCATCTTGACACCTCAGGCCACGCCCCCTCCATTCTCCACTTAAGGTTTTAATGTTAAATTTGTGTCCTTATTCCCAACACCCTGATGATTTTAAAGGTACCCAGGGTTTGTGTATTCCCCTGGAAAAGACCCAGAAATTTTCAAAAATACTTTAAAAAATGTGCCTTTTTCTAAAAACACTTGTTCTAAATTGCTGCAGTAGAAAGTGTCTGGTTTGTTTCTCGTAAATGGCATCAACAAAGTGTTTGTGGTGATGAAATTACCATCATCTCAGATTTCTGGGGAAAGTAGACTTTTGAAAGTAAACCAACATTTTCTATGCAGTTTTTATTTTTTACTGTGACATAGTCTATTGTTGCATTTATTTTTTCTTTCAACCTCCTTCCAGTTAGTGTTAGGAATTGGTTTCAAAACAATAATGGATCCAAGAAAACTATACATTTTTAAAAACTAGACAAAAATTAGAATTCGGTAATAGGGGCATTTGTCTCTATCCTTTAACGAGTTCCTATACATTTGACTATAGTAAATATTGCAGTAAAGTATAAAAAAATAGCAGTTTGTGTTAACGTTTTCACCTGTAATTTTTGTAATTTTGCCTAACAATATAACATTGAATCAGCATGATCCTTCTTTTTTTGGAATACATAGGACTCATAGGTTCACCAAGAACCCGAGCAACCCAGATCCAAAAACTGAGCTGCGTCTTGCACTGGGTTTTCATTGTGTACTGTGTTTCTCGCAATTCTTTTGGTAAATATAAACAGAGTAAAATAGGTACAAAGGAAAGCAATATATTTCTTAAACAAAATATAGAGTTTATAAGCAGTGTGTTTTGCATATCTCCAAAATGGTGCACAGACATAATATCGAGTCCAAAATATCGTTTGGACAAAATATCGAGTATTTAATATAGACTGGACAAAATATCGACAGGACAGAATATAGACAACAAAAATATCGTTTTTAAGGTAAGTGAAGTAATATCGACTGTAAAAAATATAGATAGATAAATTATCGAAATATATAATATATATAGTTAAAAATATCGATTTTTTAATAATATATAATATTTTATAGTGTATTTTTATGTTATAATATGTGTGAAAAGTGTGTATTTATGTTATAAATAATGTTATTAAATGAATTTTTTTTTAATGAATATTGCGTAATGTAATTCTGTAGCGGGTTGTGGGTTTATAGGGGAATAGGGTTGGAAGTAATTTAATTATAATTAATTAAATATGTAAATGTATTTATTGATAGTAATTAGTAATTAATTGTAACTTAATTTATATTTGTTAATTAATTTAATTAGAATTTTCAAATCATTTATATTAATTGATTATTTGGTAATTATGTAAATTTTACTAATTTAATTTCTGTAGCGGGTTGTGGGTTTATAGGGGAATAGGGTGGGAAGTAAATTAATTATAATTACATGAATATGTAAATTTATTTATTGATATTAATTAGTAATTAATTGTTAATTAATTGATATTAGTTTATTAATTTAATTATAATTATTATTTATTTATATTAATTGATAAATTGGTAATTATGTAAATTTTACTAATTTATTTTCTGTAGTGGGTTGTGGGTTTATAGGTGCATAGGGTGCAAAGCAATTTTTTAATATTTAATTAAATAATAAAAATAATTGAATGTTATTTATTTGGAAATAATAGTGAAATAATTTTTAAGTATAAAAAATAATTGTTAATGTATAATTAATTTGTATTAATAGGTGATTAATTACAATAATTATTGTTAAATAGTAATTTTAAAATATTATTTATTCTATTAGATAACATTTTTATTTATTTTTTATTAATTATTAATAGATATTCATTGTTAGAATTTTGAATAATATATGAAATATTTACTTTCCCTAATGTTGTATTCTCTGGAGTGGGAATAGTCATTTTTACCCCTACCCTATCCAACGCTTTCCCTACTGTTGCACACACTGGAGTGAGAATAGTAATTTTAACCCCTACGCTATCCCACACTTTCCCTACTGTTGCACACACTGGAGTGGGAATAGTAATTTTAGCCCCTACGCTATCCAACGCTTTCCCTACTGTTGCACCCACTGGAGTGGGAATAGTAATTTTAACCCCTATGCTATCCAACGCTTTCCCTACTGTTGCACTCTTTGGAGTGGGAATAGTAATTTTTACCCCTACGCTATCCAACGCTTTCCCTACTGTTTCACCCACTGGAGTGGGAATAGTAATTTTAACCCCAACGCTATCCAATGCTTTCCCTACTGTTGCACCCACTGGAGTGGGAATAGTAATTTTAACCACTACGCTATCCAACGCTTTCCCTACTGTTGCACTCTTTGAAGTGGGAATAGTAATTTATACCCTTACGCTATCCAACGCTTTCCCTACTGTTGCACTCACTGGAGTGGGAATAGTAATTTTAACCCCTACGCTATCCAACGCTTTCCCTACTGTTGCACTCGCTGGAGTGGGAATAGTAATTTTTACTCCTACGCTATCCAACGCTTTCCCTACTGTTGCACCCACTGGAGTGGGAATAGTAATTTTAACCCCTACACTATCCAACGCTTACCCTATGCTTGCATTCTTTGCAGTGGGAATAGTAATTTTTACACTTTTGTTATTGTAGGTTAATAATATTGGCTATTATTTAATTATATTTTGTTACTCTATATATATGTTTTAAGAAATATGATTAAAAAAATATTTTGACTTTCATTAATTATTTAATTATTATAAATTAATTTAAGTATTTTTAAATATATTTTAGTAATTAATTATTAATATTAATGTAATTTAACATTGTTTTTATTAAAGTCGATATTTTTTACAACTATATTTTTGTAAACGATATTTAAAACTCGATATTTTTGTACTTACCTGTTAGTACATAGAAACTCGATATTTTGACTGTCTATATTTTGTCAACGATATTATTGAACTCGATATTTTGGCAATCGATATTATTTCAGTGATCCCTAGCAAGCATGTAATTTAAATGCAATTTTTTTAAATTACTTATTATTTCCTATTTTTTACATTAGGAAGACTTAACTGCAAGGAAAGTTAATTGGTAATAACAGTTCTTCTACTAATCTGTTTTCCCCTAATTCTCCCTATAAAAATGCTACCTTACTTATGTGTGTAGGCCTAGTGCCCGTGACAGGAATTGGCCCAAAGCGCAACGTGGACCCACCACATTTCTAAAATGAAAACTGCCCCTTTTTTTTTGCCTCGCTATGGATTTTGAATCCTCGCTCTTCCGGCCCCCAAGCAAAACCTTGCCAACTTATACATTTTTGAAAATTATACACTAAGGGACCCATGAGGATGGTGGGCGGACAACCCTAGCAGTGTTGTTACCATCTGCCAGCTAGGGGAGGTCCCACACTGCCAATTAGTAGCGACCACTACCGTGGCGGTCGTATCCTGCATCTTTGACTTTGCTTTGTGCGCTTCTGTTAGCAGCACCCACCGCAAAGCCTAAGAGGCATGTCGTGCATTGCCATGGAACAAGTGGCAGTAACGGCGCGGTGCCTGCCACCTTCTGGAGGGCAATGGGTGCAGCCCTCCACTCCTCCAACCCACTTGGGGGCTCGCAACAGGCCACTAAAGCAATTCCTGCCATCATTTCCATGGCAGCGAAGCCGCCATGGAAAGGCCTTCACATCACACCTTCCTAACATGGAGGGCGGTGCCTGGCACCGCCACCATACTAGTTATGTCCGGATGGCAATCGGAATGATTGCTGGCTGAAAAGCGGCGAACGCAATTTGCGTCCGCAGTGAAACCCCTCACCATTGTAATATGAAGGGGGGGTTTCAATCATTACGATGTGGTGTGGTGAACGTCACGACATCCTAATGAGCCCCCACGTAAACTCCAGTATGGGGTCACTTGTGTGGCTCTCTTCAGGTTCTGTGTTCCAGAATTCCTTGCAAACCTCAAACTTCAAAAACAATCTACACATTTTCCTCTAATTTCTGTGATGGAAATCTGCCAGTATCTACAAAATTCTACCCAACCCCGTATTACACAAGTCTCCTGATAAAATTGGTAGCTCACTTGTGTGGGTAGGCCAAGTGCCTGCAGCAGGAAAAGTCCCAAAATTTAACGAGGACCCAGCAAATTTTTACAGTGAAAACTGACCCTTGTTTTTCAAAGTACATAGCTTTGTATTTAGAATCCTAGCTCTGCTGGCACCTAGCGTAACCTAGCAAACATATACATTTTTGACAACACGACATCCAGGCAATTCCATGATGGGGTGACTTGTATGTCATTTACCATGTTCTGTTACCCAGAATCCCCTTTTAACCTCAGGCTTAAAAAAACAAAAAACTATTTCCATCACATTCCTGTGATGGAAAGTTCTGCAATCTGCGTTGTTCCACAAACTTCCACCCACCCCTCATTCTCCAAACTCTCATATTAAAAGTGCTACCTCACTCATGTGGGTGTGCCAATTAAACGTGTCATGCAAAGGCCCAAAATTGTATACAGAAAACATCAAAATGACCTATCACAAAATGGCCTGCTTTTTAAAGAGTGTCACCAGGGTTTTTGGCCCCTTGCTCAGTGGCCATCTATGGAAACCTACCAAACCTACACATTACTGTAAACTAGACATCTTGGCCAGTACATGGAGGTCTGGCTTGCGTCTATCCCCCAAAAACTTTCCTACCCAGAATTCTGTGCAAACTTCATTTTTAGTTTTATAAATCACTTTTTCCACATATTTTGTTTGTGATCCTACCACACACCATCCTCCTAAGTCTCCGGAAGAGAATGATCCTTCACTTTGTTTAGTGTCCAATACATATTTGGCTCAAACTTTTTTTTTGCCGCCTCGAAGCCAGAGGGAATGACGGTTTGAATTCCTTTACGACTGGTATCATGAAAATGAGACACTCGTAAAGTAATCTTGCAGGCATATTATGATGCCGCTGTAAATGCTCTGATGAAGGGTCGGAGACTTGTACAGCTGCATCTTAATAATCCCCTTAATAATCTTATATTTTAAAATATTATTATTTAATTTACAACTTCAACCTGAAATCAAGTTTTATACATAATATTTTTTTTATACATTATCTTTTTTATTTTCAATTATTTTTCCTACATTTTTGAACTGTTGTGTATTTCTTTTATTACAAATAATCAACAACAATTTAACCAAACTAGTTTGAATATATAGTTAGAAATGTGTGTATATTATAATATTAATTACTATATATTGTATAATTTCGTTAGACTATTTCATAATTTTTTTTAGAATTGAATATATTTTTGACACATATATTTTTAGAATAATATTGTGTTATATTGACTTCAAAGGTACACATTATTTTTTCCAATTTTTAATTGGTGTCCAAGTAGATTTTTTCATCTAGCCCTGTTATTGTTTGGACGCTTTTGGGGAGAGAAGCTTGAATTTGTTAGCTACGGTTATCGGTTAAGGTAAGTTTATTTGAAAAAATTAATTTCAGTTGCTTTAACATTAGAGGGGAGTTAGTTAAGTTTTGTATATCATTTGTATTGTCTTTTTGATGATTTTGATATGTTGTGTAATAGATAGGTACAGCTATATATTTACTACCATGATAACCTTTAAGGCTTAGCAATATGTAGTATTTTAGGTGCTCATTATGATATCCATCACATACAGATTTACCCACCGCCTTATTAGCATGGCAGAGGGTATTGTGGCGGATGCAAAGTTCGTCCTCCACTTTTCCACTGGTGGCAATCGCACCTATTGCCTGGTGGATGGCAAAAGTCCACTAATATGTTGGCGGTGCCTAGCAGGCAGCGTCCGCCATATTAGTTTGTGTCCTGTAAGAAGCCTTTCCATGTTGGCGGTGCCGCCATGGAAAGGCTGTCGGGAATTGAACTTGGTGGCTAGTTGCGGGCCCCTCTTGTGGGGGGGGGTAGCTGTACTGGGGGCTACCCATGGTACCCCCCTGCATTTCCATGCACCGACTGTCAGGCATTTTGTGGTGCCTGCCATGTGGTGCAGGGTAATACGGAGCAAGCACCTTTAACATTGGGGGCGGCGCTTTAGCCCCCAGCACTGCCTATGTTAAAGGCCCAGGATGCGCGTGCCAGTTTGGCAGGCGCATCCTGATGGCAGTGGTGGGACCGCTGAATGTCTGGCAGGCGGTACCAATCACTGCTACAGTGGTGGGCGGACAAAGTCCACCCATCATCGTAATCAGCCACCTAAGTTATGTTCACATTAGTATATGTAGAATTATTTCATTTGTTTTAAGTCTAATATATAGGCCTTCATTATGATCTTTTTATGAAAGTCTCCGACCTTAGGTCGGAGGCTTTCTGACTCAAACCGTCATTTTCACTTACGACTGGCTGATCATTATACTGCCGGTCTGAAGTGAAACTGGTCGGTTATACACGCTGGCTTCCAACGGGCTCCAGGAAACTGCTGTCCAGTCTCAATTGACATGTAATTTATATGTATGGCAATTTACGCTGTCTGGATTACGATGCACTATTTATGGCAGTGTTTTTTATTATCCTGCTTTCACACACGGAAAGCATGTTTAAAACATACTTCACCCTGCGGCCTACGGTTGGTGCCTAATGTGATACCTAGCATGCCCACTTGTTGATCCCTGCACAGTGTGGCAAACACCCTGAATTCCCTGGTACACGGTGCATGGATAAACTCCACCTCCTATTTCCCTATGTGAGTTTGAGCTAAGGCCAGTTTACGGCTGTAGAAGATGTTCCTATATTGGAATTTGAGAATGCGACTGCACCACACCATGCGTGGTCTTATTTTAATCAGTTGTTCGGGACCGCCGTTTGGAGGTTGGCCGGTCATGTTTCCGCTATGGTGCCGTACACCATAACAAGCCCTCTAATGTTATTAATATATTTATGTGGGGGAGGTATTTTATTTTCAACTGGTGTAATTCCTCCTGATCTTCAGTTCCAGGGACAATGTGGTTACCATTTTTTTAATTAAATGTGTTTTTTTTTATAAATTACTAAATATTTTACATTTTCTTGTATTTTTTGCTATCCTGAAGCTTTTCTTTCAGTTGATCTATTTGTAATATTTTTTTTCTTTACACGCTATGGATGATTAGATATTTAGCTTTAAATTTTTCTCAGATGTATTTACCCTTTTCTTTTTGCAAATTACAAAATAAAACAGCGGAAACATTGGGAACCCCTGCCTTGTGCTACAAAGGAGAGCAAAAAAGGTGGATGAGAAGCACCCACTGGTCACTCAGGCCGTAGTAGCACTTTATATTCACTGTTCTTTAAGCAAAGCACACGTCCCTTAGGTCCATGATCTCCATCATCCATAAAGGTATGTCCGCTTTATACGTTTGAACCCCTTCTTGCTTTCAAGAGAGACAACCTTCTTATCCTCATCGTTCTGCGTCTCTAACTGTAGATGGGAGTTTGTCCTGACATGATTCGCTGAAGTGTGATCATGTATTAACCCTACCTTTGGTGGTTAAATAATTATGTAATATAGACCTTAAGTTTATTGTGTAAAACCTTCACCATGATCTTTATATCTGCATTTATGATCAATATTGGTTTGTATTTTGCTAATTGACGCGGGTCACAACCAGGTTTGTTAAATTAAGGTGTTTTCAGACAGACATACGTGTTTTTAAATGTCGCCCCACCGAAATATTTATTTCTAAATATCGTGACTCAGAAATCATGATGTTAAAAATATTGTGTTTAAGAATATCGGTTATAAAACAAGAAATAGCATTTTAAATATTAGTTTTTTTTCTTAAATGAACTTGTTTTAAAAGAATCTTTTTGCCATTTCTATAATAATTTTTTACGTTTTCTAACATATGTGTTACATGTTTAGTAGATATGAATTGTTTTTTAAATACATTTTGCAATTTTATTTTCCATAGTGCCTAATGGGTTTCTAGTTGAGTAGTTTTGGAATTAATTTAATGTTTATAAATTCATGATTATGTATTATTTCGTATTATTACTTAATTTAGATTTTCATAGTGCTTTTTGTAAATGTCTACATTTTTTAGATGCATGATTGTGTGGTTTCTAGGGGGACAGTGTGTGAAGCAATTTATTTTTAATTCATTAATAATAAGTTCTTAATGAATATTCACTAATTAATTTCAAATTACATTTGTAAATTGTGTAAGTTTTTTTAGGCGTTGGTTGTGGTGTTTATATGGGCTCAAGTTTGGTAAGTATGTAAGTTTTTTAACATAATCTTTAGTTTATTTTTATTATTAATTAATTGATATTTATTTTGCGTTATCGTTTATATATTTGTTGTTTGCATATTACTTTTATATGGGTAAAGGTTTTGAAGTATATGACTTTTACTCACCTCACAATCACTAATTGAATTCTAATCGCTTTAATATTTACAATTATTTTTAATTCTGTTACTTTTTTTACATTTTAATTTTAGCTTAGATTTCTTTAATTGTTAATTACCTATGTCATTTGGTAAGTACATCTTTTGTTTAATTTAGATGTAGGTTTTGAATTTCGTGGTGTTGTAGGGTAGGAAATAAAAAAAAGTAAATTTACGTCATAATTAATGCATTTTTTTTTAAACAATTGGAAAGCAAAATTAACAAACAACATTTAATATAATTTTTGTAGTTATGGGTCATATGCATTTATCATTAGGATCTTTATTGTTCAATATATTATATTAAATATATTTTTAATTTAATTTGTATCATACTTTTTTACATACCTTCTTTTTTAAATTTAGTTTCATGTTGTTAATATTTTGTAATTTTTTATTTTTGTACTGACTGTAGCGAGAATCTTAATTCTAATAATTGATTTAAGTTGGAATAGTATGTTTTACTCCTCTACTATCCAACACTTTCCCTACTGTTGCACTCACTGTAGTTGGAACAATCATTTTTTCTCCTCTGCTAACAAACACTTTTAGATCTTTTGCATTAATTTGAGTGGGAATATTCATTTTTACCTGTCCACTATCCAACACTTTCCCATCTGTTTCACTCTTTGGATTTGTAATATTAATTTTTAGCCCTCCGCTATACAACACCTTCCCTACCGTTACAATTACTGGAGTCGGAATAGTGCATTTTATCCCTAGCCTATACAACATTTAAACTACGGTTGCACTCATTCTAGTGTTAAATTGTAAATTCTACTCCACCACTATCCAACACTTCCACCACTGTTGCACTAACTGTAGTGGGGAAAGTAATTTGTTCAATTCCAATATCCATCACTTTGCCAAATTTTGCACTCATTGAATTGTGAATTGTTTTCTTTTACCTGTACGCTATCCAATGCTTTCCCTACTGTTACACTTACTGGAGTGGGAACAGTAATTTTTATACCTAGGCTGTAGAACACTTTCACTATTTTTGCATTCACAGGAGTGGGAAAAGTAATTTTAACTCCATCGCTATTCAACATTTTACCTTCTGTTGCACTGACTGCAGTACGAGATTTAAGTTAAAAAAAATGTAAATCATTTCATTTTTTGATTTTTAATAAAATGTTTCATTTTATTATCTTTTAGGTTATTGCTATATATAAATACATATATATAAATAGATATACACATATATGTGTGTGTTTATATTTTTTTAATAATTTTAAAAGTATAAAAGCAATCTTTTTTTTTTAAGTATAGATCTATATATTTATTTATTATGTATGTTTGTTTAACTTTTTCATTGAGTTAATTTGGTATATTTATTTTAACAATTGATTTTACATACACACATATATATATTTTATTATATATATTTTGTATAACTCTCTTTTTAACTTTGATTACTTTTATTCTCAATTTTTTGGTACTGACCAGTTAAAGTATTGGTAATTATAATTTTTGCATTCAACATTTTATAACTATATTATTTCCATATGTATTTTTTAAATCAATATTTTGAGAGTCGTCAAAATAATGAAAATAAGCCCCCTACTGAATAACACGAGAGGAGCTGTGATGCTGGATATGCACATATCAGTTAGATTAAATAAAGCCATTATCATTTTAAGTGATTTTGTTGAATTCAATTGGAAAACTGCACAGTTGTCATCTTGTAAATGACCTGTGCAATTTATTGAATCACCTGTTTTGTGGAATAATGTTCCGGCATATTTAACCCATTTCCTGCTTATGATGAGCCCAGCTTGTCATGAGGCACAGTGGAGCTGTGCTCACGACGAGCTGGGCTCGTCATAACAGCCGTGGCACTCCCATGGTAATTGATTCCCCGCCTGTGCGGGAGAATCAATTAGTGGGCGGAGTCGTGACGAGCCCAGCTCATCATGAGAGCAGATCACGAGCACCGCGGTCCCCTCTCCCGCCCCATGCATTGGGGGAATTACCCCAGCCGCCAAGGGGTTAAGCAGGCAAGTGCCTTGTTAAAATGTCCATTATCCTGCAATATGTTGTGCTGGCCAGTGAGTGGCACATCACATGTGGATTTGATTGTCGTTATCATTGCATGTGACTGTGCCTAACGCAACTGTGCATCAAATCAGCACCCAGCCTTTATCTATTCTTTAACTGTCTTTGCTATAAGAAAAAAAACCTGTTTCTCTTATTTCTCCTTGTAATAAGGGATTATATTGATCATGGTGAGGAAAAGTAATATATATGTGTGGGGTGTTGGTGAAGTGTTATGTGCATGAGTCAGGCAAATGATCATGCCCTTTAACCACGTGCATTGTTTCACCCAACAGTGCTTAAAGGCTGCTGATTTTCTCAGCAACGTTCCTCTCATGGATTAGTTTCTGTCTGTCCAGAGTACCTGTTCAGAGGAAACTGATAAAGCATTCTCATACAAATTGCATTACAGTTAGTGGCACAACCAATGCTTCTCCTCAGGGACCTTGTACTGTGTTCTGTTCATAAGCCAGGGCTCCTGGTAGTGTTGCAGGAGACAGAGGTCAAGGTATAGCAACACGCTGACTTTGTCAGATGTATGCTTCAGGACAAACGAATGTATTAATATATTTTACAGAAATATCACAGTTAAGAATATTCTAGTTAAATTGGTTCTTTCTTTTTAAATATGTTATCGTATTTTATTGGGTATAAAGGGGTCGATTTCGATTCGGGAAAATCCACTCCGACTAGCTGTACGGAGCGTTTTTCCAGTACACCTTCAAAATCCCCGTACGTACGATCAAGTACGATTCGTACCAAGAGCCGGACTCCGTACGAATTGTACAATGACCGTACAACACGATCTCCACACAATTCACCATCTGGACCCGCTGTACGCGGCATCCGTACGGTTCAAAGCAGGGATTCCCGACCCAGCAAGTACGATTCGAGTCGGGTACGCAACGTACAACGCTTTTCCTACGGGAAACAAAAACATCCGGAGATGCAGAGTTCCCCTCGAAACAGGTACGGAACGCCCTCCCTCCAGGTACGGTGCGTATACCCCATGATCGCAGGGGTATGATACGTACACCCCATGATCGTAGGGGTACGCTCCCTACCCCTGCGATCATATGGTGTATGCACCGTACCCCATGATCGCAGGGTGTACGCACTGTACCATGTGTGTATGATTGTGTGTTTGTCTGTACAATTCGCCCTTACCTGACGTGGACCGTACGAATTGCGTCCTCCTACCCCGGGCCGGATTTGTACTTGTCGGGTCATACGGCATCTGCACTATTCGTATGGAAGACTGTCGGTGTACGGTTCATACTGATTTTCTCTTGCTTCTCGTACGGATCGCACAGATTCATACGTATTTGCTCAGTACGAATCGTACTACGTGAATTGTACAGACTTGCGCGATTCGTACGGAAAGGGCAGTCCATACGAATCGTACGTAAATATTTCCTCCAGGATCGGAATCGGCACCAAGATGTTTGTTTAATTTGGATCTCTTTTATTATCGTTTTAAAAATGTTATTACTTTTTTTTAATAAAATATGCATTTTTAAAAATTTACAATACCCTAAGTGTTTTGCTTTTCATAAGCATATATGGTGGTAATTAAATACATTGTAATTCATCAGCAAAGAATTAATATGTAATAATTTATAAATATAACTAATAATTGTTGATTCTATAATTAGATGTCTTTTCAGATGTAAGATTATGGAGCATCATATGTTTTGTTTGTGCATAGACAGTTAAGGAAATGAATGAATTATCATTAATTATTAGGTTTTGGTTATTATTACTTCTTTATTTGTCAAAGATGTAAGTCAATTGTAACTACAATTTTAGCACTATGGGTGTCATTAGGATTGCGGTCGATAATCACCACGATCGGCATGGTAGCGGGAAAAGACCACCCGCAAGGGCCACGACATAACCGCCTGTCTAATTAGTATTTTCCACAGTCCAAATCCAACTGCGGTGGTACAATCACAGCCATTAACATTGCGGCGGTTGTTGCTGCCAGCAGCACCGTTGCGATGTCAAAAGACCATGTCCTGCATTTCCCTGCACTGTGTGGCAGTGCATAGCCCCTGCCACCTGGTACAGGGACATGTAGAGGGTAGGGGGTTACCATGGGTACCCCCCCAGTGCACCCACACACCCCCAACCTATTGGGGGCCCGCAATGGGCTCCCAGAACCAAAGCCAGCCTTTCAATGGCGTTTCCAACGCAGAGGAAAGGCTGGCTTCTGCCGGCATCATAATTTGGAAGGTGTAGACTTGCTCTGCACCGACTCTTTTTTTGATGTCCAGCTTTGCCCAGCAGGCAAGCGTGAGTACTTCTACAGACGGAAAAGTTGCGGTGGGATTTCTCATCCCTGCGGTCATCACCGCAATTCTAATGCGACCAGCGGTTTTCCTTGGTTCATTCGCAGACGGATGGCTGCCGCCGAGCCGGCGGCTCCCACCGCCAGCCTGTGGTGGAAATCCTTCCGCCATCCTAGTAGACCCCTATGTTATAGCTGAGCGGCTTCTTTTGTGCAGTGCTATATGATGTGTAGTAAAATATTTCTAATTAAATAATTGTTTGTTTATTAATATTAATTTGACAATTAATTTTGTTTATTCTGTAATACAATATGTTATTTCTGGTTTATCAGATTGGTATGTTTAAACCCTGTGAATGGATGTATTTTTAATGTTCTAGGGTCCGATTCCGGGCCAATTCGGATCTCGGTCGGAAGGGCACCGAATCCGGTTCGGCATTAGTGGATCGGATTCGGAGGCTAAATTTCTCTCCGGTTCGTACACGGGTCCGGACGTCGATGTACGATGCGAACAAACGCAAAATCTCTGTCCAAATCGTTTCCGGGTCTGAACCACCCCTTACGTCTTGGCCGTAAGCTAACCGTGGCGCTCAATGGAGACGTTTCATGACCGAGCTAGTACGATGCTCGATTCGGACAGCCGGATCGAGTCAGAGCTTCCTGCTTGCAATAGCTCCCAGAGTTGGACTTTTGGGGTCCGCATCAGACCCCCTGTTTCCCGCAGCCTTACAACTTGGACACAAGGGGAGACCCATGTGTCTCCCCAACACCGGCATGTACGGTGCGGATGGCAGAGATGTGTACCCACTGTAGGGGGTGCACTTGTCCGCAACGTACCCATTCAGTCAATGGGAGCCCATGTACGCGTTGTATGACCGGCTCCCATTGACTGCTATCGGAGTCCGACCGAACCGAGTCTGACAGCATACGGCCGCATCGTACTCGCTTGGTCAGACTACAGGAGTCCAGATCAGTCGGGAAACAGCACTGATCCTGCTCAGTCGGAGTGCTTTCTGACCCTGATCGGAATCGGCCCCTAAATAGAATGTTAATCTATAATAAGTAATGATAAGTTAAACATTTATGCTTAATATGCACTTGAGATAATGTGTATTTGATATCATTGCTGTGACTTGTGGCATTTGTATGAATAAATGAATTTAAGTACATTTTTATAATTAAATTTATATACTTAACCATTTATAAATAGTGTTTAACTGACAACTATCAAAAGAACACAGAATATTATCTTAATTATAAATATTAGTTTTGGTCTGAATTGTTATTCTATTCTTTGTTGCTATAATAATACATTTATTAATAGTCATTTCATTTTTTACAAATTATTTTTTATGTTAATGTATTTTTTAATTGTGTTCTGCTTTTTGAATGTAACTAATATTTGTTCTGATTAGTTTTGCATTTGGAAGACTGTCCTACCACCATTGTGGAAGAATGTGACTGACTGACAGGTAGTCAGTAGTCCCACCCACTAAATTTGTGATCTGACTGCCTTTGAGTCATTTGTAAACATGTCTATTTTATAAAGGCTTGTGCAGCTGCCTGGTAAAGGCCCACATCACAAGCTTAAATCCTAAGAGGCATGTTTTTAAACTTTTCTGCTGCCCAGGGAAGGCACAGCATGCAAGTATGTTTAGGTGGTGCACCATGGAAGGATTTCACCATTGCGTAGGTCTATGGGTGGCAGAGCCCCTGATCGTGACCCAAACAAAAATCTTTCTACCAGCTTTTTATAAGTGGTTGGAGGGATGTTGCATCGTAATCCATTGTGGTGGAATGCAATCGGACCGAACATCGTGCTCCTTGAGGATATTGGAAGATGTTGCTCGGTTTATCCTTTTTGCAATTCCAGCAAACCTACTGCAGCCTAATATGCATCTGGCTAACCGCTTGTACAGATCTCAGTACTAAAGACACCAACGCTCCTACCGATATTATAATTCGCCCCATTGATTTTAGAGTTGTAAAAAATATGAAATTTATATTTTTTTAAATATTAATACTTATTTTTTTGTATTATTATTTTAATCTTTTATTATGTTTTATTATTTTTTATCTCTTATCGAATCTGCAAGACCTTTAGGGCAATGCAACGTGTGGTGGCTGAAGAGGGGTAAACCTTATTCCTCCAGTTCCCTTACATGTTGTTTCAGAGGGGGATTGCCACTTAACAAGCCAAGCGGCTCCAGCTGCGGTCTACAACTGTCCTCAGAGCCCCTAGGCGCTCGACATGCTGTTTGGATACAATAGCTGGTGCCCCCAAGAAGCGGCCTTCATGTTTCAAGGTACTCACAAATGCTTTAAACATTTTTTATCGACATGGTTAAGGGTGGCCTGTCTAAATTTCTACTAAGGCTCTTTATAAAATAGTTTGCCAAACAGATGTTGGGAATTACATGCTGGCCCGTGTCCAGGCCACTCTCAGCAGAAGGGTACTTGGTTTGCTTCTTGCCTTGCTCTTGGCTTAGGCGACGGATTGCCTTGCGCCTTCCTTTTAGAATAGATATCCTGAACAAAGAGTCCTAGTATTCCCTTATTAATAGGCATGGGTTGCTTTAGCAATCCAAAGGTTTCTTTTACATGGTAGTGTTGTTGAGTATCCTAATGCTTATGACCAAGGAGTGTTAGACAACTGCAAACACACACACTATTCAATAATTGATTTACAAGACTCAAGGAGATCTATACGAATGTATACAAAGACATGTACCTGTATATATATTTTTGCCCAAGAATCAATAGGATCAGTTAAGTATGGTTTGCAAGATAACCATTTTTACGTTTACAATGTCGAGAATGCCTGTTTACATATTCTGCAAAGTTGTCCTATGGGAGGAGAAACAGATATGGCATATACGGGCTTTGATGTAACTTACAACAGAATCCGCTTTCTTTAAGTTTAATATGGGCTAGTTCCATGGCAGCAACATCAGTTTACTTCCAGTGGCAATAGGCCGCACGGATGCAATTTTTCCAAACAAAATTTGCTTCACGGTGCAAGTCAATGTGAATCAGTCTTTTCATACGAGTTGAGCCTGAAATTGGTATGTTAACAAACTTTACTGAAAAAATATTGTGGGATATATCGCAATGTTCAAAAATTGTGGTTTAAAATATGAATGTAAAAATAATCAAAATTAAGTGCCTCATTATTATGTATGTCTGAAAGCCTCTGGCCTAGTCGGGTTCCCATCACCTGAGTCCTAACCCATCTGCCGGAGTCAGTTGTGATCAAATCAGCCAGACCAATTACAATGATCGCGGTCTGAAGGGTAACTGTTTTGTCATGTGTAATTAGTCACAAATGGCAATCGAAGACACCAAGTTGGTCGGAGGGGATCTATGCAGTTCTGCAGATACGTTTTCCAACGGACCCATTCCGATTTTGTATTCTGACAGTCTTTCTTACTCTGTCCAACACATAAAAAGGCTGATGGAAACTGACTTACGGGGCTCCTATAAGGTCACTTTGCATGGTGTAAAAATTGTGTAAAGATGAACACACATTTTCTTGAACATTTTTACAAGTATATAGATTTTGTTGAAATAACAGAGTGGGATGTTGTTTCATTATATTGAAGCAGTGATATTTGTTGCGCACAATTAAAATTTGTTGGTACATTTATTCATTTTTTTATTATATTTTTGGGAAAAAAAATGTTTGAATTGTTGTGCTAAAGATGTTTTCGCTTTTAGTTTTTTATTAAAATGTAATAAATTTTTTTTATTTTATGTTGTTGCAAAATACTAATATTAAAAAATGTACATAGTTACGTTTTGGATATAGTTGTTACATTAATAGGTCTGAATAGTTGACATTCAGATTTTATATATGACAGGTTGTTTAAATATTATATTTAAAAATATTTGTTTTTCAAAAAAGAAACCAAGGTACAGTATTTTATGTTTATTATCGTCAATACTACATTTTCTATTATTACATTTTTCGACTTAAAGTGAAAAAAAATTATATTAAAAAAGACATACTTTTGTGAGGTGATTTTTTTGTAACTTCTTTGTCACTACTAAGTTTAATAACATTATTTTGATTTTGTGATTATAATGTCATCTATTTACTATTTCAAAAAATGGTATGTTTGAATCATCATATGTTACCTATATTTAAACAATAGGTGATCACTATTAGTCTTTTTTTCATACTTAGGTGAATATTACAATGTCGGGTGGACCTGAGCGCAATATGGACTGATCGGCATTTGTTGGTCACGACACTGTTATATGGATGCGAGTGCACATGGTGTGATTGCAAACGACCATTTCCCATATGGGAGCTTGTGCTGCAGTTGGAACCAGACCGCAGCACTACCTCATATATAGGAATAGAAGTTTGTGTAAATCTCGGCACCATGTGAAATGAGGGTGGTCTGGATTTAATTCTGACTGGTGTGAGAATTGTCGTGGAAGCAAAGTGTACTAAATGAAGTTGTGGGAAGTTTATCATCGGTTGGCATGGCAAACTGATTCATGATGTCAGAAAATCGTTTGAGTTGTTAATTTTCATGCAGATTTGAAAAATATTTTCCATTTCTAATTGTGGATCGGAGTAGTCAAGGAGATGTTAGCTTGTGTAGGAGATTTTATATTCTGCACTGTGTAAATGCGGCTCATTGGAATATTGCCAATATTCATTTGGGGTGGTGGCTAAAGCAGACAGGGTTGTAGTGCTGCCACGGGTGATAGCAAGACTACATTGCACAGAAGGGTGGTGAAGGTAGGTGAGGGAAGTAGTGGTTGTTGTATGGTGATCACAATGGGGCTAGAGCCTTGTAATGGATGGGGGGGTGAGTTAAGTTATTGCTAAACTTATCTTGAATGTCGTTGATCACTTTGTCAAAGATCTACATGTTTAAATTATTTTGGATAAGTGACATAATATTACGATCACACATATTTAGATACTTTAAGATGGTTTATAAAAATATACACAAAGAAAAAAATTAAAAATGAATGAAGTATAACTTTATGTGAACAAATAAACCTTCAAGCATAATAACATTAACATTGAAAAATACAGACAAAAAAAATTAAGGCAACTAAAACTAATAATATTTAGACAACAACATTTTTAAATATACAAAAATAATTTTTTAACATATCTTAATATTTAGAAAAATGTAGTGACATCTGTGAATATGACAGATACTACAAAAACTAGGATGTATAGAGTAGGAACAACATTGAATCACTGGAGTATAATGAATAATATTCTCATCCTTACTCTGTGCAACATTGCTGATAGAGTAAATAAAAAGAAACTGACACATCTTAGAAACTCAATTTAATTGGCAACAATGTAAGATTCTTCATTTAAAAATTGAGTGGAGATCTTTGAGAAGTAATGTAAACAATTATACTTCGTATTGAATATGTTTAATAATCATGTTTGTTTTATTATTATCCCAAATTAATCCAACACTATATTAAGATGAATTTTTAAGCAAAAACATATAAATAAAAAAACATTACTTAATAAATATAACATTAAAAAATGTG
Organism: Lissotriton vulgaris; assembly: GCF_964263255.1. Lineage (NCBI taxonomy): Eukaryota > Metazoa > Chordata > Amphibia > Caudata > Salamandridae > Lissotriton > Lissotriton vulgaris. The sequence continues at coordinate 81,146,070 of NC_141699.1, forward strand.
ATAACTTCTTATTACACAAATAAATACCTTCCCACAAGATTCTCTTACAAATAGAGCAAAACAAACTTAGAGCCCGGATTTCACTGTTGGTCTGAATTGCCTACAACCAAAACCGTGTGAGTTTGTGAATCGGCCTTCCATAGGCCTGTGATTCCACACACTGATTTAGGATGTGACCACACATGCTGTGTTTGCCAACTCCCAATTATGTATGTGAGCTTAAGCTAAGGCATGAAACAGTCTGTCTCACAAACTCCCATAGAGAAATGGAAGTTTGTTTAACAAAATGCACTATGGAGATAGTGGTGATCACAGCACAATTGTGTAGACAAGTATTCAATTCTTACCTCAATTTGATGATTGCTAGTTGAATGTGTTCTCATCCATATCAGTCTTCAACCGCCCAGACTACAGCAAACCACCTGCATTTGCTAGGGTACATTTTCAACTTGCATGAAGTCACACCTGGTTTACACTCAACGCTTACTTTCATTGTATCAGTTCTGAACACTGTGCAGTTTAAGGTTTGTCATCCATAGCAGCAATTCAATGATATTAAGTCTACGATACTGATGTTTGAACCTCTACACAGGATTTCGGAGATAATGAATCTGAGGCAGTTCGGCCTCCTGCACCCCTCTTGTGGATCATGCCACATGGCAGATTTAGGGTCAGCAATGGGACCTGAAAATCAACATGGATCTGCATCAGGTTAATCACACCAACCTGGCATTTACCAGCCAATTTGCAACACAGATTTAAATTAAATACAAAAAGTAAACCTCCATAATTCACATAATCAGATATCAATCAAACAAATAAAAATATTTTTTTAAAAATTGAAAAGAACAAAGTTACTTTACTAACCAAATGTTTCCGCTTTATGACCTAAATCCACAAACAAAATAATAATTAAACAATTGACAAAAATGTAAAACAACAATTAAATGACGATTTATGAACAAACAATGATTATTTGAAAACTGAATTACTTTCCCCCATCTACCACAATAAAATATTTTCACAATTTTAAGAAATACTTTTACATTGATGAATTAATATAAATTAGCAACAAATCATTATATAATGTAATCAATTTTTCTTCACACCATTTACAACTGTTAGCCACACATCTCACACATCAGAAATTTTTAAGCATTGACATCTTCATTTTTTAAATTTATTTTTAACATAAAGGGGCCCATTAGGATCTCAGGTGGATAGCCGGTGGCGATCCTCCCGAGATCCGTCCCCGCCTGCTACCCATTTCCCCCTCTGCCATATTACTATAGCAGGGGGGACTGCAGCAGAGGAAAAGACCGTCCGCTGCTTTTCCGCCCAGTCAACAAGTCAACCGGGCAGAGTTTAATATGGTGGCAGTGTCTATTAGACACCGCCAGCCATATTACCATGGGGCGGAAACATGCCTTTCCATGGCGGCATTGCCACCACGGAAAGGCATGCAGGAATTGCTTGTAGGGGCCTGTTGCGGGCCCCAAGGGACTCTGGGTGGTGGGGGGTGCACATGGGGGTACCTATGGTACCCCACTGCAGTTCCATGCACAACATGGCAGGCACCGCGCGGTGTCTGCCATGTTGTGCATGGAAGTGCATGACATGCCTTCCTGGCATTGTGGCGGATGGTGCTGAGTGCACCGCCCATCACAATGTCAGAAATGCAGGATGCGCCCACCACTGTGGAGCGGGCGTATCTGAATGGCCCACACGGGACCCCCACCCTTATGGCGTGCGGTCCCATTTCATGATAGGATGATGGGCGGAAAAAGTCCTCCCGCCATTCTAATGGCCCCCTAATTAATAAATATATTAATAATTAAATAATTATTGATTAATAATAAAACTATCACAATATGCCAAAAATAAATTTTACCACCAATTTTGTAAAACATGGAACTATTTGCATAATTAAATAACAATTAGCATTTCAAATATAACTAATTATTAATACATTAATTTATACATTAGAGAAAGTAAAATAAAATGAAATTATTGTTACTTTTTAAATATTAATAAGTGGTTTAATAAATACATTATTTTCCACCTTACTCCCCTATCAACACTCAACCCGCTCTTAAAAAAATGACACAAATAAAATAATTGCTAATTAAATAATAATAAGTAAAAACAAAATAACAAAAAAGTTAATAAACAAATTATCACTATTAGCAATCCTAATTCAAAATTGGTATTGAATTATTTAAAATTAAATTAATTAGCACCATATTCCCCTGCAAACACACAACCGGCTCTTATTAAAATTAGACAAAAAACATATTTAACAGTTAAATTAAATAATAAATACAAATTAAACAATTATAGATAAATTAATTATAGCTTAATACCCAAAAAGAACACTATAAATGTAAAAAATAAAATGTATTTAAAAAGAATTATTAATGTTAGTATATTTAAATTACCTCCCCCTTATACCTATTTAAACGCACAACCCGCAACACATTTAAAATGCAAAATATTATTTTTTTAAACTGTATAAGTTATATTGTTTGATTACAAATAGTAATCGACCAAAGCAATAATTACACACAAAAAAATGAGCACATACAGTTAAATGTGAAAGTAAAATTACAAACAATAATATTAAGCTCGATATTGAAAAAAAATATATTTCTTACATGAACCTTGATTTTCTTGACCAGCATTTTCCTGCAGTCAATATTTAGGAATGTAAATATTTTACACTTGATATCATTGAAAGTCGACTTTTGCTACTCGATATTCTCACTCTTTACCCTGCTGTATAGTTACGGAAAATTGAACATTGCAAGCTAAAGTTTTCAACATCCCTGAGGAAATTTGACAAAGCTTTGAAAACTTTGAAGTAGCCCTTCATTGAGCAGACTGCTCACATACGCCAGTCAATAGCTACCTCTGTGTATGAGACATTATAATCGCTCCGGTGTTGATCGATCAGTCACTGCCACTGTTGTAGGGATTGCAATCCCTCTGATGACCTCATTGATCCTGTTGGATGCATGAAGGTCAGTGTATCTGGCAGCCCTCTCTCCGCAAGCCATCATAATCATTTTTGCTATCCTGAAGGGTCAGATGGAGTTGGTCCAGGCCCTGATAGGCTGACGGTGGCAGTCAAAAGGGCATACTATTGAGCCCACATTTGCGTTTGCATAATAATCCAGTGCGCGTAACCAGTGAAGGTGTCGTTGTAAGGCAACTATAACCCATATCATAATTATGCTTTATCTGAAGTATTCCATTGCAGAGGGGTAAAATTAACTCTCACACATCCTTTCACTGCAACAATAGTGTTGGATTGGGAGAGGTAAAATATTAACTATAGTTAGTGCCAGAGAAGGATAAACTTTTGACCTGTAAATGAGTTTATACTTTCTATTCACACAAAGTTGAGGCCAATATTATATAAATGTTCGTGATGCAGCATGTTAATATGTAACATTCATCCACCATTGAATTCAGATTCATTAAATGAGTAATACACTTATAATTAATAAAAAATAATAAAATACATTGTAAAACAAAAAATATATATCTAATTGGTAATTAACCAGATATTGTCATAAAATATAAAGACATTGAACATAGCTTTAAAATGGTTAAATAACATAATATACTGTTAAAAAATGTTGATCTAATAAATATTAAGCAGGTAAATCCAAAATATTATTTTATATATTGAAATATATATAATTAAATAATAAGTATTAAATGATTCAAATATAATATTTTAAAATAACTAGTGAGTGACTATACATTGTAACAAATGTAACATGTAATTTTTCTTAGTTTTAAAAAAACTGTATATATAAATACTCCAGTAACACAAAAGCCATTTTAACAAAAACTTTTTTTTAAATCCTTAATCTATTTAAACAATCTTTCTAATTATATTTAACTCTACATGCAGTGCAACAGTAGGAAAACTGTTGGATAGTGGATGGATACAAAAAAATTGTTAGCATTCACAAAAAGTTAAACAATAGGGAAATTGTTGAATATTAGAGGGCTAAACATTAGTATTCACACTACAGTCAGTGCAAGAATGGTGAAAGTGTTGCATAGCGGAGGTGTAAAAATTAGCATTCAAACTCCTGTGATTAAAAACGTGGTGAAAGTGTTGGATAGCGGACGGGCAAAAAATATTAATCCAACTCCAATGTGTGTAACAGTAGTAAAAACGTTGAATAGCATAGGGGTAAAATGTACTATTATCACTCCAGTGTGTGTAACTGTAGGGAAAGTGTTGGATATTGGATGTGTAAAAATTATTAATAGAACTGCAATTAGTGCAACAGTAGGGAAAGTGTTTGATATCAGATGGATAAAACATACTGTTCCCACTAAAGTGAGTGCAACAGTAGGGAAAGTGTTGGATATCGGTCAGGTAAAAATTATTATTCCCAATACAGGGAGTGCAACCGTAGGGAAACTGTTGGATAGTGGAGGGATAAAAATGACTATAACTACTCCAGTCAGTGCAACAATATGGATAGTGTTAGATTGCACAGGGGTAAAATCAACTCTTCACACTCCGGTGAGTGCAACAATCGGGAAAGTGTTGACTATCATAGGGTTAAACTCTAATATTGACTCTTCAATAAGTGTAACAGTATTAAAAGTGTTGGCTACCGGAGGAATACAACTAAGTATTACCACTCCAGCTTGCGCCACAATAGTGAAACTGTTTGATACAGAGGACTAAAAAGTAATATTCACCCATGGGTGAGTGCAACATTAGTGAACGTTATGGATAGTGGAGGTGTAAAAGTTAGAATTTATACTCCAATCAGTGCAACAGTATTGTGTTGTTGAGGGGTAGCAATAAATATTCTCAATACCGTGAGTTCTCAAATAAATATAAGCAAAGTATTAACATCCCAAATATTCATAGAACAAAAAAAGGTAAAAATATATATAAATATGTTAAAAATTAAAGTATAAATATATTTAATCTTTGAAATGTAAATACAAAATATTATAATGTGCAAAGCATATAATGCAAAACTTGTGATATTTTTGTAAATAAAATAAAATTTAAAAGTACATATATTTACTTTGAAATGATTTACAAATAAAAGCTTATTTATTACATAAATTTACTTTTTATATTTCCTAAAGCAAATTAATGTACTACACACCCTTTACACAATAAAAATGCAACACACACCCCAAAAATATAAAGAATTACACTAATTAAATATCCATAAATATTTAATATCAACGATCCAAAAATTATTACAAAATTAAACATGATTCACTTTCCAACCGTACGGCATATGAACACCAGAACCCACACAAAAAAATACATTTAATAATTTCCGTATTTAATGTTGCAATAATTATTATTCATTCAGAAATAATTAGTAATTAATGAAAAATAATTACTTACCGTCATTTACACCAATAAAACTCTTAAGCTGTGACTAAAATTAAATACACAATTTCCGTAATACATTTTCAATTCATTAATTAATAGCAATGAACAGCAAATTGGTAATTAATCATAAAAACATTACTTCACACACATTTCACTACCTATAAACCACACAATCGGTATCTTTAAAAATATTACACAATGACCGTTATAATTAGCAAGTAGTTAATTAATATTGGTGAACTATAATTTTCTAAGTAATTAATAAAAAAATAATTAAAATATTCACAATATGATGTCATAATTCAAAAAGTATTAAAAATCAAAATATAATCCATACATTATAATAATGAAATTACTTCACACCCTATTCCACCATTAAATCAAGTACGCAAACCGAAAGGAAAAATACTAAAAAATACATTAATAAAATTATCTACCCCAAAGAAATATTATACAAAAAAGGGATTTACATGTAAAATATATACTAAAATACATAACACTAATTAGAAGTTTAAAAATGTAAATAGCACATATAAAAAAGTATTATCGAAGATTTCTATATTTTTAAAAACAGAGGGTTCGATTACGATGGCTCGCTGGTGGAAAAGGGACCGCCGGCCATAGGTGCGGCGGTCCCGCACAACGAATTAGGATGTGGGCGCATCCTCTATGTTTACATTGTGGCGGGTGGCAGCACCCGTCACAATGTAAAAATGCATGTTTTACACTTGCATGTACAACATGGCAGGCACCGTGTGGTGCCTGCCACCTTGTACATGCAAATGTAGGGGGGTACCAAAGGTACCCCCCACGTGCAGCACCCCACCCCCCCAACCCCCTGGGGGCCCACAACAGGCCCCCAAAGGCATTTCCACCTGTCTTTTTGCAGCGGGAACTTCACCGCAAAAGACAGGCATCCACATGACCAGGGCGGTACCTGCACGGTACCACCTCCATAGACCCCTTGTATCTTGCAGGACCACAGCGGATGGTCTTTCCATCCGTTGAGATACCTTTTCACTTCCCACCATCATCCTAATGTGGCGGTGAGAATTTTAAGGGTGATGACTGTCGGGCCTGTGGTCCTCACCACCGGGCCAGCGGTTGCGGATTTTCTGCCATCGTAATCAGCCCCTATATTTATAAAATTACAACCAACATTTAGGGAACCATTAGTATGCTGGGCAGATCGACAAAACCAGCCAAGCGGGGGCAATCCAAACGCCATCCTGCAATGTTTCACCCCCGCAACCACGTCGGACTGGATAGGCATGCGGTTTTCAATGTTGGGGGCCGGTAGAAGGCCCACTGAGTGTTGGGGGTGCATTTGGGGGGTACCCGTTATAACCCCCTACATTGGCATGGACAAGCTGGCAGGCACCGGGCGGTACCTGTCACCTTGTACATGTCAATGCACAACATGCAATCCCAGCATTGTGGCGGGTGGCGCTGTGAGAACCGCCCACCACAATGCTGGGAATGGGTGATGGCACCGCCACAGTGGCGGCGCCATCCTAACTGCAGGTGCGGTACCGCCACAAACCTGGTGGACGGACCTCCTTACTGTTATGGTGGCGGGCAGACTCAGTCCACTCGCCATCGTAAAGGTACCCTTAGTACTCAATATTTATGTTGTTCGACATTTCGTACTTGATAGAATGTCTGAACACCAATTACAAGTTTCAAAAACATATAAATGTATTCATATCGATATTTTAAAAAATATATAAACTCAAATTCTGAAAATAGAAACCGCCAATAAGTACCATATTTTTAACATTCATAAAAATTCTAAATAAAATAAAATTGTAAAAATGTACTTAAGTACAATAAAATAAGCATTTGTAAAAATGTTAATAGTTAAATAACTTTATACCCTACATTTCTACAAACCATATAACACATTCCCACCCCACAAAAAAATAATCATACGTACATGTAACTGAATGGAATATTAATAATAATAGTTACAAAATTAGATTTTTACTATAATAAGTGAATGTAATGTATAAAAAGACCATTTGATAAAACATAACCAACACACCCAAAATATAAAGTAAAACAAATCTGATCACCATGATTTGTGTACATATTTTTAATTGTTTTTAATTACGATAAATCTAGTGTAGTCCATTACATTTCCACACTTTCCTATAACAAATGGTACAACTCACTTACTGCATATAACAAACTATATATTAATTACATAGTAAACAGAATTTTTTTATCTCACTCTTGAAGTAATTAATATTAGTACATTTTTAAACAGTATTTAACAGTTATAAAATAGTACCAAACAAGATCTAAATCTTAATTTTAAAAAAGTTTAATTTTTTTTTAAAAATAATAATTAAATTAATATCTTATGTAGATTCGACACCAAACACCTACAATAGATATAACCTGCACCTAAAAAATTAAACACAAATATTTATTTTTAGCAATAAAATAACTAAGTATACGTAAAATATATATGGCCCTATTCTGATGTGGGTCAGAGTTGCCTTTGACTGACAACGTATAGGGCCCCATTAGGATGTCAGGCGGATCGCCACCGCCATGCAGTTGGTGGCGATCCGCACGACATCCTCCCCGCCCGCCACCCATTTCCACCCGCCATATTACTATGGACGCTTTTCTGCCCGGTCAAGGAGTTGCCCGGGCGGAAAAGGGTTTCATATGGTGGCGGTATTTGTTGGACACCACCATCCATATTAGGTTGTGGGTGGGAACATGCTTTTCTGTGGCGGTGTTGCCGCCACAGAAAGGCATGCAGGAATGTCCTGTGGGGGCCCATTGCGGGCCCCTAGGGACTCCGGGGGGTGGGAGGTGCACTTCACTGTACAACGTGGGAGGCACTGCATGGTGGCTGTCACGTTGTGCATTGAAGTGCGCAATTTGCATTTTTAGCATTGCGGCGGCGCAATGTTAAAAATGCGGAATGTGCCCGCAAGTGTGGCGGACGCATCCTAATGACCCCCACGGGACCGCCGCCCTTATGGTGGGTGGTCCCATTTTACATTTCGGGCCCCTAGTCCTAATGGGGTCCCTAGTGTGTGAACGGGCCAACCGTAGATCGGCAGTTCTGGTCGCCTGAGTACATAGCAAGCACACATAGAGGCCCATTAGGATGGCGGGCGGACTTTGTCTTCCCACCATCCCGACGTAAAACAGGACCGCACGCCACGGACAAGCATGTCCCTGCCTTCACCCTAATATGGATGGCGGTGTCTAACAGACACCGCCACCATACGAAACCCTTTTCCGCTCGGTCAACTCCTTGACCGGGCCGAAAAGCGGCGGACGGTCTTTCCGTCCGCCGCGGTCCCCCCCTCCATAGTAATATAGCGGGGGAAATGAGTGGTGGGCGGGGAAGGATGTCGGGCGGATCACCTCCGCCCGCATGGCAGTGGCAATCCGCCCGACATCCTAATGGGGCCAATAGTGAGGATGCAAAAACCAACATCCATAAAGTAGATTGAACGGTGTTCAAAAACACGGCATAGCAGAATGTCTCATAGAGAAATGGGAATTTGTGGGAATATCGGCAATGTGTGAATAGGACCGTTGGGTGCCAGCCAGACAGTGCATGGATTTCAAGAGGGGCACATGACCAAAAACCGTACACCTCCAAGTAAAGGGAGCCCTGCCACAGGCTACAAAAGCAACTTTCTGCAAGCCTTTCAATGTCAGAAAAGCCTGAATGGAAAAGATGCCAAACATTGTAATCCTGATAATGAAAACTCTACCCTAAGGGGATTAGACTGCATTTCCGACTGGCCAACAGTCCGCTTAATCACGTTGAAAGTAAGTCGGAACGATCAGGCATTTTACACTGAAAGAGACAACATCATAATCCCAAATTCACACTGTAAAGCTGCCATGTCGGGCTACAATTCTGCATTCGGAGGCTTAGGGGCACATTAGGATGGCGGGCGGGCTTTGCCCGCCCGCCACCCTAATGGGGATGTGGACCACCCGCCTACAGGGCGGGGGTCCCGAATTGGGCATTAGGATGCGCCCGCCACACAGGCGGGCGCATCCTGTATATTTACCATTGCGGCGGGCGGAGCTGAAATCTCCGCCCGCCGCAATGGTAAAAATGCACGTTGTGCATTTCAAAGCACAACATGGCAGGCACCGCGCGGTGCCTGCCATGTTGCACATTGAAATGCGGGGGGGTACCATAGGTACCCCCCATGTGCACCCCCCAAGCCCCGGACTCCCAGGGGGCCCGCAACGGGCCCCCGCAGGGAGTCTCCGCATGCCTTTCCGTGGCGGCATTGCCGCCACGGAAAGGCATTGCCAAATGCCCATAGTAATATGGCGGGCGGTGTCTGACAGACACCGCCACCATGTTACTGGTTTTCCGCCCCGGCCGCAAGGCGACCGGGCGGAAAACATGCGGGCGGTGTTTTGCACTGCCGCGGTCCCCCCGCCATACTAATATGGCGGGGGGAATTGGGCTGTGGATGTCGGGCGGATTTGCTCGACATCCTAATGGACCCCTATATGTCTGACATTGTAATAATGCCCATAATATCATTTAACAGTATGAATAGCATGTGATTGTATTCAAAGTACTACTCACATTTCAACCAGTAAACATCCAACATGCTCATGAAAAAAAAGTGGGAAAAAAAGAAATGATACAATAAACATAAGTTATGTCAAGTTTGCTTTTAAATTTCAAGATAAACATGAATATTGAATTACTAATTAAAAATAAACCAGAATTTCAACCTTATAGACACGAAAATGCCCAACGATGATAAAAAAAACATAAAATATTGAAATTAAACATGAATACTGCTACCAAATAATATACAAAGATTATTAATAATACTTTTAATAGACTTAACAGATAGTTTTAAATCATTTTTCTAAAAAATGACATTTAAAAATAAATTGTTCGGAAGTATACTAATATTTAGGATTCTTTTATCATGTATTATTAAATTTAAAAATATGTTAAAAATATTAGAATTTCTTTAGATACATGCAATTTAGGGTCCGAATATCATTTTGGTACACAATATTTTTATTAAAGGAGCATTTTTGGAAGTCAATACTTATACAATTAATTATTTTTGATATTTTGGGGCCCATTAGGATGGCGGGCGGATTGCCCCGGCCAGGCTGGCGGTAGCCACCGCCAGCCTGGCGGGGGCAATCCGCCCACCATCCTCACATAAATGACCCCCCACCATATTAATGTGGCGGGGGGAACAGGGCGTACGGAAAGACCGTCCGTGCTTTTCCACCCCGGACGCCTTGCCGCAGGGGCGGAAGAGGTTTAATATGGTGGCGGTGTCTATTATACACCCCCAGCCATATTACCATGGCCTTAGTTAAATGCCTTTCCGTGGCGGCGATGCCGCCACGGAAAGGCATGGGGTCTTCACTCTGGGGGCCCCCTGCGGGCCCCCAGAGTGAAGGAGAGGTGGGGGTGCACACGGGGGGTACCTGTGGTACCCCCCTGCATTTGTATTAATAAAGCAGCAGGCACTGCTCGTGCATTTCTAGCATTGTGGCGGGCGGTGCTGAGAGCACCGCCCACCACAATGCAAAAAATGCAGGATGCGCCCGCAACAGTGGTGGGCACATCCTAATATCCCCCACGGGACCCCTGCCCTTATGGCGGGCGGTCATAATACCCGATAGGATGATGGGAGGACTAATTCCGCCCCCATCCTAATGACCCCTTTTGTCACTATACCAATCGAAATACTTTTATAAAAATTTAAAGTTCATCCTTATAGTAAATTCAAATTTTTCAATAGATTAATTGTAATATTTGTCACCATCAGTACACAAGAGTTCATATACACTAGAGAGTTGTACATATACGTACAATGCATTTTAATGAATAAGGAATTTATACTCACCATTTAACATTTTTCAAGATAATAACACCAAGGGGGTCATTAACATGGCGGGTGGACTTTGTCCGCCCACCATACCCTTGGGAAATGGGACTGCCCAAAATGCCTGTGGCGGTCCCGCACATCCCATTAGGATACGTCCGCCACACTGGCGATCGCATCCCGCATTTCTAACATTGTTGCGGATGGTCTAGCCATCCGCCGGGGTCCCCCCGCCATGGTATTGTGGCGGGGGAAATTTACATGCGGGTGGGGGAATATGTCGGGTAGAGCGCCACCACCATGCGGTCGTTGGCGACCGGCCCAATATACTAATGGGCCCCCAATTCTTGAAAGAAGGTGCAGGCACAACGTGGCAGGCACCCCACGCCGCAACATCCTTGGTGCCCGCAACGGGACCCCAACCTCCAAATCTGCATGCCTTTCTGGGGCGGCAACGCCCTCACAGGAAGGCTGTGATATGGATGGCGGTGTCTAGCAGACACCGCCACCATATGAAACCATTTTTCTTGGGTGGAAAAGCGGCGGATGGTCTTCCCGTTGCCACTGTCCCCCCACCATTCTAATATGGTGGGGGGAAATGTACTCTTCAGTATTCTGAAGAGACCTAGAAATGGAGCCCTTCTGAAATCTCTTATCTTTGCTAACAAGTGCACTACCGTAGGGTGAGCAGTCAAAATATCGACAATAAAATATCGACCTACAATAATATCGAGGTGATAATATCGAAGGGACAGAATATCGATGTTAAGAATATCGAGGGACAGAATATCGACGCTAAGGTAAGAAATATCGATTTTTTAAATATCAATGTAAGTAATATTGAAGATAGTAATATCGATATCAAATATATCAATGTCACTAATATCGATGTTACTAATATCGATGTTACAAATATTGATATTTATATGATTGGTATTTATTTTATTATACATATATGTATGTGTTATATTTTCTTGGTAAAGTGTTCTACTGGTTTTAAAATATATGTATACAATTTTTATATGTTAATAATGTTATTTTAAGTTAATTTTGTATTTTAGTACTGTAGCGGGTTGTGGGTTTATAGGGGAATAGGGTGGGAAGTAATGTATTTATACTAAATTAATTAATAATTTTTAGGAATTATAAATTAATTTTAGTTAATTTTTGTGTGTAATTTCTGTCGTGGGGTGTGGGTTTATAGGGGAATAGGGTGGGAAGTAATTTAAATATAATTAAGTAATCATTTATTTTCATTAATTGGTATTGATAATTATAGTTGTTTAATTAATAATGTAAATAATTTTTATTAATTGGTAATTAATTTGTATTAATTGATTAATTGATAATTATGTTAAGTGTATTATTTTATTATTGGAATGTGTTATGTATTTGTAGGGTAATAATGTGTAAAGTAATTGATATCTAATTAATCATTATAAAATGTATGGTTGGGCAATGATAAATAATTTATTGGACATTAATTGTTTATTGGTAATTATTTAAAAGTATAATTTTTTGGGTTATGAACACTTAATTTTTAGGAATTATAAATTAATTTTAGTTAATTTTTGTGTGTAAGTTCTGTAGCGGGTTGTGTGTTTATAGGGGAATAGGGTGGGAATTAATTTAAATATAATTAAGTAATAATTTATTTTCAGTAATTGGTATTGATAATTATAGTTGTTATTTAATTATTATTGGTAATTCATTTTATTAAGTATTAATTATTTGTTATTAATTGAATAATTGATAATTAGGTTAAGTGTATTATTTTATTAATGGAGTGTGTTATGCGTTTGTAGGGGAATAGTGTGTAATTGATATCTAATTAAGTCATTATAAAATGTATGGTTGGGTAATGATAATTTATTGGACATTCATTATTTATTGGTAACTATTTAAAAGTAGAATTTTTAGGTTATGAACATTTATTTATTATTTAGAAATTATTTGGTAATTAAATATGACTAAATATTATTTATTTATATTTTAATTAATATATTAATAAGACGTTATTAATGGGAAATTAATTTTTAATAATTCATGTTTTTGGTATATAAAATTATTTAATTGTTCACTATTTGCTAATTGGTAATGACTTTTTATAAGTAATATGTTTTTGTTATAAAAAATATTTTATTGTTCAATATTTATTAATTGGTAATTAATAGTTATTAATTAATATTAATTGGTATTTATTATTCATTTATTGTTAATTATTCATTTTAATAACTGTTTGTATTTGTAAATAGTTTAGATTTATTTAATAATTAATTAGTTAATTATTTTAAAACATTAGTTTATTTATAAGTATGTTTTTTTTAACTTCTACACTATCCAACACTTTCCCTGCTGTTGCACTCTCTGGAGTTGGAATACTAATTTTTACCCCTACGCTATCCAACACTTTCCCTACTGTTGCACTCTCTGTAGTGGGAATAGTAATTTTTACCCCTACGCTATCCAACAATTTTCTTACTGGTTTTTTTTGGAGTTGGGAAGTAGTTTTATCCCCTCCCAATTTAATATTTTTGGTAATATTTTAGCTAATGTAGTATATAATACATTTTAAAAATATTACAAATAAATAAACAATTTTTAATTTGTTTTACATATTTAATTTAAGTTTTATTTATGTTATTATTTTATGTGCATCAATGTATTTGTAATTTATAATATTTTAAAATGATTTATAAGTTATTAAAATAATTATTAAAACTGATTAAGTATATAAATGTATATGTTTATGTTTAGTTAATGTTTTATTAAATTATATATATATTACTTATTAATTGTAAACAGTATATAATATTTTTACTATGTTTATTATATTGATAAGATTTTTTATAACAATATTTTTGACATCAATATTTTTTCAGATAATTTTTGTACTTACCATGTTGTAGATAGGATGTCGATATTCTTGCTCTGATATTTTTGTAGGTCGATTTTTTTGGCCTTCGATATTTTGTCAGTGATTTCTTCCGTAGAAAGGAGATACAAGGTGGGGATTCGGCCGCTTTATAAGTTACAAAGTAAAGGAAACGCAAGGTATGCCTTCATGGTACAAACTTGCTCCTTTCCTTCAATAACAAATGTATTGCTTCATTATCAAATGATGTTACTAATTAGCTCTCAGTTGGCGAAAGTTAAAAAAACGATACATCATTCATGAGGGCATGTTGTGGTTGTCCAGAACAAGAGGGGGACTAGAAAAAGTGATAGTTGTAATGAATTTTACAGTGACCGGTTTCTTCTAATGTACATATTCAAGGCCAAATAGATGACTATACAAAAAAGGGAATGGTGAGCAAGTTTGTGAGGGTAAGAACTAAAGATCTTAAATAGTACTGGAGTGTGAATGATTGTGACTAAGATTAAACAAGTAAGGCTACAGGGACTGACAGATATTAAAAAACAAACACTGATTATAAAACAGCCGCCTGTTGCAATACATCTATTAAAAAAAAAAAGTGGAAGACTGCAAGGCAAGCAGTGGAAATCAAAGAACTATGGGCCCATAAAAACAGTACTGCACTAATCAGAAATTATAAAATATAACTTAAAGCCTGGTGGGTCTACAAAGGTGCAATCAACAAATTATTTTCCACTTGCATCAGGGAATTCAAGAGATATTGTCAATAAAGTTGTTAAACCACACAAATCGATTTAATTAAAATAGGGAGCAGAAACACATTGTGACATGTCAAGGAGGGCATGTAAAATGGTAATTTGGCAAATGCAGGGAGAATAGAAATCGATATGGGTGCTAAAAAATATATTTAGGGGCTGATTCCGATTCGGTAAAATCGAGTCCGAATCGCTGTACAGGGTGTTTTTTCCGTACAATTCGTACGCTGAACCGTACCCGTACATACGATGTAGTACGATGTGTACTTAATGCAGTTCTCCGTACGAATTGTACAAAAGATCGTACAATTCAAGAAACCGTACGGATCGCACTCAGAACACGCAGTACGCGATCTTCGTATGGATCGAGGCAGCTTTTTACAAACCAGCAAGTAAGATTCGTCAGTACGACAATCCGTGCAACTCTTTCTCTACGGCACTTTTTAAACATCCGTAAAAGCACATTTCGACTCTAACACAGGTGAAATGGACTCCCCGGGGTACGCGAGTGCACCCCATTATCACAGGGTACTGTGCAATCTGGTACGGTGGGTCGGGGTACGGTACAATCGGGATACGGTACATTGGAGTACATCACATTGGGGTACGGTACATGGGTGTACATAGTGTAGGTGTACGGTGTGTAGGTGTACGGTGCGCAGGGGTGCAGAGCATAGGGGTACAGTGTGAAGCCCCATGATCGCAGGTATATGGTGCGTATGTGTAAGTGTGGTTTTCCGTACGAATTGCTGATTTGTCGCTTTACGTACGAATCGCGTACTCGATGCCCAGTCCGGATCGTATTTGGCGGGTTGTACGGCATGTTTACAATCGTACGTTCACACCCCGAGTCCGTATCGTATGGAGCTTTGCTTGTTTTTCGTACGGTTCGTAAACATTCAGACGTATTCTTTGGAAATGGATCGTACTACCCAAATTGGACGGCTTTGTATGATTCGTGCGGAAACGGCTACAAATACGAATCGTAGGACAGTTTTCTTACCCGAATCGGAATTGACCCCTAAATGATCTGTGCCTATAGAAATTCTGGACTCAGGCACAGTAGATCTGTAAAGTGGATATCACAATAATTTAAAAAAAAAGATAAATGCAATGAGACTAGTCTTTCTTGCTAGGTAGTCTAACAAGCAACTAACTTAAAAAAAATCTGTATGCAAAGAAATGAAATTCATTGATTTCATCAGTAAGGAACATGCTTGTTCCTTGTACCTCAAGACTATGGGGCACATTAGGATAGCGGTCGGAAAATCACCCCGACCGCCATGGAGGTGGAAAACAAGCGCCCACCAGGACCGCGGATAAACCAGCGAACAAATTAGGATCAACCGCCACTAAAGACCGACCGCAGCGGTAGCGGTGGAAATATACCGCCCGACGCGTGCGGTGATGCCAAAACTCCGACTGCGGCGGCCGGAAAAGCAGCGGAAAAGACAAAAACGTCCACAGGTAAAGCGGAGACACCGCTCAGGAAATTAGGATATCCCGAGTGTCCCGCGGTCGGAGTCGCTGTTTCCGACCGCCGCGGTCGCACACAGGAGTGAATGGGAGAGCCAGCGGAAGAGCTGCAGTATAGCCACCACAGCGGAATGAACCTGAAAAAAATGGCGTACGAATCCAAAACACCGCAGTGATGACAAACATTGAACAAATCAATGTAGCTAAGCCCCCCCCCCTTAAAGAAATACAAATAGCAATAAACATTGCCAAAAATAAAATACAAGGACAGGGCAACTCCAACAACACACTTGACATCCAAATACCACTTGGCCACACCCACACAGCTGAGTATAAAACCACCAGCTTCACTGACCACAATCCTTTGCTATACTCCAGAAGAGAAGGCCATACACCACATCTTACAGGAGAGGCAAAAGAGCACAGCACACACACAAACACCACCACCATCACCACCACCATCACACCAGCACCAACAATCCCCCAGCACACCTCACACCTCACACACCAACATCACACCCACCACCAACCCACCAGCACCAACAAACAATCCAAACACAACACAACATGACTTCACCTAAAATGCCCAAATTTACTGAGAGTGAGTTGACAGTCATGGTCAACGAGATAGTGAGAGTAGAGCCACAACTGTTTGATAGCCTGGTCCAACAAACACCATTAGCCAGAAGGAACCAAATGTGGGAAAGGATAGTCCAAAGGGTGAATGCAGTAGGGACCACCCCAAGATCCAGGAAGGAGATCATGAAGCGGTGGCATGATCTCAAGAGGGTTGTCAAGGAGAGGAGGAGTAAGAACTGGACGCTGGCGAACGTGACTGGCAGTGGCCCTCCCATCCCACCGAAAACATTCACACCATGGGAGGAGAAGGTGCTTTCCATACTGCTTCCTGAGAGTCTCACAGGAGTAGCCAGGGGAGCGGAGGCTGGTAAGTACAAACAAATGTCAAACAACACACTGAGAATTACTCCCTTGCACAACCCAAACCCCATCACACTGTCCACTCTCACCCAACAGGTAGCCAGCCATCTTACAATGGATACCTTCATGGGGGTGGTAGGCCTGTTTCACTACTCCCAGCATGCCCCCTGCCCCACAGCCCAGCAGCATGGAGGCCTCCCCCACCCAGGAGCATGTGGCAGCCATTGCACTGTTCCTCCTCACCTAACAGGAAGGTAGGCATCTTGGAATGGAGGAATGTGTGTGGGTGGTAAAATAAACAACTTGCAATTCAAAAAATCAGATAAGAAATGCTCACAGCTGCTGACCACCACCACTCTAAACATAAATCACACTCAGCCAAATGGCAAACAGTGTGATCTTAGGCACACAGCAAGTTTTGTGTTGTTGGTATATTTAGTGAACACAAAGGCCCTCATTAGGATGGCGGGCGGACTTTGCCAGCCCTCAATCCTCACGGTGCTTGGGACAGCCCGCAATAACGGATGAGACGAGTGAGAGAGCAATCAAAGGAGCAGGAGAACGAGAGTCGGAGGCGTGTGAGGAGCGGAGTAGGAGAGAGGAGGCGACCATCGGAGGAGGAGGCGAGGCGTGTGAGGAGCGGAGTAGGAGAGAGGAGGCGACCATCAGAGGAGGAGACGAGCCAGGTGAGGAGCGGAGTGCGGAGCAGGAGGTGTGGCAGATCCAATGCAGCGTAACGGCTGGAGGACCCACCGTACACTGTGCACACCCGGTCGGCAGAAGGGGGTGAAAGACGACCCGGCTCCAGACGCCACGGCCATGATGAGGCGTCGTGGGTCAAGGAAAGTACCGCTTGGGGGGTCTTTTTGGTGGAGGTGGTGGGTAGGTCAGTGAAAGTAGGGCGGCTGGGAACACGGGAGTTGAAAATTTGTTTGTTTTTTTCATTTTCAGATCCCAACACTCTCCTTTTACCTGAACACTCCCCAGCTTGGTGACGGTTGCACTGCCTTACAGTTTAAGTTCCCGATACTGACCCCATCATCGCTCTTTGTTTGCTACCCTTACCCGTCAGATGAAAGAACGAGAGATGTCTCAAAAGACCCTGCTAGCAGCAGCAACGCAGGACCGAGAGGGCGGGGATCCCTGACTGCTTAGGTGCTTGGACGCCACACAATCCGGAACGGACCTAGAGACTGGTGTTTTTGAACAATTGTATCTCCAATAAAGGAGTCACTAGAACTCATCCATGGTTCTTGTCTTCCCTCTCAACATCGTGACTGCACAGGCGGTCACAAATATTCTTCCCCAGACCAGGTAGACGCACTAGCGCTGAACTATGCATCCGTTTATCGAAAGATTTTATAAAGACCAACTGAAGGCTGAGATTCGTTGAGCAGAAATCTCCAAAGGGGCTAAAGTTCTGGGGGCAAAATTTTCCTAACAGACCATCTGTTGAGTCTTCCAGATAGTGTACTGCCCCCCACAAAAGTCGCACAGACTCATTGAGCTATTTACAGAACTACTATCTAAATCCAATCACGGTACCAATGTATTTTGGTGATGGGGGATTTCACTTTCCACTAGGATCACGTACACAATGACTGTCAGGCAAAACAGTTGGAGGAGGCACTGATGGATCTATGACTTTCCCAGCTTGTAAATGTTCCCACTCTTGGCAAGGGAAATACACTCAATCTAGTGTGGAGATCTCATACACTCACAAGCCCTATAGTCACCATTCCTTGCTCTTGGTCTGAACACTATGTAATTATTGGTTGTCTCTCGCTAAATAAAAAGAGAGACAACGACTTGGTGACCCCACTAGATAACTCTGCCACATCTACACAGTGTGATATCGATGTTAAAGCATTTCTCTGTTATCTACATTGACGAACGCCATTGATATGGTGGCCCCGAAAATAAGAAAAAGAATAAGGGATAAAGGGAGAGGGTGCTAGCTGGGTCAGTGACATTTTAAGAAACATAAATCAAACCCTTCGCCACTGTGAGAGAGCCGGGCAGAACGCGTATGACCCAAAGGCCAGGGCAGATTACGTGTCAAAAATTCACAAACTATAAAAAAGCCAACAGGACAAAAAATAGAGATTTTGATTAAGCAAAAATCGTGGCTGCTGATAAAAAAAAGAGAACTTTCGAATCCTGAAAGAGCTGAAACAAGAGAAGAAATTGAAGTATTAATTTTGTAAGGAGAACTGTAATAAGTTCGAGTCCTTCTTCACAACGAAAGTGACGGATGACCTGCTGGAAATTTAGCGTATGACAAAATTCACGTTAACACTTAACATTAGCTCCCACACTAAGGGCCCCATTAGGATGGCGGGCGGACTTAGTCCGCCCGCCACCCTAACGGAGATCGGGACCGCCCGCCTAAAGGGCGGGGGTCCCGACATTGGCATTAGGATGCGCCCGCCACAGTGGCGGGCGCATTCCTCAAGTTTACATTGTGGCGGGCGGTGCTCACTGCACCGCCCGCCACAATGTGAAATACAAATGCACACATTTGCATAATCGAAGTGGCAGGCACTGCGCGGTGTCTGCTGCTGCGATTATGCAAATACAGGGGGGGTACCACAGGTACCCCCCGTGTGCCACCCCCCTATGGCCGTCACTCTGGGGGCCCACAGGGGGCTCACGCAGCAATCACCGCCTGCCTTTCCATGGCGACATTGCCACCACGGAAAGGCATTGAAAAATGCCTATTCTAAGATGGCTGGCGGTGTCTGATAGACACCGCCACCATGTTATCCCTTTTCCGCCCCGGCCGCAAGGCGACCGTGGCGGAAAACAGGCGGGCGGTGTTTCCCACCGCTGCGGTCCCCTCCGCCATCGTAATATGGCGGGTGGGAATGCAGGGAAGGATGTCGGGCGGATTGCCTCCGCCAGGGTTGCGGTGGCCACCGCTACCCTCGCGGAGGCAATACGCCCGACATCCTAATGGGCCTATAAGTATTTTTAAAACACCACTAAGTGCCTTCCCCAGGATCAACCATGATTCTCTGTCTCTTTTTAATAGAAAGGGTACCGTGAGATGCCTGTCCACCAAGGATCTTTGAGATGGCACTCCCTGGGATAAAAAGCAAAGTTCTCTTGCTTCGCAATCATTCAATGGAAGTATGGCAAGTCACCACTAATTTCAAAGGGGGCCCGTGTCATCCCACTCCTGAAAAAACCCAGGGAAGACAGGAACATTCAAAAATACTTCACCCAAATTTCGCAGAGCCCATTCCAGGCAAAGGTGGTGGAACAGCACGTATTAAGCTCTCTGTCACAACATCTAGAGGACAACAGACTCCTACAATTTAATCTAGTGGGATTAAGGCCCACTGTAGATCAGAGTTAGACATGCTATCTGTGCTGGACGAATAAGAGTGAGGGCCGAAAAGAAGAAGAAGCAAAGTGCCCTGATGCTGTTGGAACTATCAGCAGCATTTCACATGGACAGTCATTACCAACTCTTGTCGCGGGTTACGGAACTTGTCATCAGGGTAATGGCCCTTGCGTGGCTTAAATCTTTTCCACTAGACACATTTCTGATCTCTCTCTAGGAAGAACATTAATCACCAGAGTCATCATGACATTTTTATTGTTGCCGAAAATTGGTGGAGGCCAGGAAGGAGGCAGCAATCATTTTCAAAACCATAATATACTTGCTAACATGATGCCTCCACCTAAAGTCAGCACACGGTGTGGTCACACTGGTTGCAGCACCCTAGAGCTGGCCCTTCTCAAGGGTCCTGTGACGTCAGTGACTGTTGTTCTAGGGTGTGCTGCTTCATAGGCCTGCCCACAAGACTGGAGTTGAACTTCAGTATGGATAGTGGTGGACAAGCCTTGAAGGTTAACCTACACTTGGCATACTAGGGTCCACCTGCTGGTGTGAAGCCTTCAAAGATCTAGCATGTGATTGTGCTCTCGCCGGAGAGTGGTCTGGTGGACTCGTTATTAAGGCTGAACCAGGTTCCCAGTTCCAAATTCAGCAGTTCTGACCATAGTGCAACATCCTCTCCCCCACTGAACACTGTACTGCCCCACTGAGAAAAACTCCCACTGTCTTGAACTACAACCCAATTGTTGCCCGCTATAAGCACCTGGATGCGGCTCAATTAAAATTAAGCACTAGACAAGAGCAATATGCGGCCTACAAAAAATAAAGTAACAACATCCAGGAAAAAGCTAACACTTATAGGGAATGCAAATTTCCCCCGCTGTTTGCTCAGTGTTGGATAAGGTATTTGGGCAGAGGAGACGTTCGGGGCCTTCACTCAGGCCCGGAGCAGGATCCGATCCTCAGTAGTAAGCCCCAGCCCATCAAGAATCCTCACCTCCTGGCGTCGCGAAACTCAAGGACCGCTCGCAGCCAGCCCCCTCATTACGCAGTCAGAGTTCCCTCGCCAGGCTCAATCTACACGGACAGCTTCACACTTGCATGTATCTGCACCTACTATCGTCCGGAGCCTCGGGCAGTGTCCCGGCCGCAGTCCACCAGTCCTCAGCCCCGCAAGGCCCCGGAGTCGGATCCAGCCCAAGCCTCTACTATGTCGCCGCGGGTCAACACAGCTCCAGTCAGCCCCGCAGCCGGCAGCCCTTGGTGTCAGCAGTCCGCTCCGTATCGATATACGGGCAGTGGTCACAGGTAAGGGGAGGATACTGAAGGATATTTCACGGTGGCCGGAGGAGCAGCACTACAGCACTGCCATCTTGCCACGCGCCAAGCCACGCCCCTGCTACTGCTGAACTTGGAACACGAAATTAGATTTTTTTTATTTTTGGCATGCCAGTTTACTGCTTTGTATGGAAAAAACCAAGCATGCAAGTGCAGCCAATGTAAGAGCAATACATGGGGCTGGGAGGGGCTGGGAGGGTGTGGGATGGCGCAGAGGGCAGTGAGGGTGGGAGGCAGGGGGCCATGTACTTATTTTTAGGTGTCGGCTAGCGTAGGCTGCGCTTGTGCAGTCTCGCTGGCGAGATTTTGTGTTTTCTAGTAGTGGGGCTTGAACCCGCCACTCTTCTCCATTGGCTGGCCTCCTAAATGCTGGCCACCCATTGGAGAAGAGGTTTGTCTTTCCAATAAAGCCCCGTCTTTTTCGGATTTGCGGGAGTGTTTTTTAGGTTCTTTCACTCTGTGACGTCTCAAGTATTTAAAAAAAACAGGCCCCCCAGACTCTTGCTGCTGTGTTGAGTCCTCTCCTGGTGCGCTGCGAACACTACACGCTGCTGTGTGCGCATTGAGTAGTTCAGTTCACTTGGTGCCAATAAACAGCTGTTTGTGGCGGCATGCCCAAGACCAGTCCGCACTCTGCACACCCAGAAGCTTTCACAGCAGCAGCATTCGGAGGCACAGAGCAGAGAAAAAAAATCATAAGTGGATAAAGGGCCTACAAGAAGGCAGGAAGTCACAGAGCCATACCCGTGCCCAGGGAACCACTCACAGCAGCGGTGGCACAGTATAGGGCGGGACGCAGAGCGGAAGAGACCATAGGACCGGAGGTCGGTAGCCGCGGGAGGGAAACAGGAGGTGACACGTTAGTGACGAACGTACCGTCCGGCCGGCTCTCCGGTGGAGGAGCGCGCCACAGACGCTTCTGCGTGGCTAAGCTAGAGTCCAGTAAGACTAAGCCTGTTGTGGTTATGAGCCTAGTTACCTGCACTGTTCACATTTGCACGAGGGGAAGGTGTCTCTCAGATGGTCTCACATACGGTAGGCTCGGTAGGCCTGGGACGTAGGTTTTCTCACACAACAGTAAGTCACTCAGTAAAAGGCCAGGATCTCAGCCCTCGCGTCGGTGAAGCCCGCCCACTGATGAATGGCGGGACGTGCAGCAGCTCTCTCCGGGGTCCCACAGCCAATGGAAAACTGACAGACGGTCCACTAGCCAATGCGAGGGACGATGCAGCCTTCGTGGCCCCATAGCCAATAAATAAACGATAGCAGCTGTGCTAACCAATCGTTGACCGCTGTGTACTTTCTGGAACCCTATAGCCAGTAACCAACTAACAGAAGTTCAAACAGCCAATACAGTCACCCGCATTCTTGCAAGCAATCTCCTTTCACTACACTGTTCGTAGTGCTAACAGAGTACGTTTCCTCTTAACTCATTGCCTTGAAGCAATTGGTTGTCCCAGCTCTGGCGCTGCGGTTCGCTTAATTACCGTAAGGGACAATAGCCGTCAGTAAGGGTGCCCTGGTGACCCAACTGGTTTAAATCTCCGCTGAGGACTGCGCAGGGAAACTGGACACAAGTGATCATGTTCTTTAATATGGGAAACCAGACTCAGCTTAAACTTTAAAGATAGATGAATGGAAGTCAATGAATATTTTGGAGGGGTGGACTCATAATCGCTTGCCCAATTATAGAAATAATCTGGGATTTTACCCATTACTGGGAGTCTTGTGTCTAAACACTTACATAGACAGTCGATGACTTGACTGATTAATTGGCAGCACTGCACATGACTGTGAGGAATTCACTGACCCAGTATGTTTTGGGCTGTGCCTACAGCATCATGGCGTGTCAAAAACATTTGTGGGGGGCAAATATCATATGTGAGAGGGCCTCTCAAGTTTTCTCGTAGCACAAGCACCTCAAAACAGAAGCAATATCTGACGAAACATTTGGAGCACACGGCGCAACCTAGTGGCAGTTGCCTTTACTTCTCTCATGAATATATCACAAAAATTGGAAGCTGTCTTAACTTGTCTAATACTACACCGCAAAAACATGTGAAGCCCACATTTGGATTAAATACCTAGATTGGACAGTAGCAGTGTGTGGCTGTGTGAACTGCTGTGCCTGGGGCAAACAGCCCTGGCAGTCCCCTACCTCTCTTTGTAACAGCCCTGATATATATTGTAGAGATTAACAAAAACGTGGCCCACCTACAATTACTACAACATTTAACAGCAAGACTTCTCTCAGGGTTGGATAATTTTTCAAACACTCTTAGTACACTACACTTGTTGGCAAAAAACACAAACATTATTAAAGTCAATAAGTCTGGTATTGTTGGCTGCTAACTTTTGGCTTTGCCAATTTTTGTGATTTTGTTTGTTGTAAATTTGTTTAAATGAAATACTACACCTCACCCCCTCACACCCCCTCACCCACACCCTCACCCTCACACAACCTCACCTTCACCCCCTAACCCCCCTCACCCTCACACTCCCTCACCCACCCTCACTAACCCTCACACTCTCACTAACCCTCACACCCCCTCACCCTCTCACCATCCCCCCGGCGCTTCTGTGTGTGTGTAGCTGTGTGTGTGTGTGGCACTGTGTGTTTGTGTGTGTGTGACGCTCTGTGTGTGTGTGTGTGGCTCTGTGTGTGTGTTGGGGGCTCTGTGTGTGTGTGGGGTTCTGTGTGTGTGTGGGGCTGTGTGTGTGTGTGTGTGGCTGTGTGTGTGTGCGTGTGGGGCTGTGTGTGTGTGTGTGGGGCTCAGTGTGTGTGTGTGGCTCTGTGTGATTGTGTCTCTGTGTGTGTGGGGCTCTGTGTGTGTGTGGCTCTGTGTGTGGTTCTATGTGTGTGTGTGGCTCTGTGTGTGTGTGGCTCTATTAATCAACTAGTCACTCTCTACTAACTATTAATCACTGTTAATACTCTCTACTACTCTCTAATGCTTACCTAGTGCCATTGTAAATGACAATACCATATATTTATCGGTTTAAAAAAAAAACAATAAATGGAAAAAATGACATTTGCAATGCCAATAGCTCTAACTTTAACAAAGACGAGACCATTGCATTGTAAATGCTTGTTTAGTTTGGGCCGTGAGGATTTGCAAGAGAATGGTGGGTGGCTGCGGGGTGACTATTTTTATTGCACTGTAAGTGGGCATGGAGGGTTTCATGCAGAGGGTGGTGCAGATGGGTGGCAGGATTCGAGATTGGCGGTGAGAGTTTTTTCAGAGGGTGGTGGGTGGCAAGAGGCCAGGTATTCATTTTTCAATTTTGGTTGGGGATATATGTTGAAGGTGGTAGGAATGGGTGGCACAAAGGCAGGTTTAAAAAAAAATGTATGTTATATGTGGCTCCTCCATCATTCACTCCTCTGCCTCTGCGTACATGCTGGAAACCGGAGCAGATGATTTGGATTGCCATATGCAACAATAGGTATTGTGTTGTATTGTAATTGCATGTATGTAGCGTGGGGAACTCGGATTCAGTTGTTCATGAAACTGGCTCTTATGGAGTTTTTGCTTTGGTTCATAAACCCATTGACTTCAGGGCTCTCCTGGATCCCATCGATCGACTTGTGGTAGTTAATGGGTCCATTAATAATCATTCCATTCTGCTGATAAGAATTAGTGGACTTAAAAAATACAGCCCAGGTTTCAACAACTCATTTCTAAAGTTGTGTCACAATTTACTTGAGACATAGGCCAATGGTAGTGCTTTTAATATGGTTTGGGGTATTCATTTGCCTAGGGCAATACGAGAGTTAAACAAATGGCTAGGGCAGCTGTTCAGGTGTGGAATGCAAAAAGAACTTTTGATGGACAAAAGGCAGAACAATGTCATACATTCACTCCAGTACTGAGATCTGGGCATAAATCCATTGTTTTTTTACTCACCATGCCATTCCAGTTTGAACCCAGCCATATGCAAATGAGTCTTGACCCTGTGCCTCATGGGAACAGTCCATCCCGAACTGCAAAGCCAGGTCTTCCCTGGACTGGAAAAAAGCATCCTAGGACCGGTTTTGGGGTTTCACCCCTCTTCAGCCAGGATAGCTGGGGGTGAGTGCTTGCTATGTTCAACACTCCATCCATTATCCCTTTGGTTTTGCTTTGTTTGCCCTAAGTTGGCAGGGTATGCCCAGACGTGGGCCCCTTGCTCACTTTGCCACTGGATTCCAGCTCGCCTGGCTGATGATGGCTGATTAGCCAGAAACAGGTCCCAGGATGCTTCTTTCCGGTCCAGGGAAGACATGGCTTGGCAGTTCGGGCTGGACTGCTCCCAAGAGGCACAGGGTCAGACTGACTTGCATATGGCCATGTCTGAACTGGGGTGGTGGAGTGAGCTGAAGAATGATGATGGATTAAACCCAGATCAGTTGACTGGGGGTGAGTGCTTGCTATGTTCAACACTCCATCCATCATCCCTTTGGTTTTGCTTTGTTCGCCCTAGGTTGGCAGGGTATGCCCAGACGTGGGCCCCTTGCTCACTTTGCCACTGGATTCCAGCTAGCCTGGCTGATGACTGCTGATTAGCCAGAATTAGGTCCCAGGATGCTTCTTTCCGGTCCAGAGAAGACATGGCTTGGCAGTTTGGGCTGGACTGCTCCCAAGAGGCACAGGGTCAGACTGACTTGCATATGGCCATGTCCGAACTGGGGTGGTGGAGTGAGCTGAAGAATGATGATGGATTAAACCCAGATCAGTTGACTGGGGGTGAGTGCTTGCTATGTTCAACACTCCATCCATCATCCCTTTGGTTTTGCTTTCTTCGCCCTAAGTTGGCAGGGTATGCCCAGGCGTGGGCCCCTTGCTCACTTTGCCACTGGATTCAAGCTAGCCTGGCTGGTGAAGGCTGATTAGCCAGAAACCGGTCCCAGGATGCTTGTTTCCAGTCCAGGGAAGACATGGCTTGGCAGTTTGGGCTGGACTGTTTCCAAGAGGCACAGGGTCAGACTGATTTGCATATGGCCATGTCTGAACTGGGGTGGTGGAGTAAGCTAACGAATGATGATGGATTAAACCCAGATCAGTTGACTGGGGGTGAGTCTTTGCTATGTTCAACACTCCGTCCATCATCCCTTTGGTTTTGCTTCGTTCAGGTGTGGAAGACATTTTGTTTTCACACTGTGGCTGATACTTTCAGACATGCTCATTCTAGTGTCCATGAGTACACATATTATTCCACTTTTTGAACATCTGTGTCCTGGAGCAACTATTGTTTGTAGTTGCGTAGTGTGGACAGAAATGTAAACGTTTGTTATTTCCTATTTTACAAACTT
This sequence comes from Lissotriton vulgaris, assembly GCF_964263255.1. Lineage (NCBI taxonomy): Eukaryota > Metazoa > Chordata > Amphibia > Caudata > Salamandridae > Lissotriton > Lissotriton vulgaris. Next base: position 81,173,354 of record NC_141699.1, read on the forward strand.
TTAGACTCTAGATCAACGCTCTCTAAATATGAGCATATATAGGGCTTTAAAAACCTGAAAAACCTAGAAATTCATGCTAGACCTGATATACTTATTTAAATTACCGGATGAAATTATAAGGCTTTATAAAAATGTACACTGTATCCTTAGACATGTCATTGTGTGGGGAAAATTTAAGGTGTACATTAGAGATCTATCTGTACCCTTGAAAAAGGCATTCTTAAGGTGATAGGGAAGGACAGAGTGCAACTTGGATTAGTTTAAGATGCCCCTGGGGACCACACAATTATTGTCAGAACAAGAGATCATGGAACAGAATGTCTTAGCCAGAAGAACAGGATAGATAGATGGGACAAGGCAATAATATGATTCAACAGCAGTTTTAAATATGTGAAGGGCAAATAGCACACCAGAGTAGAATAGCAGATGGGCAATAAACGAGTTGTTATTATATGTCTGTTAGGTGTTTTACAGTCAGACACTCTATGTATCTCAGGCGTGTTGAGACACAACCTCATTGAGGCTGATCATGCAAGTGGATCAGGAGGAAGCTACAGCTTTGACCTTCAAATAGTTCTTCAGGAGGTTGTTGCAGTTAGTGACACTCTAAAAACCTGATAAGGCTCCTGGCCCAGATTGCCTGTTTTTTAAAATTATTTATGTAATGGTTTCTTAATGTGCTCAAGCAATAACAGGGTGTGTGACGAAGTGACAGGAGTTTCAAGGAAAGCAGTAGTCTCAGGATGAATATGTGACGTTACATTGCGGTCTTCACACCGCGATACATTTACAACGCAGGCATTACAACGCAAGTCGTTACAACGACTTGCGCTGGATGGAGCTGGACTTAAAAATAGTATGATTTACTATTCAAACCCCAACCCACGTAACAGTAGGGAAGGTGTTGGAATAGTATATCATACTATTGCTCAGTGTATAGCGCTATCCACCGCAAGTCGTTGTAATGCCTGCGTTGTAAACGTATTGCGGTGTGAAGACCGCAATGTAACGGATGTCTAACCTTAGGATGCTTGATATTAGGGGATAAATGCTGGGAGGAAGAGGTGGGTTTTTGTATATTTTTGAAAAGATGTGGTTGGTGGGTCATTGTGTAGACGCAATCCCAAGCAGTTTCAGTTTAGACTGGAGCAGTGCAAGATAAAGGAACAAGGCTGATATTTGGCCTCTGGATGGATGACATGGAACGAATACCTTGGGGAGTTAGGCGGGGTTGTATTGGGTGGCTAATGGTGAAACTGCGTCATGGTTGGACTTGTACACCAGGCCAAGCGCTAAAATGGATTGAGAAAGCAACAGGGTTGCAAGTTCCCATGCCCTTAAGACACAAATCATGGTTGTCCGGCAGCCAAAAAAGACTTCAGATACTGAGACCCATATTTTATTCTTTCACTGCGAAAACCAGAGATTAAAGTACTAGAGTTTGTGATTTTACTTGGGCCAAGCCCTATCTGATGAAAGACATTCACAGTGGTCAGCCAGGGTTGTCCCATGGAGGTACACTGAAAGGAAAGAAAAAATATAATCCTTGCACTCTACTTTGTATTTCTTTTGTAAGAACATGAAGAAAGGGTCATATCAGGTGCGTTATGGAATAGGTTTTATGTGGAATTAGACTTGAAATGATAGCTAGTTCGCATTGAGGTTTTTCTAGTATAGTTACTTAACATCCTGGTGTGGGTACAATTTAGGCATCCATTAGAAAAATACAACAAATGTCCATTGTTAGATCCTGTATCATTGACACAGTTTTCCCTGACTTTTTGCCTTCTAACCTCCGTTTTTGACTGTTTCTGCTGTCTTTGTTTTTGCTGGCTTTAGGAACCTGGACACTTTACCACTGCTGACCAGTGCTAAAGTGCATGTGGTCTTTACTTAAAAAAATGTAACATTGATTTATCCACAACTGGCATATTCAATTTACTTATACATTGTTAGTAAAGTGCACTGCATTTGCACAGGGCCTGTAAATCACATGATACTAGTGGGCTTGCAGCACGGATTGTGCCACACACTTAAGTAGTCCTTTACTCAGGCCTGCCAGTGCTTTACAGTGATGTGTTTTAAACTGCCATGTCAACCTTGCAATTAACCTACTTGCCAGGCCCAAACCATTCTTCTTAATACATATAGGTCACCCCTAAGGTAGTCCCTGGACAGCCCATAGGCAGGGTGCAGTATATTTAAATAGTAGGACATGTACTTTTAGGTTTTACATGTCCTTGTAGTGAAATACTCTTACATTTGTGTTTCACTGCTGCAAAGCCTATCTCATCCATTGGGTAACATTGGGATGGCCTTATTACAGCTTATAGGAGTCATTTCCAATTGGGAAGAGATGGGACCCCCAAATTGGTGTATCTGAAATGGCAATTTAAAAAAAACAACCTAAACACAAAGTAAGGGTAGGTGTGACTGAGTGGCCATCTGCATGCTGATGGGTTATCCTAAGCAGGGTGGGAGGTAGGAGCTAACACCAACACCTGAAATGACTGTGTCTTGTCCCAACACAAAGGGTTGCATACCCCTCTGTAGTGAGTCTGGAGCCAGGGCAGGAAAGAAAGGGACTCTGTGCACGTCAAACCATCTCTTTAAAGTCTCCCCCACTTTGAAGGCCCATCTTTGTATAAGTACTGGACCTCTGACACCACCAAATCAGAACACTTCTGGCACTGAGGACATTCTACCAGGAAGAAGGACTGCTGAGCTGCTGGAGGCACTGCATCTTGACTGAACTACTTTGCTGGTTGGCCTGCTACCTCTTGCCTGGGAGTAAGAGGGACTGGACCTGCATCTCTACATACCAGAACCAAAGTATCTCCAAAGGCTTGTTGGCTTGTCTCCTGTTTTTGAGGTCTCAGTGATGCAAGGAGCACCTGGACTCTCTGCTGTGACTCCTGCTCTGCCAAGTGGTGCCAATGCAGTCCTGGGCCTTTGGAAGTGTGTATCAAATGCTGCCACAAGAAACTCCATGCATTGAGAACGTTGCACTGATCGGAATCGGTGCATTTACCTTGCCACTGACGCATCGCCGCTGCTGCACCAACCGCGGGCACTGCATCGCCGATTGTGCAATGCATCGTCCCCTGTTTATGATGCATCTCGAAAAAAGTGTGCGGCTCGCTGTCAACTCATTGCTTTGTGCTACTCACATGGCCTACAGCCCTGCAGTTCGACGGTGATGCATCGCCCCGATGTTCATCACACATTGAGTCTCAACACATCTTCAATTTTGCGCAGCTTGGAAACCGACGCATCGCCTACATCTGCAGGCTTGACAGCGACGCATTGCCTCCTTTTCCCACACGCATTGCCCACGACATAGACACATCCAAAGTATTGTTCAGCAGGCCAAGGCTGGTCCCTTTATCCGACCCGCACTCCACCGCAGTCATCCTGAACATTTGGATCTGCCCCGGTCAAGCGCAACCAGATAGCCCCAGTTGGGGCTATCTGTTTCTAAGCACAAAAACACATTTATTCTTTAAAAATTCATATCTTGACTTCTACTTATTGAATTTTTGTTGTTTTGCTCTTGTTTTGTTGATAAAAATAGAAACTATTGTTCTAAACTGGTGTTGAGTCTTTTTGTGTTGTTTTCACTGTGTTACTGTTCAAAGTGTAGTGCAAATATTTTACACATTGCCTCTTAAGTTAAGACTGACTTCTTTGTGCCAAGCTACCAGAAGGTGAGCACGGATTAATTTAAAGTGTTTTACTGACGTTCCCTGACTAGGATTGTGGTTCCTGCTTGGACAGGGTGCATACCTCTGCCAAACAAAAACTAAATTTCTAACATTTATGTTTCCAGTCTGTATCCTTCATCACATTTTGGTTTGTCACTATTGTGTTGAGTCTTTTGAAGTGCGCGTGTTTAATGTTTCCAAGGAGTAGTAGTCCCATGCCCGCTTTATGCAAAGTCATGGGTATCTCTTATACACCCTGTCTTTCTGGATGCATGAATGTCCTTCTGTTCAGAAGTGGCCGGCTGGACTGCAAAATCCTCCTTATCAAGTGTGTCCCATCTCACTGAGGTGTTTGCCAGGCAGGTATTAAATCACCTGGGCCTTCCTCTTAGTTTTCACTGTCAGGGATACTGGTCACCTCGCCTGACAGCCTAGCGATGGAAGGCAGTTACCTACTGTGGCATAAGTGCCAATGGCTTTAATTACAAGGGTTGTATGACGCAATATCGTGGACATAGATATCACGCGCATTTACATCACGGCTTTTAAATAGCAACGGCGATGACATCGGCAATTTAAACATTGCGCGTTGTTGCGCCGCTAATGCGACCTTTTAATTGGATCGCGTGTTACATCGCCGACATTACATCGCGCGACCGGATCTCCTACCGACCCCTGCCCTCACCACGTCTTCAACAAGGCCGACGCTGTCATCGCACCCCACCTACGGGACATCATCAACACCTCCTTCGACACCGCTACCTTCCCGGAGAGCTGGAAGCACGCCGAACTCAGCGCTCTACTAAAGAAGCCATCAGCCGACCCCACCGACCTCAAGAACTACCGCCCCATCTCGCTGCTCCCGTTTCCTGCAAAAGTCATCGAGAAGACCGTCAACAAGCAGCTGGCCGCCTTCCTCGAGACGAACGGATCCCTCGACCTCTCGCAGTCTGGCTTCCAGGCCAGCCACAGCACCGAGACCGCCCTGATCGCAGCCACCGATGACATCTGAGCACTGCTTGACACCGGGAAACAGCAGCCCTCATCCTCCTAGACCTCTCCGCGGCCTTCAACACTGTCTGACACAGTACACTAGTGCAGCGACTCATGAACGTCGGAATCCAGGAGAAGGCACTGGAGTGGATCATCTCCTTCCTCGCCGGAAGGACACAGAGAGTCCGCCTCCCCCCGTTCAGATCTGAAGCCACCGAAGTCATCTGCGGCGTTCCTCAAGGCTCCTCGCTCCGTCCAACCCTCTTCAACGTCTACATGAGCCCCCTCCCAGACATCGCACGCCAGCACAACCTCAACATCATCTCCTACGCCGACGACACCCAGCTGATTCTCTCCCTCACCAACGACCCCGCCACCGCCAGAGCCAACCTTTGCAAAGGGATGAAAGAGGTAGCCGAATGGATGAAGAACAGCCGCCTGAAACTGAACTCGGACAAGATGGAAGTCCTCATCCTGGGATCCTCACCCTCCGCCTGGGATGACTCCTGGTGGCCCCCCGCCCTAGGCAGCGCACCCAAACCAACAGACCACGCACGCAACCTGGGCTTCATCCTGGACTCCTCCCTCTCCATGACCAGACAAGTCAACGCCGTCTCCTCGTCGTGCTTCAACATCCTGCGCATGCTACGTAAGATCTTCCGGTGGATCCCCACCGAGACCAGGAAGACGGTCACCCAGGCCCTCGTCACCAGCCGTCTGGACTACGGCAACTCCCTCTATGCCGGAACCACCCCCAAGCTCCAGAAGAGACTCCAGCGGATCCAGAACGCCTCAGCACGACTCATCCTGGACATCCCCCGTCGCAGCCACATCTCCGGACACCTGCACTGGCTCCCGGTCAACAAAGAGAATCACCTTTCGACTCCTCACCCACGCACACAAAGCCCTACACAACCAAGGCCCAGGATACCTCAACAGCCGCCTCAACTTCTACGCTCCCAAACGCCAGCTTCGATCGACCGGCCACGCCGTCGCCGCCGTCCCCCGCATCTGAAGAGCCACCACAGGGGGACGGTCCTTCTCCTACCTCGCCGCCAAGACATGGAACTCCCTCCCGACCCACCTCCGCCTGACCCAGGACCACCTCGCCTTCAGGAAGCAACTCAAGACCTGGCTGTTCAAGCAGTAGCGGACCCCCCTCCCCTAGCGCCTTGAGACCCTCTGGGTGAGTAGTGCGCTATATAAATGCTTTGATTGATTGATTGATTGACATAACAACGCGATGTTCAATGCCTTCCTATTACATTTCAGCCATGATAGCCTGTATGCAGAAAGTACGGGAATCTGCTGGAATTATTTAATAACCAGGTGTTGAGCGGGACAAGTAGATCACGAGGAGTTCTGCATATAACTACTTACAATCAAAGTGTGAGATTTATGACACGGATGTGTTTGATAATATTGTACAAATGAAGAGGATTTTTTGTTGCCAGGATCGAGATCGATTGAATTGAAATATTGGTCAATCATTATAATGTAAGTTATGTTTTATTTTATTTGGTTCCAAAAGTACAGCTGGGACTATAATTAGAGGCGTGAATTTAGTAAGACAGTGTTTGAATTTCACTGAGGTTTTATCGCTTTTAGGTAATCTAATATGTTCAGAATGTAACTAGTTTTGTCTGTCTGGGCCGCCCGACCTTTTAATCCACCGGGCATTTCCCCAGTGTCATCGGGCTGCATGCTTTGGAGGCTGATTTGAAGGCCCATGATCCCCCCTGAGACATTTAGGACTTTCCGCGGCTCTTCGAAGTTAACCGTCGCTGGCACGGGGAGGCTTCAAGTGAGAGAGAGAGAAAGGGAGGGTGGGTGGAAGGAAGAAGGCTGAAAGAAAGCGATCAGAGTTTGAGGAGTGAGTGAGAGAAGTGAAGGAGAGTGAGAGAGAGTGGATGATCGGATAGAGAGAGATAACACGAAGAGGGGTGTTTAAGGTGAGTATTTTTGGCAGAGGTGCATTTGGTTTCCCAGTCCAGCCTTGTTGGCCGGTTTCTTTGATTAATGAAGTGCTGAGTGCATATGAAACACAGCCAGGCCCACTAAGTATGAACTGATAAGGTATGAGTTGATTTCCATTCTGGGAGGATGGGTTTGACAACAAAACTACAAAATGGCCCAAGAATCCAGTATAGTTGTTCTCAAGTTTATGCAAATGAGTGAATGTGTGGACTCGTAAGCATGTAGCAGTGGGATAGCTCAAGCCTTATAGAGTGAGCAAGTTGACAGTCATAAAACATGTGTAAGAGATCACCACCCTGCTTTCGTTTTGTCCAACGCAAAAATGTTGCTAAATGCCAAGTTTGTTGCACCCATAGGGCACCTGCTTTGTGGATAATGAAGAAGCTTGTTTGTCCCAGCGACGGGATTCTTTCCTTTTCGTTTTTTTAACGCTCCAATGTATCCCTAAGTTACACCAAACTTAACTAAGTTTCAGAGGGTGTTAAGTCCTATTATCATTGCTGTAGGCATCGTAGCATTAGCAGGTACACTGTTACTATACTACAAAGTGTAGTGTGCAGCATGAATTGACAAACTGCTTCACAATTCCTCCATAGGTCAAAGAGCATGTCAGTCTGCAGTTCATCATACTGCAGTCCAGGTTGGTGTAATCCATGTGGCAACCTATGTAAAGTATTCACTGAAGATGTGTATCTTCCTAAGCGCATGCCTCTTTGTATTTGTGGACATTAAATTCTGTTTCCCAGCTTTGCATCAAAGAGTCAGCTGAGACTTGTGATACCATAAAAGGGCTAGTGCAAAAATACAATACTAGCTCACACCTCTTGAGAATGCTGACTAATAAAAAAATCTATGCGTGGTGACGTGCCTCACACACACTAGCCCTTGAGGCTAGAAACATGGTCCAGTAAGGAAGCTCAGCAAGCAGTAATGGTTCTTGATGCTAGTTATCTTGTATTTCTCACAATGCATGTTGTATGGCCATTGGCGCACGCTCACACCCCACTTGCCTGCTCCCCCTCCCTGTCCCCATCTGCGAGGCTGAGCATTCATTCATCATCCATCCATTCATTCATCCATCCATTCATACATCCATCCATTCATCCATCCATCCAGACATCCATCCATCCATCCAGACAGCCATCCATTAATCCATCCGCCATCCATGGATCCACCCACCCACCCACTCACCACACACACATCTGCCCACCCAGCATCCATACATGCATCCATCCACCCATACACCGACCCATCATCCGCCATCCATTCATCCACCCAAGCACCCATCCATCCATCCATCCATCCAGACAGCCATCCATTAATCCATCCGCCATCCATTCATCCACCCACCCACTCACCACACACACATCAGTCCACCCAGCACCCATAAATGCATCCATCCATCCATCCAGATATCCATCCATCCATCCATCCAGACAGCCATCCATTAATCCATCCGCCATCCATTCATCCATGCATCCACCCACCCACTCACCAGACACACATCCGTCCACCCAGCACCCATACATGCATCCATCCACCCATACACCGACCCATCATCCTCCATCCATTCATCCACCCAAGCACCCATCGTTCCATCCATCCAGACAGCCATCCATGAATCCATCTGCCATCCATTCATCCATGCATCCACTCATCCATGCATCCACGCACCCACTCACCACACCCACATCCATCCACCCAACCACCCATAAATATTGACACCTGAGCCATTAGTAATAGGCTTTGAATATTTGCAGTCTTACAAGGGAACAAGTGTTGCATTGTTGAAAAAGCCTGTTTCCGTGACGTGATTAGGGAACAACTGTTGCATTTTGGAAAAAGCCCGTTTCCGTGACGTGATTATTTGCAGTCTTCAGTTTTTAGAAGGGAACAACTGTGCGTTGTATTGGCATGTGAGAGTCAGCATTTTGCCATTAACATCGCATGCATTGTAATAAAGCCCGTTTCCGTGACGTGATTATTTGCAGTCTTCAGTTTTTAGAAGGGAATAACTGTGCGTCGTATTGACATGTGAGAGTCAGCATTTTGCCATTAACATCGCATGCATTGTAATAAAGCCCGTTTCCGTGACGTGATTATTTGCAGTCTTCAGTTTTTAGAAGGGAATAACTGTGCGTTGTATTGGCATGTGAGAGTCAGCATTTTGCCATTAACATCGCATGCATTGTAATTGCATGCGATGTTAATGGCATCAACCGCAGGTAGTACTTTGTGGCAGGGCAGAGGTGCGTTGGCCGAGGGGGAGATCATACAGACCGGCGAAAGTAGTCTTGCAGCATATGCGCGTGCGTAGTGAAATACGCATGCGCAGATTGTTCGGGGAAGATCATCCAGATGGGAAGATCATAACTACGGTACACCGGCCCCCCCGATGATGTCAACGGGAGGTGGGATGGGCCTCGCACGTTCGGGACGCGGTGGCTTTGCCACCCTCCATGATTGGCTGGTCTGTGTGTGACCCGGAAGGGATAGGAATCACTCCCGGGGCACACGTAGGTGAAACGCCGGCTCCCGGTGCCAAATTTGGATAAAAGCTGGGGAGCGGCGCAACAGCAGCCTCTTTGCTCGCTGCCTCCACAACACTGCTCAGCTTCCATGAAGCGGAGCTTCTCCGTCCTCGTTAGGAGGCCTAATCAATCAAAGGTCCTTAGCGGGCGGTGCCATTCTTTAATGGGAACGCCCAAAGGGGAGGGACAAGTGGTCTCTCATGGAACTCCAGGGACAGTTACAGCTGGTTGGCTGGAAGGGTGCGGGGGGAGGGAGTTACCCTTTCCAGTAGGCTGGTTGGCTACTCTGCACGCGCACAAGGGCGCACGTAAACAGCGCATAACTGCAAGGGCCCCTTATGGAGATAATCTGCGGGGCATATAGGGTGCTCGGGGGGGGGGGGGGGGTAACCTCCTGTTGAACGTGCCCCCTTGCGCATGGGCACTCTGGTTGGAGTGCGGGCATAATTTGATCAGGATCTGTGGCCAGTCATTGACCTTGCCGTAGGCTCAAACAGGGATACGCAGAAAGATAAATGTTATTCGTTGGGGAACACTTTGTCTAGGATAGGAATGTGTATGTATTAGAAATATGTTAAGGATAGCAAACAAGACATATCTACCTATCAATGTAATGGACTGGACTTTCTGATTATTGTGTACATAATATATATATAAATGTTTTGAATATAAATTTTGGGATAAATACGTCCGGGGTTACCGACCCCTAATCCAAAACCCCTTGTGTTAATTGAGTTGATGCCTTGAGGGCAGATGGGAGGCGGGAAAGCTTAGTTTGGCACCAGGAAAGGGGGCCATCACTTTGGGGTTTAAGTCGATAGGAAGAGGAGAGGGTCTAGGCCGTACCGGGCCATACTGGTGTGTGCGCTTGCCAGGTGTTCGTGCCTGTGTGTTCATAACGAAAAAAGCAGAACCTAATAAAATTACAATAAAGTATTCACAAGTTAGATGAAATAGAAAATCCCTACTACGAGGCAATTTCAGGAGGCCCCTATAAGCTAATGTTTATGTAGGCCGCTTGTCTGTCCACATGTCTGTCTGTCTCTCTTTGGCTGCCTCCCTGTCTGCTCTTAAACACATCCTGAGAACACTCGACTGGCTCCCAGTTGATGTTAGGATCAAAGTCCGGGTGCTCTGCAGCGTAAATGTTTGCTGGGATGAGGCCCTGAATACTTTTGAGCAATGGACACCTCGACCACTGCACAGCCACCAAGAACCCCCAATAAGCGTCCACCCACCGTAGGAACCAACGGCCCTTTCAGAGGGAGAAACATGCTGGTCAATCCATGGCATTTCAAGGTCCTTGACAATGGAGAGCTCTCACCCTACCCTGAGCTCTAAAATCAGTCTCTGGTGGTTCAGGGAGCGTCTACCTATTGAACTATGCAGACTTGCTTTTAGCTAAAACACTAGGCAGTCTGAAGGGGCGAGAAAAAGAATGAAGGACATGTTTATCAACTACTCGATCAGACTCCAGGCCCCTCTTCTTCCTGACAAGGTTCTCACTCTTCTTGCAGAGGCCGCCCCCGAAGAGGGCCTCGAGGGCCGGTACCATAACAGAAGCCATGGCCCCTGCAAGGATCCTGTTCCATCCGCCTGGAAGCGCCCCAAGCAGAAGGGACGCTACCCTCGCAGCAAACTCACGTCATGGAGGCACCCAGTCACATGGCCTAAGGGGAGGCCAGGTGGTGTTCAAACTCCACCCCCCCCCCCCAATCACAATGTGTCAGCAGGATCGGCGGGGAAAATTGTGTGCAGGAATATAAGGTGCTGCACCCCGCACTATAGCTCACTACTGCATCGCGGAGTTGGGGAGCTAGGCAAAACTAGGTGTAAAAACATAGCTGGGAGGAGGTATCTGCTCCAGGCCAGCCCGCCGTGCAACTCATTTACCCGCTGTGCAACTCATTTACTAGTATGGTCTCAAAAACAACGGTATCGGGGTCACCACATGCTGAATGAGGCCGTCTACCAAGGGATACCTCCTTCCTCTAGTCGGAAGTAGGGGACGGAGGTAAAAGTAGAGCCCACTAGCACATCACTCAGTGGGGGTAGATTCCTACAAAGTACCAAGCCCCGGCTACAACGGGTCTCTGCCTCAGTGTTGGGCAGCCTAGCCAGACCCGTAGGACCCTGCTGCTAAGCACCAGGTGTAGTTCCGTGGTTCGAGGGTCCGTGGTTCGGAGATTCCGAACCCGTTCAATAAAGGTCGTCGGAAATAGACGATTTAGGTGTCAGCAGACCGCAAATCATGAATGCGGTATGTACGAGTGTTTTCACATTGATCGATCAATGAGAACACTACGTATCCAGGGATTTCGTTTGAACCTTCGGGTTCCATTTTGTGAACGACAGCCATTTTGTGTGGTTGCCCTCACATAGGCCGATGACTGCGGCCGAACGAGTCCTTGGGACACGTACATCTTAGCTGACTCCTGAGTGACCTGGCCGAACTGACTCCCTTGCCCGAGGCTAACCTCGCTGAGCCAGTTCTTTGTTAAACAGCTGGTCAGATAAAGATCAAAGAGCATGACATGTCGAGTTTACAGTACACTGCACCCACCTTTCTATCTTGTTTCCAATCTGTTTCTGCTCCTTCCTTTACGACATAATCACTGATTTGGGTTGAGGTTTTATGATGGGTTTGTCCGGCCTGATCGAACAGGATATGGGAATGTGATTGGTCATTTCTGGTGGGCTGGACAACGGAAAATGGGATTGTCGTCATGCGCTACTTTTGAAATGTCACATTGTCATTGGTTGGTTTGTAAGTAATTGATGCTACTTTGGAATGTGATTTTTGGCATAAAAGACCATGCTCCGCTCATTGAATTTGAGCAGTCTCTAGCGAACCACCCGTGTGTGCTTCGTAGACCTCTGTTCCTGGTTGCAGCCAATAAACTTTGGTCTTTGACGTCATCAAGAAGTGTCCCGTGTCTCTGTTTGCCGAGGCAGGGGAACTCGAAGACATCGGGCGTTTTCCCTGGCGCCGCTAGGTTCTAAAACCCGGTTCTTCAATTGGCGCCCAAGGTGGGGCGACTTCAGCGGTACCGGTCCAAGCCCGAAGATCGTGGAGAGCTTCGTGTGGAAATTCTGGAGGAAGGCCTGCCACTTCATCGACCCCTGTATGTCGTCGTGGTCCGAAAGTCTTTGCTGCGAGGTTCCCTGCTTTCCGACGGCTACGAAGGACTGCTGCCCTGACTGTCGCCCTGTCTTGGAGCCATAGATGTTTGTAGAGCGAGACGATAGACGGGTCTTCTGGTGACGCCATCGACATTTCAGTTAAGTATGAGTGGAGCGTCTCCCAGTCCTTAGTTTGTTTTGTAATCCCTTCGAGGATCGCTTTCATTTGGTGCCTGCAGGCCCCAAAGCTGAGGGACTCGTGTTTTCACGAGGCTATCGTTTTTTTTTAGATTTCCCTTGAAGTTTGAAGCTAGACTAGTGAGCGAAGATGCCTGGTCTTAGCAGACTTGGAAAGATATTTGGGTGTGGTTGTTCTAAGGATTCCCGGTTAGAGGATTTGTGTCCGGTTCCCCCGATTGGAACTCCGACCTATGAACTTTACGTGAAACATGGAGTGGGCCCCATCGGTTATAATGACATCTGGGTAAAGTATATGAAGAAAGACGGTGTCCTACAGTGGCCCCGTTATGGTAGCTTTGAAATGGAGATTTTAGATAATCTCGAAGTTAAACTGTTCAAGAAGATAGCCCGGCCGGCAATGTTTGACTCTTTCCGCATATGGCGAAAAGAAGCCAAACAGAAAGAAATTAAATTAGCGAAGAAGAATAAATGAAAACGAGGTTTGTCAATGGTGCAAGCTGCTATAGCGTTTAGGGATAATGAGGAAGAGCAAGGGAGCGAACAGATGCTTAGGGTTAGGAAGTTAGCGGTAGATAAGTGCTACCCAGTTTTGCCGCTTAAAGAGCAGGAAGAAAAGGAAGACATTGCGAAGGATCTTTTAATGTCGCATCTATTGAGTTTGCCACCCCCTTATGCACAGAATGCTACGGCACCACTGCCGCCACTTGTAGTTGTGCAACCTCCGGTTGTTGTTCCACCTGCGATTCCTCCACAGCCAGCTCCTCTTCCGTTGGATCCTATTCCTTTGGTGCAGCCTTCTCAAGGGACGCCAACTTTGCCTTCTCCTTCATCTGCTACTCCTATGCCTATTTATACTACTCCTTCTGTTTTGACTCTGGATTCTTCTAACACTGCTCCGTCTTCTCTTATTCTGTCACCTTCTCCTTCTGCTAGACAGAGAATGACTGCTGCAGTTTCTAGTTTCTTTTCTCCTTTGTTGGGATCATTGGGTATGTCTCCTGTTAACGAGCGTAGACAATCACGTAGCCAGTTGCCTGATGCTAATGAATGTACGGTTCTGGATCACATGGCGCGTACATGGGTTACGTATGCTACACAGTATGATATTGAGGGTATTATGGATGTTTTCCATCAATGGGAAGCACCAAAGCAACGGTACGTCTTTGAGATGATGTGTGTGTTCCTTCATGAACAATGGATTGACGAAGCGGGTAAAGCTCCTTCTGAGTTGTACCGAATACGTTCTGAATTTGCGAAAGGGACCATTGTGGGTCCTCATGAGATTCAGAAAGCAGTTGCGACTTTTTTGTCATTTCCTAGTGACACTCCTTCTGAGCGACTGTTTGAACCCGATTCGTCAATAGGGAGAAAAGCGCGTCAATATCCGATGCGTGAGGTTCCTCCAGTTTGGAGACCTGCTGACGCAAATGCTGTTCCACCTGTTGTTGCACACTTTCAGCATGTCTGGGTACGTGTTCCTTGGAAGCGTGCTGAAGTCTTAGCGCTTAAACAGACTTTGCCTGATCCGCGCAAATATCCGGCGGGATATTATAAAGAGCTGACTCAGACTGTGGGTTTGTGTGTCATGAATTTGGCAGATATAGATATGTTGTTTGGGAATGTTGTTCCACAGCCTATTTGGGGTAAGATTCGTCACACAGATCACGCACATGAATTAGGTGACACATGGGCACACCTTAGAGATGCTGACAATAGACAAGTAGGTGGCGCTAAGCTTGAGGATTTGATTACTGAACTTCCTGATAGGATTATTGCTTATATGAAGACTTTGATGCCTGAAGTGCGTGTCAATTAGGACAAGTTGTCTGAGTGTAAGCAAAAGAAAGATAAAACGGTGTCTGACTTTTTCACGCGGTTTGAAGAGACCTTTGTAGATCATAGTGGTCAGGACATGTTCACTGAGGGTGGCCAGAGATTGTTCGTCGACAAATTCGTACATAATCTGCTTCCCGAGTTGTGTAGTACGTTGAAAGATTCTGAGAGTGCTTGGGCTGTTTCCACGTCAGCGCAGATTTTAGCTACAGCCCAGTACTATGAAAATAGACATAAAGATGACGTAGAGAAAGCGGATAAGAAGACTAAGGAATTGACGACTAAAGTTCTTCTACAACAAGCTTATCCACCCGTACTAATAATCAACGCGTTTATCAGCAGAATCAGCAATATTCGAGAAACTCGCAAAGGAACAAGTCTTCTCAACAACGTTTTCTGTATGGGCCTAATCAGTGTGCGTATTGTAAAGAAGAGGGCCATTTTAAGAATAGTTGTCCGGTTTTGTTACAGCGCGCAAATGGTGCTTCTGGTGTGAGAGGTCGAGGTGCTCAACAAGCGCCTATAGGTAGAGGTCGTGGTCAGAATGTGCGTTCTTTGCCTCCACAGAACTCAATGAATAGTTTTGATCAACAGAATGGTTCGTCTGGTAGGACAGCTCAGTACTACATGGACGATTACTACGTCGAAGGCGAGGAAGTGGATGGTAATGATTGCTAGGACAGCCATGGACAAAGAGAGGGAGTTGTTTCAGTTCCAGTAGATCAGAGTGGACCTTATGTTGAAGTGATTGCATCAGGTGTGTCAGAGCCTTTTCTGTTAGATACTGGTGCTACGAAGAGTTCTATAATGCACTCTAAACTCCCTGGCGCACCTTTGTCTGGCTTGAAGAATGTTTCAGTAGGTTTTTCTGGCGCCCCGGTTACGAACCCGATTTCTAGTCCTTTGTCTCTTTCTGTTGGACCTCGTAGATTTGAAGCACCCCTCATTTTGACTACAGGTTGTGGTGAGAACTAGTTGGGATTGGATTTGTTGAAGAGATTGTATGCAACGTTGTATTGTTCTCCGTCAGGAGTACATCTTACGTTGGGTGAGAGAGTGATCTCTCCGATGTATCTATCTAAAGATGGATTTCCACCTGAATTATCTTCTTTACCCGATTCATTGTGGGCTACTGGTCCGAATGATGTGGGTCTTTTGGAGATTCCGCCATATGTTGTGACATTGAAGGCGAATGCTAAGTTACCGCGCATGCCACAGTACCGTATTTCGAGTGATGGTGAGCGAGCACTTTTAGCGATCATTTATGATCTGATAGAAAAGGGTGTGATTGAGGAAACGAGAGGTAATGTGTGCAATACTCCCGTTTTGCCTGTTCTAAAAAGAACTGATTCTTCACAGCCTCCTGCATACAGGTTTGTGATTGATCTTCGCGAAGTGAACAAGATTGTTGTTCCACAGTTTCCTGTTGTGCCTGATATCACCGCTTTGTTGACTTTGATCCCGACTACAGCCACGTGGTTTTTGGTGATTGACTTGAAGAATGCTTTCTTCAGCATCCTGATTGCCGTGGAGAGTAGAGATATCTTTGGATTCTCTTTAGGAGGACGAAGTTTTCGCTTTAAGCGCGCTCCTCAAGGCTATTGCGAGAGTCCATCGATCTATAGCCAAGCTTTGAAAATGCAACTTGATCTGTTGGTTTTCCCAGATGGTGCTGCCCTTATTCAATATGTTGACGACTTGTTAGTTGCTGCCGACAATGAAGAGATTTGTAGAGAAGCTACCCTGTCGTTGTTACGCCATTTATCTGATTTTCATCACAAAGTTTCTCTCTCCAAGTTGCAATATTGTCGACAAGAAGTAACCTATTTAGGTCACCTCTTATCGAAGGAGGGAAGGAAACTGACCCCAGAAAGGATTCAAGCTATTGCGAAAATAAGCGTGCCTACGACACAGAGAGAAGTACGTGCGTTTTTGGGTATTACGTCGTACTGTAGACAGTGGATCCCTAATTTCTCGCTGTTAGCGAAACCTTTTGATAGCTCTTACTGTTAAGGATACGCCAAATCCTATTCCTTGGACTGACGAATGTCAGAAGAGCTTTTCAGAGTTGCGCGATGCGTTGTGTTCGGCTCCTGCGTTGGGTACCCCCGACTACAGTAAGCCTTTCACATTGTATGTCCATAAGAGAGAGGGATGTGCATTGTCAGTGTTGACTCAGCAGTTCGGCGATAAGCAACGTCCATGTGCTTACTTTTCGTCGACTTTGGATCCGGTAGCAAGAGCGTTGCCGAGTTGTCTGAGAGCGACAGCAGCAGCGGCTGTTTCGATTCGACAGTCTGCTGGTTTGGTTATGGACAATACCTTGATAGTAATTGTTCCACAGCAGTGGATACCTTGTTGAATCGTACCAAGACACAGCACTTAACTAGTGCTCGGTTGTCGGGTTACGAGTTGACCTTGTTAGCGAGTCATGTACACATTAAAAGATGCAACACGTTGAATCCAGCCACGTTGTTGCCAATTTCAGCTGAGACAGATAATGTTGAAGAACAGCATGACTGTTTCCTTAGAACTGAGGAAGAAACGAAAGGGAGGATAGACCTTAGGGATACTCCTCTTCCAGAATGTGATGATACTTTGTGGGTTGATGGTTCGTGCTTTAAGCTGGCGAATGGTGATACGACTGCGGCATATGCTGTTACGACTTTGCATACGATTGTTGAAGCTGCACGTATTCCACACAATTCAGCGCAAGCAGCAGAGTTGATTGCATTAACGAGAGCATGTGTGTTGGCAAAAGGAAAACGAGTGACTGTGTATACCGACAGCCAGTATGCGTTTGGTGTGGCTCATAGTTTTGGATGTTTGTGGTGTGAACGTGGGTTTATGACTTTGCATGGAACAAAGATCCAGCATGGTCAGTTGGTGAATGAACTTCTTGAATCACTTACTCTGCCATTACAAGTAGCGATTGTGAAATGCAGTGCCCATAAGAAAGTTACGGATGATGTTGGTCGTGGAAATGCGTTTGCGGACGAAGTTGCGAAAGAAACTGCGAGAAATGTGATGAGCCGAATGTATGTTGCAAGTCCAGTGAGATGGGTTCCAGAGTAAAGTATGTGTGAAGATACGATTGAGAGTGTGAAATCCATCCAAGCTGAAGCTACAGAGAGAGAGTTGAATGAATGGAGAGAAAGTAAGGGTAGATTGGATTCGAATCGTTGTTGGACTGATTTGTCTGAGCATCAAAGATGGTTGTTGCCCGATGCGTATGTGCTTCCAGTCGTTACAATGGCTCATGGATTGGCACATATCAGCGTGAAAGGGATTTGTAAGTTGTTGGCTCCGGTTTAGCAGAATGCTGGAATTCCCAAATGTGCAGAGAATCTGGTCAAGAACTGTATGGTGTGTCTGATGTACAATCCTGGTAAGGATATCCAACCCCAGCTGGTCATTTTGCTCCTCCTACGTATCCGTTCGAGGCTTTGCAGCTAGATTTCATCCACATGGAGAGGTGCAACAACCTGAAATATGTCTTGGTGGTTGTTTGCTCCTTTTCTAGATGGGTGGAAGCTTATCCTTTGAAGGACAATACTGCCTTGTCCACAGCGAAAGCCCTAATCAAAGAGTTTTTCCCTAGGTTCGGTTTGCCGAGAATTATCTGGAGTGACAATGGGAGTGAATTTATGGGTCAAGTGATGAAGAGAGTATGTGAGGGATTAGGAATTAGGCAGAAGTTCCACACTGCAAATCACCCCCAATCAGCTGGTTTAGTTGAGTGCTATAATGGCACTCTGAAATTAAAATTAGCCAAAATTCAAGCAAGCTCTGGTTTGCAATGGCCAGATGCTTTGCCCTTAGCCCTTTTGTCCACAAGAATGACTGTGCATTCACGAATGAGTTTGAGTCCGTATGAGGTTGTGTTTGGTCGGCCGGCGAACATTTGGGGCGTACCAAGACCAACAAAGTTCAGTGATCTCGAATACCCTGTGTTACTTGATTACTTGCACGAACTGACGGCTAAACTGCGTGTCTTACATCAACAGGTTCACGATAGTCTGCCACAGGCTTCCAAAGATTAAGGCCACGCCATTGAACCCGGCGCTTGGGTTTTCGTGAAGAATTTTTAGCGGAGCAAGAACGAGCAGCCTCGTTGGACAGGACCGCACCTGGTCCTACTATCTCCACGTTCTGCAGTTCGAGTGCAAGGCAAGAAAAACTGGATCCACGGCGTACACTGCAAACGGGCTCCGTTGCCCTTACCGTACGACCGGTGGTTCCAAAAGGGACTTCCAGACTCTGAGACTGAAACTGTGCCACGGTTTTTGCCATTTAGCGATGCCCATTTGATTGGAAGGAACACGGAGAAAGAAAGTGACGATCTTCTGCAAAAAGCTGTGCCTCCTTTGAATCGATTGAACATTACCGAGCCTGAACTCTTGTTTAAAGAACAGACATTGCCTGGAAAAGACCGTTATAATTTACGATCGAGAGTCATGGACAAATAAAAAAAAATAAAGTTTTTGTGATTTTTCTGTTTACAGGTTAACTCTCCTCCGAGGAACTACTCATTTTTGCTTTTCGAACCGCCATCCGGGTTCAGCTGTAGGGTCGCGGTTGCCGAAGTCTTTGGAGTGCAAGCCTGCGACACTAGGTCAGAGGTTCTGGTTGGCCTAAGGGAGTTGCCCTGGGTTGACAGAGGCATTCCTTAGCATAGAACACACTACTACCGTGAGCAGCATATTTAGTGAGGATGGAGTTTTTCGAGTTGGAGAGACCTGTAGAGATAATGAATTTTAAAAGCAAGATACACAAACTGGTCATCCGGAAAAGATTTTTAATATTGTGCTTATTTATGCTACTGGGTTTAACGATATTTTTAATTGGTTATGTGACATTCTCTTTTAAAGTGACGTTTATTCCCACTGTGCAACCTACACCAACACCTACTATTTCTTCTCATTCTTTTCACCCTTTGCCCGAACATGAAATAGTTAGACGATTGGAATTTGCCAACAATTCTTTTATTCAACTTTTGTACCAACACCAGTTAGTTATGAACACAACTAATTATTGGATTTTTGGCCTAATGCCCCATACGACTGGTAAAGGTATTCCGTACTTGGTTTTGCCTTTCAGCCTTAATGGTTCTATTTGGGCATATAGAACGATGTTCCTCTATGCTCACAGTGTCTATCCCCTACATTCATCGAAGGACAATCCGAAGAATAGTGCTTTAGCTAGAGGCATAGTCGACATGGTTAAGGGGACTAATGCAATTGAGACTATTCCGAAGGATGAGAGACAACCATATAGTGGTTGGGACGTTACTGGATATGGAGTTAGTCTGAGTGTTAACCAGCAAGCGAAAAGTTCTCCACCGATTTGGATAGTGCCCCATCAGGGTCGCTATTGTCTGCAGGGTAATGGCAAGAATCCGAGAGCTCAGGGAAGAGTGTCTGCACTGAGACCTATGTTTTTACGTCTCAGACTTCCCCAACGTTTCTAGCCGCTAAGGGTACTTATTTTGTTTGCTACGAAGAAGCGTATACAGGGTTGCCCCCTGACTTTTCGGGCACATGTTTTGTTTCGTTCCTGTTGCCTCCCACTTTTACAGCTGCGGCAGATTAGCATAAGACGAGAGTTGCTAGAGGTGTCTTCAGTCAGGAAGATACCGCAGGGCAAGAGTTGGGAGATTTATTTAAGGGTTTTCTGCCGTTCTGGGGACCGATGGCAAACAGCAGGAACATTCGCCAGTTGACGAGAGTGGTTGAGTCCACCATAGTGGAAACTGCTGGTGCCGTTAGTAACTTGACTGCTGAGCTCCAGTCGGATAGACTTATGACACTTCAGAATAGAGTTGCTCTTGATGTCATACTTGCAGACCGAGGTGGAGTATGTAAACTGATTCAATCGAGCTGCTGAGTTTTCATTCCAGACAATGCTCCGTCAGTCTTCCAGGCCATTTCCAAGTTACATAAGATCTCCGATTCTGTCCATATAGACAAAGGAGATTGGTCATTGATGGGATGGTTCTGGGGATTGATATCCACTTGGGGATAAAAGATTCTGATGGTCATTGGGATGGATTTAGCTATCCTTTTCCTGTTCTGTCTCTGTGTACAGTGTGCTCCTGCTATTTGTGTCCACTACTACTTTGTGTGCAAAGAGACCTGTCCAGAGAGAGGTACTAAGTACTAGGATGATGCTACAGCAACATATCGATGATCTGATGATGATAGACCTAGATTCAGATTGACATGGGTTTAGGTTTGTTGCCTATGTAAGGGCAAAAGGAGGATCTGTAGTTCCGTGGTTCGAGGGTCCGTGGTTCGGAGATTCCGAACCCGTTCAATAAAGGTCGTCGGAAATAGACGATTTTGGTGTCAGCGGACCGCAAATCATGAATGCGGTATGTACAAGTGTTTTCGCATTATTCGATCAATGAGAACACTACGTATCCAGGGATTGCGTTTGAACCTTCGGGTTCCATTTTGTGAACAGCAGCCATTTTGTGTGGTTGCCCTCACATAGGCCGATGACTGCGGCCAAACGAGTCCTTGGGACACGTACATCTTAGCTGACTCCTGAGTGACCTGGCCGAACTGACTCCCTTGCCCGAGGCTAACCTCGCTGAGCCAGTTCTTTGTCAAACAGCTGGTCAGATAAAGATCAAAGAGCAGGACATGTCGAGTTTACAGTACACTGCACCCACCTTTCTATCTTGTTTCCAATCTGTTTCTGCTCCTTCCTTTACGACATAATCACTGATTTGGGTTGAGGTTTTATGATGGGTTTGTCCGGCCTGATCGAACAGGATATGGGAATGTGCTTGGTAATTTCTGGTGGGATGGACAACGGAAAATGGGATTGTCGTCATGAGCTACTTTTGAAATGTCACATTGTCATTAGTTGGTTTGTAAGTAATTGATGCTACTTTGGAATGTGATTTTTGGCATAAAAGACCATGCTCCGCTCATTGAATTTGTGCAGTCTCTAGCGAACCACTCGTTTGTGCTTCGTAGACCTCTGTTCCTGGTTGCAGCCAATAAACTTTGGTCTTTGACGTCATCAACAAGTGTCCCGTGTCTCTGTTTGCCGAGGCAGGGGAACTCGAAGACATCGGGCGTTTTCCCTGGCGCCGCTGGGTTCTAAAACCCGGTTCTTCAATTGGCGCCCAACGTAGGGCGACTTCAGCGGTACCGGTCCAAGCCCGAAGATCGTGGAGAGCTTTGTGTGGAAATTCTGGAGGAAGGCCTGCCACTTCATCGACCCCTGTATGTCGTCGTGGTCCGAAAGTCTTTGCTGCGAGGTTCCCTGCTTTCCGATGGCTACGAAGGACTGCTGCCCTGACTGTCGCCCTGTCTTGGAGCCATAGACGTTTGTAGAGCGAGACGCTAGACGGGTCTTCTGGTGACGCCATCGACATTTCAGTTAAGTATGAGTGGAGCGTCTCCCAGTCCTTAGTTTGTTTTGTAATCCCTTCGAGGATCGCTTTGATTTGGTACCTGCAGGCCCCAAAGCTGAGGGACTCGTGTTTTCACGAGGCTATCGTTTTTTTTTAGATTTTCCTTGAAGTTTGAAGCTAGACTAGTGAGCGAAGATGCCTGGTCTTAGCAGACTTGGAAAGATATTTGGGTGTGGTCTAGCGAACCACCCGTGTGTGCTTCGTAGACCTCTGTTCCTGGTTGCAGCCAATAAACTTTGGTCTTTGACGTCATCAAGAAGTGTCCCGTGTCTCTGTTTACCGAGGCACGGGAACTCGAAGACATCGGGCGTTTTCCCTGGTGCCGCTGGGTTCTAAAACCCGGTTCTTCAAAGGCACCAGACATTAGACAGAAGGATTTCTGAAGGCTGGGATAAGGTACCCCAGGCCCAAGGTTTCAGGGGGGTAAAAGCAACCAGGACCACCATGGTCTAGTGCAGTGTCACAAGAGAAAGCCAACAACCCTTAAACCACCAGTAGCATGGCAACCTGCAGGGGCACAATGGTTTTAGCAGGTTATACTGAACAAAAGACAAAAAATGATAAGCTAATCAGCTTAGGGGGGAGTTGCAAGAAGACGTGAGCCTCCCTGGCGGTGTGGCAGAGAAGAGGTATACTTTTGATTGGCTATGGAGACACACCAACAGGGCGGTGTGTACAATGAGGGCCGCTCACTTTGGGATGCATTACGGCAGGGTGAGTAAGCCTGACAAAAAAGGGTAGCAAACAGAGACCCCGCCAGATGGCAGGACACAAAAAGGAGACTAGCAAGGTAGTGATTTGGGGCCTAACTCCGGGGAGAGGCTACCCCCCACACACAAAGGGTCTTGGAAACCACCCGAACAATGTTTGACCCCAAAAGGGGCAAGGAAGGAGATATGCCTGCAAAACATCAGAATAACAAACTGTCAGGGTGATTTATGACTCTATGATCGGAAATGAGTTATGACAAGCAAGTGATTCATGACTGTTGGACCCAGCCCGTTGGGCAGGTTCACCCCTAGACTTTTTGCTTTTTCCTAGCCTGTTTATGGAACCTGGTGTTGGTGATTTTAGGCCTCTGCGCACTTTTTCACTGTGGTACAGTGTAAAGTGCTTGAGCTCTCTGTGAATGAGTGGTGAGTGACCTGCCCTCCCATAGGAATGAATGGGGAATATGTATGCCCATGGTAGTTCCTGATGTGTGGGGAGTGCAGGGGAGAGTTTGGTATGTATGAACTCGTGAGAATGAATGCTGCAAAATGATATATGCGGCATGACTGTGTCTAGTCTAGAAGTACTACTTTGGAAGTTGGCATATTTGTGTAAGTTGGTGCTGGCGTGTGATTGGCTGGTGAGCCTGGCCCAGAGTGCCTGGGCCTGCTTGTGGATTGACTGTCTGGTTTGAGGATGACAGGGGCTAGAGAGCCCAGGAGGTTGTCTGAAGTCAGCCCATGGATGAAAGGCAGCATCTGCTGCCAGGGAAGTGGGAGGAGATGGCACCTGATAGTGAAGGGCTGTGCCTGCCTAACTACAAAGCTGGCTCCACCTCCCGCTGGGCGACTGTCACCTCTGTCCCTGATACTGAAGGGACTTCCCTGTAACCAGTTCTGGCTGGTTCTCACACTGCCTGCTTCAAAGGACTTCAAAGGACTTCAAAGACTTTTCTGTGTATAAGAAGGGGCTGTGTCCTCTTCCAAAATGTTCTTGTTTCTAACTTGAATCTGCCAGGGGCATGCTGCTGCTGGGGCTCAGGGGAATCCCTGGGCCCTGCCCAGCTCCTGGACACCTGATGGACTTTCCCTGGGGGACCCTTTGCCTGTGGTCCCCTGCTGCAGACTACTGGGGACTTTTTGCTTGCTTTTGCCAAGGCTTATTCTAGCCTGGAAGTGCCTGGAGGACTTTGCTGTTGAGTGCGCCTGGGAGCGCTTTATTTTTAAAACCTTCTTGGTCCTTGTAGCGCTGGGGGAGTGCTGGATGTTGTCTCTAGCGCTTAAGAGCGCTTCATAGTGCTGTAGCTCTTGGAACGCGCTGTATTTGGATTATAGCGCTTAAGAGCGCTTCCACCTGGCGCCTGGAGGCGCTTCTGTATGTGGCCCGCATGTTTATTTAAATTGCGAGTGCCCACCTCGTGTAGTTTGACTTCATTTACTCTTTGGCGGCCCACGCCGTGATGCCGCTGCCCGGGCCCTGAAATCACCCTCGAGGGTCTGCTCGCAGCCACGAAGGGGCCGCGCTGTGGTTGGCTGCGACCGGAGGCTGAGTGAGAAGAGCCGCGACGGGATTGGCCATGGAAGCGTAGCGTCATCAACGAGGCCGCGCTGCCATTGGTTGGCGGCCTCGCGTGACGAGGGGCTCGTCGCAGGAGTCGCGACGTGATTGGCTGGTCCGGCGAGGAGCTGTGACCTCATCAGGGGGCTCGCCCCAAACGCCGCAACAGGATTGGTCCCCGTTCTTGGGACAGCAGAATGGCCGAGTGATCACCGCCGGGCCCGGGAAGAGGAGAAGTCGCGTGGCCGCTGCTGAGGGCTCCCGGGTGTCGACGGAGCCCCGGCGAGAGAGAGGAAGGCCAGCGCAAGGCTCCCCGAATGGAGGGAGAGCCTCGAGTGCAGAGAGCCCCCGCTCGCCGGCAACCGGTGAGTGGGGCAGAAGAGAGGAGGGGCGCCGGGACACGTTGTCGGTGTCCGCCCCTCCCGAAGCGAGAGCTCGCGCTCCTTGTTCGTGGGGGGCCACGAGAGCTTCAAGGGCGGCCCCAGCTGGCAGTGGGTCGCCCCAACATGTGTGAGCCCAGAAAGGCTTAGAGGGGCCCTAATTTGTTTAAGAGCCGGTTTGGCTCCAGGGAGGGCCACATTAGATAGAGGGGGCGTCGGGGCACATTGCCGGTGCCCGCCCCCTCCTGCGACCGAGTGTGAGGGTTAGAGCCTGTTGAGGCTCAGAGAGGCCATTTTCAGGACATCGAGCCCCAGAGGGGGGCTCCAACGACCCCATATTTCTTTGAAGAGCCTGTTAGGCTCAAGGGGCATTGTTGTGGCCAGAGCCTGAGAGCTCCAACGCTTTGGGGGCATGTTTTGCTGTAGAGCCTGTGTGGCTCAGGTGGCGCAGATTTGTTCTAGGGGCTACTGAGAGCCCTGCCACAGCTTTTTGATCCCAGCTGCCCAGCACTTTGTGGGCAGCTGCCACGTTTAGGCTTTTGGTACTTTTGGACTGGCGCTGCATGGCAGCGCGCCCTGACATTGGACACAGGGCATCCTTGCCCCATCAAGGCCAGTTGACCTAGGGACTGCCACAGGTAGTGGCTTATGTAGTGTTGGCGCAATGTGATTTCTATGCTTTTTAATAGTCATTGCTAATGTGAGTTTTTGCGCTATTGATTTATTATGCACCTCTGAATGTGTTATTGCATCATGTGTCTTTTCTTTCCCTTATTACTCCTCTGAATGTAGGTTGGTGCATCATGAGTAATGTGTTCTTTCTTAGACCCCTAAACGCTGTGTGATACTTAGGTGGTTGTCTTTATTACTCCTCTGAATGTAGGTTATTGCATCACGGGTAATGTGTTCTTTTCCTAGACCCCTAAACGCTGAGTGATACTTAGGTGGTTGTCTTTTCTACTCCTTTGAATATAGGTTTATTGCATCATGAGTAATGTATTCTTTCTTAGACCCCTAAATGCTGTGTGATACTTAGGTGGTTCTTCTTTTTTTAGTACAGATGGTCCTAGTAAGGTCCTGGTTCCTGTTACCAGTGGATACTGGTTGAGATCTTTGTGATTACCATTTTATGTTTATTATTCTTTATTCTAGAAGTGCTATATCTGAATCTGACAGTGGCCCATGTGGCCCTGTCTTGTAAATAATCCCATGTGGATCTTGCCCGTGCCAGTTGGCACAATGAATATGTGTGATTTTATCTGATATGTGTTTTTACAATACAAAAGTTATTTTTATAATAACCTTGTGTGGAGTCTCTTTTGTGGTGTGCCTAGTATGTTGTTGCTGTTGTGCGCTGGCGCAAATGCTTTACACATTGCCTCCGAGTTTAGCCTTACTGCTTGTGCCAAGCTACCAAGGGGGTGAGCAGGGGTTATCTTGGCGTGTGACTTCCTTGCCCTGACTAGAATGGTGGTTTCTGCCTGGCTTTGGCGTCAGCCTTAGCCTACCAGAAATAGCCAGTTCTAACATTGTTGGTCAGCGGTGCGGATTTGGACTTGTGTTTGCGCAGTGCCATTGCGACAACTAACTACATTACAAAACACTACAATTGTTTTTTTCAGATAGTCACATGTTTGGGATTATTGTTTTTGATTTTTTTCCTCAAGCGTGTCATTTTCAAATGTGTTTCTGCACTTTATGTTTAGTGGCAGATGAGAGAAATTGACAGGGCGGGACGCCAGTAGAGGGGGAGGTTCCCATAGCTTAGGAATCCCTTGCTGGGTCCAGTGTCCAATCCCAAATCCTGTCCCTGTGTGGGGAGATGGAAGAGAGGGAGTGTGAGGAGAAATGACTAGCTCAGGAGGGTGGTTGTTCCCTGAGTGTAGTGTGTGTGTCTGGATTCCCCAGTGTGGTAGGATCCAGTGGTGGCAGCTTAAAAGTGTCCAGTGCGTGTGAAGTCCCATTCCCAGTTCCCAGAGTATGGTGCCTGGTGCTCAGTAAGAGGGTGACAGGTTGTGAGTCAAAGGCAGTAAGGAACTGTCTCACCAGTCTGGAGGGGGAGCGTGTGGATGAGTGGTGTCTTGAACTGGAGGAGTTGGTGTGAGTTTTTTTTTAAGGAGCTTGCAGGTGAGGTGTACCTCTGGTGGTGTGCAGGAGGTCCTGCAGAGGCACTGGACAAGAAGGTGGATGTCTGGCGGTGTGCTAGATGTCTTGCAGAGGCATTAGGAGGTGATTCTAAAAGGAGTGGCTTGTGTATCTGATGATCCTGTGAAGGGGAAGAGGTTCCTGTGTAACCCAGCTAGGTCCCAGTAGTACGGTAGGGGTGTAGGGGCTCACGTCCTGTCTCAGTGGAGGCGGAGTGAGTGTGGGACGGTGTGTCCCACGTTGGCCTGAAACCCTATCTCAGGGCCTGGAGGGTTCCCTAAGGGAGCGCCAGGTCAGGGGTCTAAGCTGTACATAGGTCATTTGAGGAGGATCTTCCTGTGTCTAGAGGATGGGGAGTGTCTGTAACCAGAACTCCGGTGGTCCTAGTGCTGGGCAGTACCGCTCCTAGTGGAGGGTGCAGAAGTCCTGGCTCGCTGAGCATTTGACCGTCTAGAGTGCTTGACCATTTGTTGGGCCTCTGGAGGATGTTTCCCGAGGAGGGGGGAAAGCCGGGTTGGGGTTGTGGTCTGACCTGGAAGCAGTACTGGAGGAGAGTGTGTCGCTGATACGCCGCTGGCGTGTGCTCTGTCTAGCCTGAGACTTACTGGAACTGGAAGGGGGTGCAGAGGGATGGTGTCCTTACTTCTGAACCCGGTGTAACCTGAGGGTTTAGATCTTAGGTTGGGAGATTAGCAAACTTCTAGGTCAAGAGGAATCTCTGCCAAAGTGGATCAGCTGAAGAGACTGAGGGGGTTGCCCTTGCTGTGTGTTCTGGGGCTCACCTGCAGTTTGTTGTTTCCACTAAGGTAGAGGAAAGGGGACTTTGCTGTGCGCTGTGTCCCCCCACCTGCTTGAAGAGGGACTGTGCTGTGTGCTTTGTACCTCAGAAGTGGAATCGTTTCCAGGTGGTAGACCAGTGATGGAGTGAGGTCCTGATCTGGTAGAATTGTGTTCTGGTGAGTGCTTCTCTGTGAGGGTGCGGAAACCCAGAAGTAGAGGTAGGGTGGGGCATTCTTGCCCGTGACCTCTGGTCAGCCTGGGGGTGTGGACCCTAGGTTGTTGAATCAGTGGTAGTTGTAGCTACACTGAGAGAGAGAGTGGAGAATGGCTGATGTATGCCAGGGGTTACTACTCCCGCTCTGTGGATTAGTTAGGACCTGTGATTTGGATGGCCTATGGCCTGGTCCTGGATGTGGATGACTAGGGAGTACCAGTGTGGTATCCTAGTTGTGTCAGAGAGTTATTGTTTGGAGGTAACCAGGTGGGTTCAGAGTGGCGTAAAACCGGAAGGTGTCCCTGCTGTGCGGGTCCGTGTCCGTGTTTTGTCGCCCAAAGCAAGGAAGCCCATCAGTGGAGTGATTGGTCTACACTGTGTTTTGGCTGAAAGGGGTTTTGTGTTGGACCCGGCCCGTTGGGCAGGTTCACCCCTAGACTTTTTGCTTTTTCCTAGCCTGTTTATGGAACCGGGTGTTGGTGATTTTAGGCCTCTGCGCACTTTTTCACTGTGGTACAGTGTAAAGTGCTTGAGCTCTCTGTGAATGAGTGGTGAGTGACCTGCCCTCCCATAGGAATGAATGGGGAATATGTATGCCCATGGTAGTTCCTGATGTGTGGGGAGTGCAGGGGCGAGTTTGGTATGTATGAACTCGTGAGAATGAATGCTGCAAAATGATATATGCGGCATGACTGTGTCTAGTCTAGAAGTACTACTTTTGGAAGTTGGCATATTTGTGTAAGTTGGTGCTGGCGTGTGATTGGCTGGTGAGCCTGGCCCAGAGTGCCTGGGCCTGCTTGTGGATTGACTGTCTGGTTTGAGGATGACAGGGGCTAGAGAGCCCAGGAGGTTGTCTGAAGTCAGCCCATGGATGAAAGGCAGCATCTGCTGCCAGGGAAGTGGGAGGAGATGGCACCTGATAGTGAAGGGCTGTGCCTGCCTAACTACAAAGCTGGCTCCACCTCCCGCTGGGCGACTGTCACCTCTGTCCCTGATACTGAAGGGACTTCCCTGTAACCAGTTCTGGCTGGTTCTCACACTGCCTGCTTCAAAGGACTTCAAAGGACTTCAAAGACTTTTCTGTGTATAAGAAGGGGCTGTGTCCCCTTCCAAAATGTTCTTGTTTCTAACTTGAATCTGCCAGGGGCATGCTGCTGCTGGGGCTCAGGGGAATCCCTGGGCCCTGCCCAGCTCCTGGACACCTGATGGACTTTCCCTGGGGGACCCTTTGCCTGTGGTCCCCTGCTGCAGACTACTGGGGACTTTTTGCTTGCTTTTGCCAAGGCTTATTCTAGCCTGGAAGTGCCTGGAGGACTTTGCTGCTGAGTGCGCCTGGGAGCGCTTTCTTTTTAAAACCTTCTTGGTCCTTGTAGCGCTGGGGGAGTGCTGGATGTTGTCTCTAGCGCTTAAGAGCGCTTCATATTGCTGTAGCGCTTGGAACGCACTGTATTTGGATTATAGCGCTTAAGAGCGCTTCCACCTGGCGCCTGGAGGCGCTTCTGTATGTGGCCCGCATGTTTATTTAAATTGCGAGTGCCCACCTCATGTAGTTTGACTTCATTTACTCTTCGGCGGCCCACGCCGTGATTGCCGCTGCCCGGGCCCTGAAATCACTCTCGAGGGTCTGCTCGCAGCCACGATGGGGCCGCGCTGTGGTTGGCTGCCACCGGAGGCTGAGTGAGAAGAGCCGCGACGGGATTGGCCATGGAAGCGTAGCGTCATCAACGAGGCCGCGCTGCCATTGGTTGGCGGCCTCGCGTCACGAGGGGCTCGTCGCAGGAGTCGCGACGTGATTGGCTTGTCCGGCGAGGAGCTGTGACCTCATCAGGGGGCTCGCCCCAAACGCCGCAACAGGATTGGTCCCCGTCCTTGGGACCGCAGAATGGCCGAGTGATCACCGCCGGGCCCGGGAAGAGGAGAAGTCGTGTGGCCGCTGCTGGGGGCTCCCGGGTGTTGAGGGAGCCCCGGCGAGAGAGAGGAAGGCCAGCGCGAGGCTCCCCGAATGGAGGGAGAGCCTCGAGTGCAGAGAGCCCCCGCTCGCTGGCAACCGGTGAGTGGGGCAGAAGAGAGGAGGGGCGCCGGGACACGTTGTCGGTGTCCGCCCCTCCCGAAGCGCAAGCTCGCGCTCCTTGTTCGTGGGGGGCCTCGAGAGCTTCAAGGGCGGCCCCAGCTGGCAGTGGGTCGCCACAACATGTGTGAGCCCAGAAAGGCTCAGAGGGGCCCTAATTTGTTTAAGAGCCGGTTTGGCTCCAGGTAGGGCCACATTAGATAGAGGGGGCGTCGGGGCACATTGCCGGTGCCCGCCCCCTCCTGCCACCGAGTGTGAGGGTTAGAGCCTGTTGAGGCTCAGAGGGGCCATTTTCAGGACATCGAGCCCCAGAGGGGGGCTCCAACGACCCCATATTTCTTTGAAGAGCCTGTTAGGCTCAAGGGGCATTGTTGTGGCCAGAGCCTGAGAGCTCCAACGCTTTGGGGGCATGTTTTGCTGTAGAGCCTGTACGGCTCAGGTGGCGCAGATTTGTTCTAGGGGCTACTGAGAGCCCTGCCACAGCTTTTTGATCCCAGCTGCCCAGCACTTTGTGGGCAGCTGCCACGTTTAGGCTTTTGGTACTTTTGGACTGGCGCTGCATGGCAGCGCGCCCTGATATTGGACACAGGGCATCCTTGCCCCATCAAGGCCAGTTGGCCTAGGGACTGCCACAGGTAGTGGCTTATGTAGTGTTGGCGCAATGTGATTTCTATGCTTTTTAATAGTTATTGCTAATGTGAGTTTTTGCGCTATTGATTTATTATGCACCTCTGAATGTGTTATTGCATCATGTGTCTTTTCTTTCCCTTATTACTCCTCTGAATGTAGGTTGGTGCATCATGAGTAATGTGTTCTTTCTTAGACCCCTAAACGCTGTGTGATACTTAGGTGGTTGTCTTTATTACTCCTCTGAATGTAGGTTATTGCATCATGGGTAATGTGTTCTTTTCCTAGACCCCTAAACGCTGAGTGATACTTAGGTGGTTGTCTTTTCTACTCCTCTGAATGTAGGTTTATTGCATCGTGAGTAATGTATTCTTTCTTAGACCCCTAAATGCTGTGTGATACTTAGGTGGTTCTTCTTTTTTAAGTACAGGTGGTCCTAGTAAGGTCCTGGTTCCTGTTACCAGTGGATACTGGTTGTGATCTTTGTGATTACCATTTTATGTTTATTATTCTTTATTCTAGAAGTGCTATATCTGAATCTGACAGTGGCCCATGTGGCCCTTTCTTGTGAATAATCCCATGTGGATCTTGCCCGTGCCAGTTGGCACCATGTATATGTGTGATTTTATCTGATGTGTTTTTACAATACAAAAGTTATTTTTATAATAACCTTCTGTGGAGTCTCTTTAGTGGTGTGCCTAGTATGTTGTTGCTGTTGTGCGCTGGCGCAAATGCTTTACACATTGCCTCCGAGTTTAGCCTTACTGCTTGTGCCAAGCTACCAAGGGGGTGAGCAGGGGTTATCTTGGCGTGTGACTTCCTTGCCCTGACTAGAATGGTGGTTTCTGCCTGGCTTTGGCGTCAGCCTTAGCCTACCAGAAAAAGCCAGTTCTAACAATGACCAACGGATGATTTATGGCAAATGATTTATGACCGATAATGGGAATAATTCATGACCCCATTTTCTGATTGTGCATGACACAAATGATTTACGATCCACAGATGATTTATGACACATGATTTATGACGATCACCCAAATGATTTATGACACCTGATTTATGATGTAATGATTTATGATCCTTGCCATAAAAGTATGTCCAGGAGATTACAAAATGACGATGTCTTGTCGGCTAATAAAACTGCGGCCAACAACGACCACAAAAAATACAACAACTGCTGGCTGTACTTTTGCATTACATTCGGGAATGGGCACAGTGCGAATGTTATGTGCCATCTCAGTGCTTTAAAGTTACCAAATGGAAAAGTGGTGGGGAAGCGTCGGGGGGAATTAAAATGCCAAAAACCACAAAAAGAAGAACTTACCTGCTGTCTGCCTCATCAACGCTCTTCTTCTCCTCTGGCTCCTCTACAGCACAGGCTGAGGGTCCCAGACTCCCCTATGGCCAATCCAGATGCCGCTCTCATGCTGCTTGCAGCATGACAGAAGCACCAGGATTCGCCTGAGTGGGCTGGATTCACGCGCCCACAGGGACTTGGAGCCTGTGCCTGCTGTCTGCAACCCGGCAATGCAGCTCGGGTTGGAAATATCTCAGTGCGCATGTCGGTTTGGTCTTCCTAAGATGACCGCTTAAACCCACATGCACACTTGCAGTAGTGCCCAGCAGGCCTCCTCCATGCCTGTCATCACGACCCGGCCCATGAAGAAAAATTAAATAATAATAAACCTGTTTTATTATTCGTTTATTTTCCAAGCTTCGCATCTGCTGGCGGGGGAGGGGAAACTCTCCTCCGCTATAACGGAGGACCCACCACTGTTTCTGCATTGCTGTCTCTCCCCTTCTCTCTCTTTCTGTGTGCCTGCCTGTCATCTATCTGTCTGTCTCTATCTCTCTCACTCTGCACACCACTCAGTTTCTCGCTCTTTCTTTATTTCTCTGCCAATGTGCCTTGCTTTCTGTCATCTCCCTGTCTTTCTCTCTCACCCTCTCTCCCCTCGCCTTGCCTGCCCAGGTACAAAAACATTTTAACTACAGATACATTTATAGGCATATAAAATAAAATCCCACTGCAGCCCTGGGCGCCAAGAAGACAAGGCTAATGCCCTTCTGGCACCTGCAGAGCAGCTCCTTGGCAGCCGTCACTGGCCCTACAGACAGCTCCGACCCTTTGGCAGCTGGCTGCTGTTTAAATCCCAGTAAAGGATGTCACGGCAGCGCGTGCTCCCGCGAGGCCTGGAGAGAGGGCTGACGTACGAGAGAAGAAGCTGCCCAGAAGCACTCGGGCATCTATTCTTCTGAGCCTGAGACAAGGCTGCTGCTCCGTCTGCTCTCTCCTGAGGTGTTAAACTAACACCGAGAAAAGACGGCTTTTCTCGAGAGAGACAATGTTCAAGTTTTCTTTGAGTGAGTTGTCTGCCCCTGCGTCCTCCTAACCGTGCCCACTAAATGTGGAGACATTTTAAACACAGGTTCAGTGATGATGGAATTGTGCCCTTTCTGCAGATTTTTCCCCTTTTGCTGAACCCTAGTTTTTCTGGCTATAGAACTCTGTGGCGTTTACTCCTGCTAGCCATTGATAAATTACTTGCTCTCTTCCTTTCAACATGATGACATTGGTGTACACCAGATTGACATATTTAACTTACCTATAAGTCCCTAGTATATGGTATACGCCTCATGCCTGTAAATTAACTGTCACAAGCAGACTGCAGCACCCATTGTGCCTTAAACTCCTGTGATAATATAAACAGGACTGCAGGCCTGCCATCAGTAGCCTGGCTGTGAAGCTTTTAACTGCAAATTCAACCTATCGAAATAAAGCCTCCTGACAGGCCTAATCCATTCTTTTAAATATTAAGAACTCACCCCTAAGTAGGGCTTGTGGACCAGAAGCCTGGTTATACGGTATGTAAACATAGGATATATAAACGTTTAATGTTAACCATGTCCTTAAAGTGAAACATCTCTGAAAGCTATTTTCACTGTAGCAGGGTTGGCTGTTCTACAGGAAAGCACTGGGATACAGTATTTACTTTAATAAATATCAACTCTGCCGAGACTTCTGGAACAATGGCTTTTACTCCCCCTATCGTTATTGGGTAGAGTTTCATTAATCAAAATGTCCATACTTCCGTTGCTTATATTTCTTTTTACTAATGTCGATGGATTCTTTAGGAGTGGTACACACGGGGCTGGTCCTTCTGTGGTCCTGAAGAGGAGCTGTAGGGGAAAGCTCAAAACATGTCGACCCAGTACTAGGGACATCATACTCATTACAGAAGGTCTTTCCCTAGTACTAACCCCTGATTTTAAAACATACGACTAGGAGCAGGAATAACATATTAGCTCACTAGCTAGGTATATTTAACCTATTTTTCCCACTCCACATCACTGCACCACACATATTTTCCAAAACCTAAGTGCTCCTATGTAGTTCGCAAGTCGCAGCACACCTCAATCGGCAGTGTATTGAGAGGACCCCAATAATGAAGCATGCCACCTAGGGGCTACCCTGGTGGATGAGGGGACTCTAGAAAATAATTTTTATTTCTGGAAAGAGAGTTTTTCCACACATGTTCAGTGGAATCCCTGTTCTTCCTATGGTCACGTTTCTAATTTCGGTATTCCGGATGTTGCGGAACCATGTTCTACCTTGACCACGGACTGTCATTAAAAATGTATGCTTCTTGGCACTATTTCTATAAAAAAAAATTAAACAGTGTATATCTCTGGTTCTCCTTATTGGATTTTTGTCATTTTGGTGTGATTTTGTTTTTATATATTACTCTATTTTTCTTAGTTGTTGAGGGGATGTTATTGTTTTGTACTTTGACTTTATTGCTGTTTTACTACTGTATAAATACTTTATCCATTGCTTTTAAGTTAAGCATGTCTGCTGTGTGCCACAGCTACCAGGACATTGAGCACAGCTTTATTTAGTTGCCTTAGCGGCTTACCCTGATGGAAAGTATTACTTGTGGTGGGTACTTCTCAGCTAATAACCACATTTTGTACAAAAGTAGTTAAAGATTTAAGATGTACAATGTTAAATGTAACTTTTTTTTTCTCCAATTACAGTTTGTGACTATTCAATGTGCTGGCCTCTAGCCCGTCATGGTACTGTGCAGAGACTTGCCAGTTTTAAATCTAAGGTGGCAGAAATTACCCTGTATTATACATGGTGTGACACTAGTAGTACAATTTCATAATTCTGCTTAGATTTTCTATCAGTGTCCTTTTTACAAGCAAGTATTGCAGAATTGTGTTGTTAAATTTCTTACAGAACCAAAGAAAAGTCATGTTTAATGAGCTACTTCAAATTTAAGGTATAGCTGACTGTAACTTCATGGTATTGTCTCAATGGGAAAATAGACTGTTGGTTCCCTCAGAGACAACATTGGTACAGTCTTTTTCTGGGGGCCAGCTTCTAACATGCATATATTACCCAGCAAAGGAAACCAAATTGAATCATCCCACTCGCAAAGACGTCCACTCCTTTGATTCCTCCTAACTGTGGCAGAAATCAAGCTTCACTACAGATCCCATAATGCCTTGCTTCCCATAAAAGTATGGAACCAAGGATTGCAGAAGGGACATATTTTTAATGGTTCCATGTTTAAATATCGATGTAAAAAATATTGATGAAAAAATATTGATGCAAAAATATTGATAAGAAAAATATCGACTTCCTATACTTAAACAGGTAGGTACAATAATATTGACACAAAAATATTGATGTAAAAAATATAGAAGTAAAAAATATTGATTTAAAAAAAAGAACAGGGGGGGCGTGGCCAAGATGGCGACCGGAGCGGACGTGTAGTCGGAGAGCTCCCCGTCCCGATCCTCCTTCTGTGCCCCTTGCGCATAGCTGAGCCCCCCACGGACCTGGCGAGTGACAGCCCTATGTCCGCGGCCCAGCGACGACCCGGCGGAGGTCAGAAGGAACCCTGTGCTCCGTCCCGGGAGCAGCGCCCAGAACAGACCGGAGAGAGGCTAAGGCGGGAGTCCGGCCCGCCAACGGTGCACCAGCAGATTGCTCCGGAGCCTTGCACCGCCTGAGGCCCGGAAGAGGGCTATCTCCCAAGGGCCGCAGCCCGGCCACATCGGAGGTGGAAACAGCGTTGGGCGAGCCTGGGCCTTGTCTGCTCCGGCGAGTCGGAGGTGACTTCGCTGCAGGACGCCACTAATCTAGCCCCCGGCTTGGGCCTAGGCGGCCGAGCAACACGGAGGCGGCCCAACGCAGCAGAGCGCCTGGCTGGCGGCACAGGTGAGGAGCGGGCAGCAGGGTGACCCCCGGGGGGCTGGCTGAGCGCGCCCCAACCGGAGCTGCGGGGAGCTGTGTGGGACGTACCCGAGGTCGGCCTACCATACCATGAGTGGCTGCCACCAGGGGGTTGCAGCCTTGAGCTCCGGGAGCTGCCTGAGGCGAAACCTGAAGGCAACCAGAGAGCGAAGCAGCACAGCAGCGCTCTGTCCTTGGGGCCGTGCGACATCGGGGGGCATTAATTGAGTCCCCGGCGTGGAGCCTGTTGCAGCCTACCTCGGGGGGCATAAATGGAGTCCCCGGCGTGGGGCCTACCGCGGCCTGCTCGGCGCCGGAAGTGAGGTGCGGCTGAGGCGTGGACCCAGCGCACGCAGACGACCCGGGCGCACGCCACAAGCTGCATCTTAAGATGCCACGAGAGGCGGCGGGAGCTGCGCAGCACTTAGGGGCCTGGCGGCCGTGGCCCGACTGGTGAAGCTGAGCGAGGAGTGGAGGCCCTAAGTGGCGGGCTGGCAGCAGCGTGAATTGGAGCCGGGGGAGGCACGCATGGAGTAAGAGAGGTGGACTGCGGGGAGGCCTGCGGGCGGTCAGGGAGCGAAGCGACAGTGAGGAGAGGGGCGGTCCGGCCCCTGGAGACCACACCAGATTCGGGGGGCAGGAATCGAGCCCTCGGCGCAAGTCCTGGAGGAGCCTACCTATGCACGACGAGAGGTCCAATCCAGCAGTGGAAACCATGTGTGGAGACACCGGACGCGCCAAGAGCGGCCCGCGGAGCCTCGGGCCGGGCAGTGAAGAGCACCATGTCGAGCCGCAAGGGAGGACGGACGATTACCGACATGCTGACCAAGGGCACCCCCAAGGGGGCAAAGAGCCCGGAGCAAAGCCCGGCCCCGGAGCAACCTAAGACACACTCAGAGGGGGAGATCCCCATCACGAGGGCCTTCATGGAAACGCTTTTCAGTACACTAAGGGAGGAGTTCCAAACCCTTAAACAGGAAATGGCAGGGGAACATTAGGAGCCCAGGCGCAACGTCGATGGCTTGGGTGAACGCGTGGCGGTTGTGGAGGAATCGATGAGCAATAGAAGTGGTGAGATCGAACTCCAGCAACAGGAAATCATCCGGCTCCAGGACCAACACACAGGCCTACAGGCACACAACGAGCACCTCGAGAACCGCTACCGTCGCAATAACATACAGGTCCGGGGAGTGCCGTCCAAATCAGAGGGGTACGATGTAGCAGCATTCCTACAGGATCTATTCCGGAGCATCTTGGGGGAGCAGGAGGACTTCGTGATCCGGATAGATCGAGCACACCGGGTGGGCATGGCCGCCTGACATCCTGGCCTTCCTGCCTGACTACCCTCTGAAGGAACGCATTCTTCAAATGGCACAGCAGAAACAGCGCCTCCAGTTTCGTGGCCACTCCGTGGCGTTGTATCAGGACTTATCGGCCATCACGCCTCAGAAGAGGAGGTTGTTCAAAGTGGCCACGGCCTTCTTGAGAGACAAGGGCATCCCTTACTACTGGGGCCACCCCTTTAGACTTATCTTTAAATGGGAAGGGGTCCTCCGGCAACTTCGATCTCTCCAGGACACTTGTGAGCTGCTGGGCATCACCCTAGAGGCGGAGGATAGTGAGGATAACTCATCCAGGCGGTCCTCCCCAGCGCCCTTCCAGAACAGACCCGTGGATGGCTGGCAGCGGGTGAGACGTAGGCGGACCCACAAGAATGTCCGCAAGCCAGACCCCGAGGCCATAACTCAAGAGCACGCGGTTGCAGTCCAAATGGTCGCCATGGACACCTCCACGGAGCTGTAATATGCTTAAATTGGGGGATGCGAATGAATGCCTTCACACACCAGGGGGTCTGGGGGGACGGGACGGGGGGCGGTTGGGGTAGCCTCGACTGCACGCCTTTCCCCTTTCGATCTGATAACCTTACCACAGGTCCAGCGGGACTGTTGACTGGACCTGGGACAATATTCACTGTTGACTCACTCAAAGTTGGGGTAGGAGTAAGGGTGGGGGGAATGCGGGAGGGGGGAATGGGAGTTCGGGAACTGAGGGAGTTGTGGGGGGAGAGGGAAGGGAGGGTTCTCCTTGTCCATGGGAGTTTAAATCCGCAATCCAGATCCATAGGCCGATCCTCGCCAAACGGGGGAAGGCCCACCACGAGCGTCCGCGAGACAGATGCCGCGCTTAGCTAACCCTGCGATCCACTCACAATGACACATCCCTTGACAATTCTCTCACTTAACGTGAGAGGACTTAACAACCCGGTCATGCGCAAAGCAGTGCTATCCTTACTGGAACACTCGAAGGCAGACATCTGCCTCTTGCAAGAAACCCATTTGGTACCTAAAGATCACCACAGACTAAAGTCCCGATCCTTTCCCTGGCAGTTTTTCTCGTCCGCCCATAAAAAAGTAGCAAGAGTAGATAGTGGTGGCCAAATCCTTTGGGGGGAGGGTCCTGAAGAAGGAGGCTGAGATTAGAGGGAGGTTGCTTGTCCATCGCTTCCAAGTAGCGGGCCAAACGCTGCTGGTGGGCACTGTATACGCCCCCAACGAAGGTCAGGAGAAATTTTTGCACACTGCCCTAGAAGCAGCCACGCCCACTACACACCCACACTTACTACTCGGAGGTGACCTCAATCTTGTGTTTCACAACACTGCAGACCGCTCTGGCCAGAGGTTCGGACAGGTAGGAGCGCTGTCGACATCGGGGCGCACGCACATTTCAGATTTAGATCTCGTTGATCTATGGAGACACGCTCACCCACACACAATGGCGTACACGTACTACTCAGCGGCCCACAAAACATAAGCGCGGCTTGATTATTTCTTGTGCTCTTCCCAACTGACCTCTCAGGCACGGGGTGTAGAGATACTCAGCCTCCTGCAGGCTCCAGCCACACTGAAACGGGTCAAAACAGCGCTCACCCAGTTTC
This sequence comes from Lissotriton vulgaris, assembly GCF_964263255.1. Lineage (NCBI taxonomy): Eukaryota > Metazoa > Chordata > Amphibia > Caudata > Salamandridae > Lissotriton > Lissotriton vulgaris. The sequence goes on from NC_141699.1 coordinate 81,211,807, forward strand.
TAACGCACAACTCCAACGAGGACACGACTAAAGCCACGCAGTGGGCAGCCCTTAAAGCGGTCCTCCGCGGTGAATTTATCTCGATAGCTACAGCTAACAATAAGGAACGTGCGCAAAAGAGAGCCGAACTCACTCAACGCGTGGCGGAATTGGAGCAGATGCATCAGCGCACCGTGGCAACACGGGCGTGGCGCCAACTCTGCACTGAAAGGCAAATGCTGGCGGCACTAGATCAAGATGTGGTGGAATACGCCGCCATGCGCCTCAAACATGTGTACTACACCGGTGGGGACCACTACGGGAAACTGCTGGCGAGCAGACTACGGGAGCAGCGCCAAAGACAGCATATACGATCCCTCCAGTCTAGCTGAGGCGCCCCCATCACTGACAACGCGGCCATCGGCGTGGCCTTCGGTGACTACTACGCCGCCCTTTACTCGGCTGACTAACTAGATCCACAGGCCTTGACTACCTGCAGGGTGAAACACTCCCCACCCTGAATGAGGCGCAGGCAGAGTTTCTCGATCGCCCCATAGGCCTTGAGGAGGTCATCTCGGCGATCTCCCGCCTTAAGTTGGGGAAATCCCCTGGTCCGGATGGCTATACTGCGGCCTTCTATAAGACCTTTTGCCCGCAAGTGGCCCCTCTGTTACGCGACCTCTTTAACACATTTGATCAGGCCGGCGCCATACCCCCCGACCTCCTGGAAGTGGCCACCTCCGTAATCCCCAAACCCGGGCGCGACCCCGCCTGCTGCAGCTCATATCGGCCAATCTCCTTGTTAAATATCGATCTGAAGCTCTATACCGGCATCATTGCAGGTCGTCTAGCGCCATATATGCAGCAACTGGTGGAGCCTGACCAAGCTGGCTTCATCCCACAAAGACAGACGAGCGACAATACCAGACGGGCTCTTCATCTCCTCGAGGCCGGGTCGCGCACTAGACCGGGCTGTATGCTTCTAACCATCGATGCAGAGAAGGCATTTGATAGGGTGCATTGGCCCTATCTAGACCTGGTCCTGCAGCGCTTTGGAGTAGGAGAGATCCTCCGTAACTGTATATTTAATTGTTATCGCCGACCTAAAGCAGCAGTTCGGGTTAATGGACATACCTCCCCGCGGTTTGAAATTGGCAGAGGGACAAGGCAGGGGTGCCCACTCTCTCCCCTCCTGTTTGCGCTCTATATGGAGCCTTTGGCACAACGGTGAGGCAACACGACCTCATTTCTGGCATTCCCTTTGGCGGGGACACACACAAGATCAGTCTATACGCGGACAATATCTTATTATCCCTGACCAACCCGATGCAATCCCTACGGGCTCTCTTTGTAGAACTCCACACCTTTGCGCTTGCGTCGGGATTCAAGATTAATGTGGCGAAATCAGAGGCCCTAAATGTATCGCTATCGCCGGAGGTCTTGGAAGACGCTAAGGCGGAGTTCGACTTGCAATGGTCAGAGACCACCATTCCTTACTTAGGGGTCCTGCTGGCGCCGACAGTGCAAGCCACTACGGAGGCCAACTACACTAGACTCAGCATGAAACTCCGAGACAACATCAGGAGGTGGAAACACCTCAATTTATCCTTGCTGGGCCGGATTGCGGCCGTCAAGATGACTCTACTGCCCCAAATTCTTTATATATTCCAGACCATCCCCCTGCGTCCACCGGCAGGGTGGCTTCAGAAGACTCAATCGGAGTTAGCACGCTTTGTCTGGAACGGTCGGCGCCCGCGGTTTAAACATGCAGTTGCCACGCTCCCTCCTGAACACGGTGGTGTAGGCGTGTCAGATCTCACGTTATACTTTCAGGCGACGCAACTGCGCACATTAGTGGAATGGCACCAACTAGAGTCAGGCAAACAGTGGCTCTTTCAAGATCAGGCTGTGGCAGGCCGCACACTGCAGGGCGTCCCATTCTTGCCGCGAGTTCACAGACCCCCCAACCTGTACGCCTCAATGATCACTAGCACGGTCCTCAATGTGTGGGACAGGGTGGCCGTGGCCCGGGGGCTCACTTCCTTTCCCTCACCGATGACTCCGATCTTCGACAACCCAGACTTCACACCTGGCCTGGACCCTAGAGCCCATGCAGCCTGGAGGGCGACTCCATGCAGAGACGTGGGACACATGTTCGACCTCAAGGGCATTCTCCCTTTCCAAAAGATGAAAGAGAACTATGGTATTCCCAAGACTGACCGCCTGCCTTACCTGCAGATCCATCACTGGGTGCTGCACCCTTCGATCCAACCCGGGTCACAGCGCCACCTCACCCCATACGAGAAGTGGCTGCTGACACGCACTTCCGACAAAAACTGATCTCAGACCTCTACCAGCACCTGCTCCTCACCAATATACATACCTACAACGCAGGGAGGGTCAGATGGGAGAGAGACTTGGGGCGTCAACTCACTAGGAAGGAATGGGAGGGGGTGTATTACAGAGCTAGGCCCTCGGCACATCACACAGGCCTCACTGAAACCATGACCAAAATTGCCACCCACTGTTATCATACACCCGAAAGGCTACATCAATGGGATCCCCGAGTTAGTGACCGCTGCTGGAGGGGCTGTGGGGAACTTGGAACGCTGGAGCACCTGCTCTGGAGCTGTGCTTGTCTCCAGCCCTACTGGGCCCCAATCCTTGATTTAATAGACCCACACCTGGACACGCGGCTACCTAGATTCCCGGCCTATGTCCTGCTAGGCCTTCCCAACACCTTGATGTACCCCCTGAAATCCTGGAGAGGGAGGCTTATTGTGCTGGCACTGGGGGCAGCAGTCCAGAATATTGTAGCTCATTGGAGGGCCGTCCAACCCCCACAACAGTCGGGCTGGCTCCATAGACTTTGGGCGATCCTCGGAATCGAGAAGCTGTCTCTGGCCAAGGCAGGGAAAGGGGCAGAATTTGCAGAGCTCTGGCGCCCGTTTCTGACCCTGCTGACTGGAGAATCACGGGAGCTAAGCTGCCCCCGCTATTTGCGACTGCTGCGCCTTGCGGACACCCCACTCCCGGAACCCAAGTCGCAGCCGCACAAACGCAAGGCCCCAGCAAGCGCTACACTGGATGGCGCACAGTAAGAAGGTGACCGACTATGGTCTCGGTACTTGCTCAAAGGACAAGGAATGGGGTGGTGGGGGTGGGTGGGTGGTTGGGAAGGGGTTGTTTTTCCTTTCTTCTGTTTTCTCAGTTTATTCTTGCTTCAAAACCAGCCCCATTTACATCTACATAGCAATCCCTATGATGCGGCCGGCCCGGTTGGGTTGTAAGCGGCTTGCTGTGTTACCTTTAGCAGTCGGTGCTCCTGATAGACAGGTATATACATTTGCACTGTCTGTGACCGCCTTGTACTTGGGCTGGCGCAGATGGCTGTATGAGATGCACTGCACTTGTTTGTTGTTCAATAAAAAAGATTTAATACTAAAAAAAGAACATAACTTAAATAAAAGAATTAAATAATATTAATATTATTAAAAAACTAAATTAAATGTAATATATATTTTAACTAATTATAACAGATAAACTTAATTTAATAAATATAAACACAAAAAAGTGTACATATACATATATTTACTTAAATACATTTTATTAACTATTCTCTTTATTTAATTTATCAACTTTTTAATTATATAAAAAAATATACATATATATAAATAATTTAAAATAAAATGAAATATTCTATATGTAATTAACCCATTAAACTATTTAAAAAAGAAATGAATGGTACAAAGCAATGTCAGAAACGCTAAGTACGCCCCTGCTGGCCATGTACATGGAGAGCCTTGAACGGGAGGCGCTGCACCTCGATCAGCGGATGGCGACCATTGTGGCGATTCCGAAGCCGGGCAAGCCGCCCACTGAGTGTGCGTCATATCGCCTGATATCGCTCCTCAAGGCAGAAGCTAAAATCCTGGCGAAACTATTGGCTACCAGGTTAATGCCACACCTCGCACAGCTGATCCACCCAGACCAATCGGGCTTTATGACGCACAGGAGTACGGCGTTAAACCTCCGTAGAGTGCATGGAGCACTGGCGCGAGCGCCGATGATGACAGAGCCGGCAGCCATCCTGTCACTGGATGCCAGGATGGCATTCGATATGGTGGAATGGCAGTATCTCTTTGCGGTGCTGACCCACATGGGCTTCGGCCCTAAATTCATTTCCTGGATATGACTCTTATATACGTGTCCGGTGGCACATGTGACGGCGAATGGCCACATTTCCCGCGAGATACCATTGGCTAGGGGGACGAGGCAGGGATGCCCACTCTCACCTCTACTGTTCGCGTTAGTCCTGGAGCCACTGACCACTGTTATTAGAACCACCCCGTTATTAAGAGGGATACGCTGGGGTGACAACTGGGAAGACAGTGTCTCCCTTTATGCTGATGACATGTTGATCTATTTGACGGAACCGGAAAAAAGTATCCCGGAGCTCCTGGCGCAGTGTAATGCACACGGGCGAGCATCTAGGTATACGATTAACTGGACGAAATCAGTGATCTATGAGCTGAAGGGTCCTTCCACAACCCTTCCCAGTGATTGCCCGCTAGCAGTAGCGGACACCTCCTTTAAATATTAGGGGATTCACATCACGCACAGCGCCGCAGACTTTTACGAACGAAATCTATTGCCACCACTTGCTCGTTTGAGGAATGATGGGAGACACTGGAAGGCCCTTCCACTGACGCTGCTGGGACGGGCGGCGCTGTTTAAAATGATGGCACTGCCACGTTTTCTTTATGTGCTTGAGAATGCACCAACCCTCGTGCCACCACGTTATTTCCAAAAAGTGACGGCTATGGTGACTGGGTTATTATGGGGCGACTGCCCAGCCCGTATAGCCCATCTGAAGCTCAATAGGAGCTGGTACGACGGTGGGATAGCCCTGCCGAATATACAACTGTACTACTGGGCGGCACAGCTTAAAGTTCTCAATCATTGGTTGCACGCCCCGCAGGACGACCAAGCCTACCTTGCAGACAGAACACAGCTGGGCACACATAGTCTGCTGGTGCCGTTATACCACAAGGGACTGGCAGCGAAACTAATGAGTCAGACTAAACACACAGTGGCATTGTGGCACAAAGCTCAGGCGACGCTTAAGTGGGGGGGAGTCATAACGAAACTCACACCCCTGTGGGACACTAAGGCATTGGGTCATCTACGACACAGCAAGGGGTTCACTCAATGGGACAATATAGGGATCTTCACAGTGGGGGACATGTGGTCAAAGGAGGGGGTGGTCCCGTTCTCGCACCTCCAGCAGCAATACCACCTGGGTCCAAACGAAACCTACTGTTATGTCCAAATTAGGCATGCACTGATGACAGCAATCACGGTGGGTACAGAAGTCCCGGAATCCTCTCCACTGGAGGATCGCCTACTTACTGATTACATGCAAACTAGCGCCACCTCCCTCACATACCATAAACTGCTGAATAATCTGCCAGACCCCTTGGACAAGCTGCGGGAGAAATGGGTGGATGAACTAGGAGATATGGATGAGACAGACTGGAACGCTGCGCTGGCGTCTCCGAAGGAGGCGGGCATTTCGGCTAGATTCCGACTGGTGCAGCATAAGATACTGCACCGGGTATACTTCACGAGGACTACACTACACAAGCTACACAGGGCAGACCACCCGTATTGTCTTAGGGGCTGCGGAGAGGAAGGTACCTTCCTGCATACATTCTGGGACTGCCCGATCATTGCCGACTACTGGCGGCAGGTAATGCGCACCATCTCCCAAACTCTAGAGGTATCTCTTACACCTGAACCTCGTATGTGCCTGCTGAGTGTGTGGAACCCAAATGACCTAACACGCCAGGGTCAATTATGGGCCGTTGTGGGTATCATGGTCGCCAAGCGGGATATAGCACAGAGATGGGGGGCGTTGGACACGCCGACTTTGGTGCAATGGTGCAGGAAAATGGATGTGCTTATGGTGATTGAACGAGCGGTGTACAAAATGAGAGCTAATCCTTGCAAGTGGAATAAGGTCTGGCTACCCTGGAATAGTTACCGGGGAAACTTGAGTGAACCATTGATGGAGGAAGACATTGACAGCTCAGAGGACGAGGAGGAGGTAGACTGATTAGCTCTAGTGAATGACTGATGACAGTGATGGGATGGGACGGTAGGAGCTGATAGATTGACCAAGCAGTTGCTTTAAGGGAACCTCAGGGTTGGGATGGGTGCTGTAACTGTCTAAACTGAACCGTCAGTGTAGATGACTGGTTGGCTGATTGTGATACTGAAGCTGTCTACCACACTATTGAGTCACAAGTTACGTTATGTTTGCAAAAATATAAAAGTGAGACGAACTTGATTTTGACAAGGAAATGATGTCGTATTCATTGCCGTTATGTTAGAATTTGCTGCCGGACCGAAGGTTGTCGGCTGAAAAGCTGTGTATCATTTATTCTAGACGATAGTTATGTGCTGCAGCCGGCCTCTGGGTTGTAGGCATCATGCTGTGTACTGTTGGCAAATATCAATAAAAGTCTTGCAAAAAAAAAAAAAAGAATAACACATACATTTAATAACAAAATAAAAACATAAGTAGTTAAAACGTTAGATAGCGAGGGGGGAAATTACTATTCCCACTCCAGTGAGTGCAACAGTAGGGAAAGCACTGGATAGCGGAGGGGTAAAATTTACTATTCCCACCCCAGTGAGTGCAACAGTAGTAAAAGCGCTGGATAGCGGAGGGGTAAAAATTACTATTCCAACTGCAATATGTGCAACAATAGGGAAAGCGTTGGATAGCGTAGGGGAAAAAATTACTATTACCCCATACAAATACTACAATTACTCCAGTGAGTGCAACAGCAGGGAAAGTGTTGGATAGCGGAGGGGTAAAAATTACTATTCTCACTCCAGTGAGTGCAACAGTAGGGAAAGCGTTGGATAACGCAGGGGTAAAAATTGCTATTCCCACGCCAGTGAGTGCAACAGTAGAGAAAGCGCTGAATAGCGGAGGGGTAAAAATTACTATTCCCACTCCAGTGAGTGCAACAGTAGAGAAAGCTCTGGATCCCAAAACAATCAAATACAAAACCATCAACATTTTAATTACATTTAATTTCCAATATTAACATAATTAATATATAAATTTAAATGTAATACTATTAACAAGGATAATAAAAAATAATTACACAATACATTTAGCAATTCCTAATTAATTAATGAAAATGAATTTATAAATATTTATTAATTAATCAATAAAAAAAATTACTTACTATCTTTCACACCATTTACACATATAAACACCACAACACACACCTACAATTAATTACACAATTACAATTAATAATTACTGATTTATTAATGGTAATTAATTTAAAATATTTAATAATTAATCAATAAAAAATGAATTACTTACCACCCTTCACACCATTTACACATATAAACACCACAACACACACCTAAAATTAATTAAACAATTAACATAATTAATTCTTAATTGAATAATTGAAATTAATTAACAGATAATTATTAAACAATTATTAATTAATCAATTAACACATTAATTATTCAATAAATTGTATATAATTAAATTACTTCTGATCCTATTCCCCCATAAACCCACAACCCGCTACAGAACTAAAAACGCAAAATTCAAATAAAAAAACACAAAATTAACTGCTACAAATTATTATTTAAATTGATATAATTAAATTACTTCCCACCTATTCCCCTATAAACCCACATCCTACTACAGGACTAAAAATGCAGAATTAAACTGAAAATAAATTAATAACTAGTAAAAATCTAAAACATATAATAAAGTGACAAACAATACTCATTAAAAACACTAAAATACATAACATTATTATTAATTCGATATTTTTGTCAACTATATTTTTGTTAACGATATTTATTACATCGATATCTTTGTAATCAATATTACCTGTCAGTCGATATTCTTGTCAACTATATTTTTGTTGTCGGTATTTCTTCCCCACGATATTTTTGCGGCGATATTAATGTCCCATGATATTTCTCCATCGATATTCCTGCTCTGCACCATTTTTAATAATAGACCTAAATTCTACAGAGTGAGCGAGTGTAGTGAGTGAAACCAACCTCTGCAGGAGATTATCTACAAAGACAGTCTGGAAGAATGGTGCCAAAAAATGAATATTGTAGCACAAATTACAAAATGTATTGACAATAAAGTGACAGATTTTACATGCAGCTCTGAAGCACTTATGAAGCATTCCAGCACTCCGATCTGTAAGGCACCGCAGCGAGACCAGCTTTCCTCCCATATGGATGCATAGTCAAGACGTTTCTATAGTGTCCCATAGCTACTTAAAGTGCTCTCCCTAAGCCGGCATCCACAATATCCCTGTATGTTATGCACCCACCTTAGGCCAGTATCCACAATGGCCCCAAAGTTAAAGTGCCTACCTTAAGCCTAAATCCATATTATCCCTGGATGTTAAGCACCTTCCCTATGCCAGTATCCACAATGTACCCATAGGTAAAGTGCCTTCCCTAAGCCAGTATCCACAGTGCCTCAGTATGTACAGCAAGCTGTCTAGGCCAGTCTCAGCTATGTGGCAGCACATAAAGTGCAATCCCCAGACACAGTTTTCAAAATGGCACTTTGTGTAAAAAGTAAAACAAACCCGGGCAATTATCCCTTATTTAATAAGTCCTCATTTGGAATACATCCGTTATTGTGTCATATGGTGCCCAAGCATATGCTTCGGCCGTGGGCCTGCATACTGTGCCTTTTTGTGCCCATATGATGGATAGGGAAAACAGAAGCACACTTGGCAAAAATGTTCAACCAGCCCCCAGCAGCAGCTGGTGTGTGGGCAGAGTGGTGAGGCAGAGCAGAGACAGACAACAAGTTTTGTGAAAACGGATTAGAATATTTTTTTTAAATAGGGAAACATAACTTACCTGCTGCCTGCCACTCTTCTGCTCCGTGTCCTCACTTCAACACAGGCTCCCAGACTCCCCTGTGGCCAAACATGATGCTGCTCTCATGCTTGAGAGCAATATCAGGATTGCTTGAGCACCATGAACTTGAGCTCCTAGACAGACTGGGAGCCTGTACTTTGCTGCCTTCAACCTGAGTTGGAGACAGTCCAGAGCACATGTTGGTTTAGCCATCCTGAGACGGCCTGCCAAACCGACATGCGCACGATGGCCCCTTCCCAAGACTTGCTCCGCCTTAGAACATGAAAAAGAAAAAGATAATAAACCCATTTTATTATTGTTTTATTTTTCACGTTTTGAGGCTGGTGGGGAGGGGGGACGCTCCTGCACCATAGCAGAGGAGCCGCCACTGGCAGCCCCGCTCCCTTCGTCTCCTCGTGCAAACCCTCTCTTTCCATCCATCCATTCTCTTTCTCTCTCCCTCCCCAGTCACTTTCTCTCTATCTTCCCCCTCCCTCTCTCCCATGAAGTCTCCCTGTGCTGACTGCCAATAACTACTGCTATAAGTGGTACTGGGAGCGGCCCTGCACTTTCAAAACCGCTGGGACCAATTCCTCAGCTTGGCTGCTGAGATAGGAACCCAGGGTTGAACTGGTCTCAAATGCATGGGTACGGTTGCTAGAGTGGGCACCAGCAGCGTAGCTTGGATGCCAGGGCTCTGGCTCAAGCAAAGAAAATGCTACCTTTGACTGCCGCTGTGGCAGTACAATACAGCAATAATCCGGGTTCAAGGAGCCATTCAACACTCTGGGCCCAGTGCCACTGCACCTGCTGCACCATTGATAGCTACACCCCTGGTAGGCGCATTCCCAGGATAAACAGCAATGGAATGTGGTAAATTATATAGTGCGCAGTAGACACAGCTGGATTATAAAGTCTATCTATGTGTTAATTTCTCTGTCACTGTTCAGTCCATGATATCCAAACCTATTCACCCATCCGTCAAACACAAAAAAAACAAGACATTGCGCACCAGTTTCAATGCAAAAGACACATATGGTTTGATTTGACAAGCATGGTCCACACATATTTGCCCAATGACTGACCCAAGCATAACAATGTTGATTTAAAATAACATTCCATATTTCTGACCTGACATTTTGTTCTTTAAATACTGGTCATCGACCTCTTTGTAACCCTTAGTAATGTAAGAAGAACATGAAATAGTATACTATTTGTAATCAATAACCAATCTGAATATATAATATTGATATTCTCCTATTGTATGCTGAGCAGAAGAATACATTGGGAAATTCCCCCAAAGTAGCACTATAGATGTGTTAGAGGAGTGAGACTGCATGAAGAGCAGGTAGGAACCAGAGACCCGCTGTGTTGGATGGAAAATTATATAAAAACACCTCCCATGTGGTCGATACTCATTTATGGAACACTCCCGGGTGTCTCATCATTGGTGCTGGTAAAAAGAAGAAAAATGTTTAAGGCGCCATCCGGTGAATGATGTCATAATACATCTCAAACCTGAGCAGACGTCATCAAACAAAAGAACCTTCTAGAACACCTATTGTTGGTGACATCAGAGTTGCAGGACGGACTACTGAGACCAACTTATTCTCTCCACTGGACCGCCCCTTTAATCCTGGGTTCTAGGTTCTAATTGATCACTTTGGGTACTAAAAGAGAACTGTGGTGCTATGATTATAGGTAGGTTGTCCGGTTTTAGGTTTAAACCTATAATAACTGATAAAACCCCACCGGAAGGGAAATAGCCCCCACCAGTGTAAACATATAAACACTGAAGAAAAACCTGCACAACCACAAACTAAATGCCACTCAAAGAAAGGAAAAGGAGAGTGAAAGAGTCATTTTTATTTCTTCCTGAAGGGGTCTATACAATGTACCTTTGTTATATCAGGTAATAGTAAGACAGACTGTTCTAACAATATTCTGTTTGAGTTTTGTTGTTTAGGGATGTCACTAAAATATTGATTATTCCTTTTTTCAGTTTTGTGGTCTTTGGTCTAAAGATACAGGGGTTAGAAGCATGTTTAAGTGTTGTTTATTTATTTTATAAACTGCAGAGAATCAGGGAAAATCAAAATCATATTTTATTTTTTGGCTACAATTGAGTCTTTCGTTGATAGGGAAAATGTAGGTCTCATAAGAATCTTTACCAATATGTACCGTTACATTTACCCACAGAGAATGAGTAAAACCCCTTGATACATCAGCCCCCTTTTCTAGTGAGTCAGTATTGATAGTAGGTGAATTGCCAAACACCCCAGACTTTAAACATTCATTGCAAGGTATGGTGACAGGTACATGTGAAAAGAGTTCAGTCACACAGCATCTGGGATACTGGTGAAAACATGACACCAGACTTTTGGAAAACATGGAAAGCAGTGTCACTTGGAATGCTGCTGCAAAAAAGTTCTTACCAAGTTCAACAAAGATTGGAGTGATTTTGTTTCTATTTGCAGTGATCCAGCTACGTATATGAAAACGTTGAGTGATGTCCTGTCACAATTGATACCTGAGCTGGAGTGCTTTCTTGTAAGAGATCCTTGCCATTTGTTAGATGGTATGCTGAAAGCATCTTTAAAATCTTCAGAGTTAATGAAGAAAGCTATTTACTTTTTTGTCCATTCTGATGCACTGTTTTGTTATGCATGGAAACTAAAATGCAAATATTTCTCATTTTGTGCTTTGTGTGGCATCAAAGAAAGAGTCACCCCAACGGTGCCACTTAGCCAGTGTTTCTCAGTCCTAGAGGCCATGAATGCTATATTATCCATGTGGCATCTTTGTACAGAACTTTTGCTGAGTAATGATGCCAAATGCAAGAAATGTGAGGATCTTTGATCACATATTGAAAGTGATTTGAAAAAAGTACACTCTACTGCATTCTTAGATTTTTACAGGAAAGCATGACTACTGTAGTGAACATAATAAAAAAATAGAGTCTGAAAACACCCATGTCTATTAAGTGTTTAGCATAATTGGTGCAGATGTGAAACATCTCCTCGAGAGTAGGCTGGGCGACACTTTTAGTGACTTTGGCACTGCAACATATTCCATGTTAGTGTGCTTGCCACTTGGTAAACAAAAGAAATGTTGAGGAGCAATTCAGGAACATTTATTTTACAATGCATGAGAAATAGCCCTTCACCAACCATGGCATTTGAAGTCAATGAAGCCTCACTGTGGTACACTGCACAAGCTATAGATCCCTTCTCTAAATGGAAATTTCCTCTGGAGTTTCAAAAGTGCTCCCTCGTATTTGACCGCTTCAATAACTCTGAGGCCATATGCACCCAGTTCAATGCACATGTTGCAGAAACGTCACAGAGAATCACAATCTTCGAGTCTGAGGTAAGATGGTGGCCACTGAGCTGGCGGTGTGAGTAGCCGACTCCTCCACTCCCGGTCAGAAGGGAAGGAAAAAAGAGTTACCCTGTGCCTAAAAGATACTATCTTGGATGAATGTTCTTGATGCTCTCTGCTGTCTCTGCTGTCGAAGATCAAATCACTGAAGGAATTTTGATGTGAGCTGAGCTTAGTGAGCTTGTTCTTTCTGGTGCCAGTGCTGGCGTTCCTGTATCGGCATCTCGAGGACCCGCCTCCCGATGGTGCATCTGTTACTGCTATTCTCCGGAACGCTGCTTGGACCGCTTCAGTCTTGGCGTTTTTTCTTCCTTCGGCTCAGATCTTCACGGGGGGGCTATTTCAGGCAGCTGGTGTGATATGCCTTTAAAACCTCCAAATTCTTTGAAACCGCCCGTTACCAGGAGTGTAAAAACGAAGACCCTGGTGACGGCGGAGAGCGTTATAGACATAGAAGCTGCAGGCCCCGTACAAGACACTCAGATAGCTGGTGAGTCAGTTACAATGCAGCAGCCATTAAGTCATAAAAGAGGTGGTGAGCGTGCCAACAAAAATAATATATTATCTCAAACTGTACCAGCTATGTTCGAGAAGCAGTCAAATAAAAACGCGTGGATTCAGCGTGTTGAAACTACAGCTTCAGAGGCAGACCCGGTCTCAGTAATTCACGGTAATAGCACAGTGACCACCATAATTCAGGAGGAATTCTCTCAAGAGGCTGTGGTTAGCCTACCTGAAACATCCGAAGGAGTGCAAATGCTGAGTCTGAACCCGAGCTTGCAGAAAAAGGCATAATGGGAACTGTAGTCTCCGGAATAGTTTCTGGTGTAACTAATATAAGTAATGAAAGTTTGGGTGGAATATCTATGACACCAGGAGCGATGCCCATTACGGAGGTAATTAAACTTCCTGGCCAAGACTTTACTGACTCACAAAAAATTACCGATAATTTTTTTTCAATGTCGGATCTCACGTCAGATAAAAGCATCAATAGAGACTGGGCTGATCATCCAGGTGATAGCAGTATGGATGAGGAATCGAGGTTTCGTGAGATTTCTCCAGGGTCAGCTATCACGGTCAAGAAACAGAGTTAGAAAAACACAGGGTGCGAAAAAAAAAATCTAGTGATCCTGTATTGGAGTCAGCTTGTCAGTCCAGATCTTTAGGAGAGCATGTACAGCGTGAGGATCGCGATCAGGAATTGACATTAACTATGATCTATCAGACGATGATGTCACATAGATCCGAGACGAAGATCGAGATTGCTCGCACTCAAGCCACCTGTCGCAAGGAACAGAACGCTGTTAGGAGTGTTACAAAAAAATGTCCTGACATCTCTACAAGGGTCTCTGAGGCCAAGACAAGAATATCTACTCTTGAGGACGAAGTTGCTGCACAGAAATTAGAACTCTCTTCTGTTAAAGCACAACAGGATGACATTAGTCTTAAACTCACAGAGTTAGAAAACCAATCTCGGAGAAATAATCTGCATGTCTTGGGGATCCCGGAAAATCTAGGGGTGTCAGACATTCTGCTGTTTTTGGCTTGGCAAGACCAGACAAGAAGCGAACTGCCAAGGGGTGTAATTTTTTTGTTAGGCCTGATTTTTGTCAGGTAACTGTATCTAAATGTTGGCATCTTAGGCAGTTGATTGCTGGATTTCAGGAAAAGGGTGCTGTAGTATACTTGCAAAACCCGGCTAATCTAAAAGTTATTGTGAAGGGTCAAACAAAATGTTTTCTTTCTGAAATTGCGGCAAAAGAATACCTAACCTCATTATGAAAAAAAATGATGAATTTAAAAGATGGTGTTTTTTTCAGTATTTGTATGTCTTATACGGAATTATCTGCAATATCAGCTTGTTAGTGATGGTTAGGCTAAGCCGGGTCACTGTCGTAGAAATCCTTTTTCTTCTGACCTTGGAAAGGAGGGGGGGGCACTCTGTGTTCCCAGGGACTGACAGTCCATGTGCCTCATGTGGTGGGTTGGAGAGGGAGGAGGGGAAGGAGTGTGGGTGGGGGGGGTGGTGAAGGGGGAGCTGTGGGGGGGTGGTGGTGGTGGGGAGGGTGCAAATCAGCAACAGTTGCTATTCAGCATGGGCTTGCTGGGGTTGGCTTTAATTTGTCTTGGAACATGAATTTATCTACTAGATACGATATGTGTATGAAACTGAAAGTCGCAATGCTGTTTTTGTTTATTCTTGACTTACAAAATGGGTAGGTAACTGAAGGTTTGCACGCTGAACGTTAACGGCCTTAATGATGCAAAAAAAAGGGAATTTTGGCCAAAATGATACAATTTTTGCAAATAGACATTCTTTGTCTACAGGAAACACATGTTGCCTGGGAAAAAAGGGATTGGCTAAAAAATATGGGTCTAGACTTTAGGGGTTTGTGTCAAAACTTTAGCAGATAAATGGTGGAGATGGGAACTGGCAGAACTTCAGATATCGCAACATAAGTTTACGATATGTACAATATACGGCCCAAATCTAGACGATTCTGAGCTGTTGAGTTTTCTGAATTAATAGCTTCAGATTAATGCCTTACCCCATGTCGACAGTCTCATTTTAAAATTCGACTCCCCTAAATCCCCCTTCATCTGTGCTCTCATATATCGCCCCCCTAACCACATGCCTCTATTCCCACAACTTTTTGGCGTACTCGTCTCACAACTAGCCATCAATCATGCCAGGATTATCATCCTGGGCGATTTAAACTACTGGTCCGCCGACTTACATGAGAGCCCCGTTTCGGTTGAATTCACGGACTGTCTACAGGGTATGAACCTTCTACAACACGTGCACCAGCCCACCCACGTGAAAGGGCATACCTTGGACCAAGTCTGGACCTCTAACCTAGAAATCACTTCACCCGTAGTTTCTCCCTGTACTTGGTCTGATCACCATTTTATCTCCTTTAACATTTCTGTTGCCCCCTTTGCCATGTCACCTCCCATTAACAATCTGCTGACTAGGAACTGGAAACGAGCCAACTTAGAAGAATTCCATGCTATTCTAACCGCTACCCCTCTCTTAGAATAAACTCAGGTCTCAGCTTCCAGTCTTGATAAATGGCTAGAAGCTGCCAGTAACAGGGCAGCTCCCCTAAGAAAAATCTCGCTCAAGCGCCCCCATGACACCCAACGTTGGTTCTCTGAAGCCCTAAAAATTGTAAAATTAGCACTTAGGCAGGCAGAACGCCGGTGGTGCAAAGCCTATGCTCCTGAGGAAAGAGCAACATATGTCACCTTACAAAAAACTACAAAGCATCCATTGTCAAGGCTAAAAAGGCCTACTTTTCCCAAAAAAATTTGAATTCCTCTACCAAGACCAAGGACATTTTCTCGATAGTCAACAAGCTTGCCCAACCTGATAGGGTCACCCAAAAATCTACTACCTCACAACCTCTATGTGACTCTCTAAATTCGTTCTTTATAGATAAGATTACTGCTATCAAACAAAATATCCCCGTCCCCACCTTTACCTCCACCCTTCCTACCACTTGCAAAAACTCTACCACGCTCGACTCTATCCCTCTGATATCAAGAGATGAATTTCTGGCACTCCTTAACAGAGTGAGTTCCGGCTCCCTCAATGACTGCTGCCCCCCCCACATCTTAAAAGAGGCCTTCACCATCTGCCCTGACCCGCCTCTGTTGCTTCTCAATAACTCTCTTAAAACAGGCGTCGTCCCAGATGTTTTTAAATGTGCTACAGTCATCCCCATATTAAAAAAACCTAACGCCAACACCGCGGTTTTGAGCAACTTTCGTCCCATCTCTCTGCTCCCCTACCTCAGTAAAATTCTAGAGGCTCATGTCACTAACTGCCTCAGCTCATTTATTGAGCACACGCAATTTCTCGATCCCCGGCAAGCGGGCTTCAGACCCGCTCACTCCACAGAATCTGTCATCTTGGCAGTTATGGATGAACTCAGAAATGGAGCTGACAATAACATCTCTCAGGCCCTGGTGCTTTTGGACCTCTCGGCAGCGTTCAACACGGTCGATCACCAACTTCTGATCGACCGTGTCGGTAACTAAATGGATCATTTCCTTTCTCGACGGGCACTCCCAGGCTGTACGCCTGGACAATTTCTCGGCGGTGAAAACTAGCCTCACGTGTGAGGTTCCCCAGGGCTCGGCCCTCTCGCCCCTTCTTTTTAATTTATATATGCAACCCCTGATTGTGTCCCTACGTAACAATCCTGTTGCTATCTTCAACTATGTAGACGACCTCCAGCTGGTTTTTAAGATTGACTCTTCTGATAATTCCGTCACTGATTCCCAAACCACCATGATTTTTATCAGTGAATGGATGTACCACAGTCAACTTAAATTAAATCCTGATGAAACTGAGTTGGTCTTGGTTGAAGGTCCCCATCACCCTTGGAACCCCAGCTTCTGGCCACCCTCATTAGGCTCCGCTCCCAACCCTGTTAACTCTGTGAAGAGTCTCGGAGTAACCATCTGCAGTGACCTATCGCTCAAGCCCCAAATAAACACAGTATTCTTCTCCTGCTTTTTTCACTTTCGCAGAATCCGCAAAATCAGTAGATTCCTAACTAAAGAAGCTCTTATCCTTGTCATCATGGCCCTTGTCACCTCTCGCATCGACTAGGCGAATGTTCTGTATGTCGGCATTCCGCCATACCAACTTCACTGCCTGCAACTTGTACAAAATCAAGCAGCCAGGCTGAGCTTTCACCAACCCAAACACCAACATGTTAGTTCCCTCATGAAGAGCCTACATTGGCTACCTGTAGCCAATCGCTGTCTCTTCAAACTTGGCTGTAACATCTTTAAAGCTCTCGCCAACAAGTCCCCCGCCTTCATCTCTTCTCGGATTCAACGCTACACTCTGTCACGTGAACTCCGCTCCTCTCGCCTTCACCTCCTTGCCATTCCCACCTTCAGACGGAAAAAGCACGGAGGTCTGAGATTCTCCGTCTTGGCCCCCCGCTTCTGGAATTCCCTCCCTATGGAGATCAGACTGGTCACCTGCTACACTAAATTCAGATCTCTCCTGAAAACTCTCTTATTTTCTCAAGCATATCAATAAGTTCACTTGACTCTGCTCCGCTTCTCTCAGCGCCATGAAACCACTTGGTGTAAGTGCGCTTAAGAAATTCTTTTACCATACCATACCAGAGCTTGCTTTATGGAGTCAACCTATTAGTCTTTGCGGGGATTTAAATATCCATATTGAAGCCGGGTGGGACATCAGGCAAAGCGAGGAATATTCGGGGTACAAACCTCGGATTTATAAAGCTCTTCGTAATTTAGTGTTGGATAATGGGCTCATGGACGTTTGGCATACCTTATGCCCTGAGGATTCTGGATATAGCATTCTCCCCAAACTGTTGTCAGACCATAACCCATTGTAATTAGACATTCAACCAACCCCCTTTGCAGAAGGCACCAAAGTGAAATGGTCATTTCAAAGGAATTTATTATTTGAGGATGATTATTTGCAATATATGACTAAAATTATTCAAGAGTTCTTTCAGATTAATAATGATACTGCTTCTGTTCCAATTGTCGGGGACACATTTAAATCTATAATCAGGGGGGAAACTCTTAACTACTCGAATTTCCAGCAAAAAGATAAACGAAATAAGTTCAAAAGTGATTGCGATACTGTTTTGAAGGCAGGGATAAAATTAGCAGAAAATAATAAATCTAGGCGATACATTGAGGAAGCCCAATTAGATCTGTCTATCAAACGCTGCATAGTTTATTCCCGTATAGCGGACCAGGTTGCGTGTAAATTCAGACAATATAAGACAGAAAGTTACGAACTAAATGAACAAACGGGTAAAGTATTAGCCCAGAGATTAAGGCAAAAGGCAACTTTTAATGAAATCTCAAAAATCCGCAATAGAAATGGGATTATTAGGACTTCTAAAGTGGATATACTAGAAGCATTTTAGTGAGTTTTATCAGTTATTATATCATCAGCCTGATGATGTTGTGGATATAGGAATAAAGACATCACTATATTTGGAAAGTATAGATAATGCTGGATTATCAGAAGAGCAGAAAAGCACATTGTCTGCTCCAATTACATGTAAGGAAATTGAGATAGCAATTTTGGGCCTGGCCGCTGGGAAGGCAATGGGACCAGACAATATGCTCTTAGAATTTTAACATGTATTTTGAGGTATACTGAAGTCTGAAATGCTATAAATATTTCAGCAAGCTTTTTTAGGTAATCCCCCCATTCATGGTCGCTAGCCACTATAGTTATTCTTAAAAAGAAAGGGAAGGCTGATGATGAGTTAGGGTCATAGAGACCCATCTCTCTTTTTGAGTTGAGTTGAGAGAGAATTTGTAGAGCGCTACTTTGCCCAAGGGCGTCAAGGCGCTAGAGATGGAATAAAGAGCTGTGTGGTGAGAGACGGGAGGGAGGATCAGTTGTAGGCCTGCCTGAAGAGCCAGGTCTTCAGAGCCTTTCGGAAAAGGGGGTGAGAGGTAAGTTCCTTGATCTTAGCCGGAAGGGTATTCCAAATTTTAGGAGCACAAGAGCTGGAGGCTTTGTCGCCCCACCTGACTTTGCTGGTTTTAGGGACAAGCAGAAGGTGTTTATTGGCTGACCGAAGTGCCCTGCCGGGGACATACGGAGTTACCAGGGGTTTAATGTCTTCAGAGCCAAGCCCGTGCAAGGCACGATGGGTGAGACATAAGACCTTGAACTCTATTCTGGCCTGGACAGGAAGCCAGTGAAGGTCCTTCCTAATAAGAGTGGCTGAGGCGAGTTTCGGGGCATCAGTGACAAAACGAGCTGCTGCGTTTTGAACTGTTTGCAAACGCTGTATCTGAGATTTGTTAATTCCCAGGTACAGTGAATTGCAGTAGTCTAGCCTTGAGGAGATTAGGGCCGTCGTAACCAGTTTATGGGCATCGGTGGAAAGATAATGAACTAATCTCCGCAAGGTTCTAAGAACACCACTGACAGCTGACAGCAAGATTTTTTCTAAAATTCTTGCAAACAGACTGAATTATTTTATGTCGACCCTCGTCTCACCGAGACAACATGGATTTATCTCAAAGCGAGACACTACAGACCATGTTAAGAAAATTATAGCAATTCTGGACTGGGCGCAGGCCACGGATTCCCAGGCTGCGGTGGCCCTGTTGGACACTGAAAAAGCGTTTGACAGGGTCGCCTGGGGGCTTTTGTGGGCTGTAATGGTTTGGAACGGATTTCCTAAGGAATATATTGTGGCAATAAAAGCACTTTGTCGCTATCAGGATAACAAACACATTATCTGAGTATTTTACGATAACAAGGGGACAAGGCAAGTTTGTCCTTGTTCCCCCCTTGTTATTCACTTTGTATATAGAACCCTACCTCAATAAATTGGAAAAGGAGGTTGATATTACTGCAGTTACCATTTTACAAAACAAATTCAAAGTATTCGCGTACGCCGACGATGTTGCCATTACCACCTCGGATATCAGACATGCTCTACCCAAAATAATTGATTTAGCTAATGAATTTGGACTTCTCCCAGGATATAAGTTAAACATTACAAAAAACGCAACTAATTCATTCAGAAAAGGGCCGGCCTAATAACATAGTCTTTGATCCAGAGGCACACTATCTTGGGATTACAATATTCTCCAAAGTGGATGATATAGTGCGTCTTAACATAGAGCCGGTGTTAAAATCTGCTAATAGAACATTGGAAAGGCTAAATAACTTAAATTTTTCACTTTATGGTCGTACTAATATATTAAAAATGGTGATCTTCCCTAAATTCTTGTATTTATTTCGCACTATATGGCTTTTGTTCTCATCTCTTTATTTTTCTAAAATTGATAGAATGTCGTCTAGGTTTCTCTGGGGATATCATCGATCCAGAAATGGTGTATCCTCCCAAGACTGAAAGGTGGTTGGGGGATTCCTAATTTTCGGTTATACTATTGGGCTATCTTACTTAGATATATGGGTATAATAATTTTTCCAGATATCAGATTGGAAGAGTCGGTCAGCCCATCGATCTACGAAATGTTATTGGGGGAGGAAGCCCGTCAATGCTTAGTAAGAATACTAGATCCCAGTTATTATAAAAAGACAAAATTCAATATCATGATAGCGGCTTCGGTAATTTGGAAGCAGATTAAAAAGAAAATTCTCTGATGTGGTGATTTAAATTACTATTCTCCGTTATTGAATAACCGTATGCTACCTGAGATCTTTAAGGATCAACTCATGAGTAGATGGCATTCAGCTGGGATCTGGTCACTAAGAGACCTTTATCAAGGTAGTCAGGTTGCTTTTTTTTCTTCTTTACAACAGAAATATAATTTACCTAGAAACAATTTTTTTAAATATCTTCAAGTACGAAGCTTTTTGGAATCTAAGGGTCTCCTTGATCATTTATCAATGACTAAAAGTAATATTCTGGAAACTAGTAGGAGGGTAAAGAAAATTGGTGTAGTATATCAAATGATGATAAATCAAATTGAAGATGATTTGCGTTTGGTTGAGAGCAAATGGCAGATGAAACTCGAAATAGATAATATTGATGTGTCTAGAGCAAATGAATTATCGATTAGAATGCTATTCAATGGCTCGCTACAAAGCCAACATTTTATGGGTATTTTTGATTTATATTATTCCCCTGCTAAGTTGGTAAAATGGAAAGTAAGAAACTGTGATAAGTGTAAGCGATGTGATTATGCAGCTGCTGATTCTATACATATGTTTTTGAATTGCCCGAAACTTTCTCAATTCATTACGGATGTCGAATTTTTTTTAACCCCTTCCGTGCTGATGACGAGCCTAGGCTCGTCATGCAGCACGGTGCTTGTGTGCTGGTGACGAGCCTAGGCTTGTCATGAGCCGTGGAACGCTCACACGCGGGGCTAATTTCCCCGCTGTGCTGAGCGTTCCATTGCGCAGGTGTGGTCATGACGAGCCCAGGCTCGTCACCAGCACACGAGCACCGTGCTGCATGACGAGCGTGGGCTCGTCATGAGCACAGCGGCGCCGCGCGCGGCCCCCCTCCCCCCGCGCTGTGGGGAAATTAGCCCCGCAGCGAAGGGGTTAAATAACAGTTTGGGGATTGACGTACGACTGACTGCTGAATTGGTTATTCTTGGTCTTCAAACTAATCAAATTGGAAAGAATATGATGTATAAGTATTTCCGGTTCCGTTCGGTAACCTAGTGGGTTTGACTAGCGGACCAGGCAGAAAACAGCTTGCGAGTATTACGATGGAAATTTAACTATTGGTCCACGGTACGTGTGCATTTGATTGGGGAATGGAACTAGCTGACCAGAGAGGGAGCTGCGATAGGGAATTCAACAGCTGAAACGAGGTTGTTACCAATTAGTGAGAGTATTTATAGTCGGCATTAACATTACTGCAGCACACGACCGATGTATCACGATCAGGCGTGTCTCTCTGGATGGATGACGAGAATCGGCTTTCCAGGATTTTTGGAAGGTGAGAGTTTGACACTGGAACTGTTGAGAATTAAGATGAGTGATAGTAGATAGGTTATGTGGCTTAAGGAGTGGATGTTAAGGTTTTGCTTCTGTTTTTCACTTTATTCACAGATTACTGTTGCGGTTTGGAATGAATTTATAATAATTGTGAATTTGGAAACAAGACTGTAAAGAAAGGATTGCGGTTAGAACTGGGTTGGATTAAGTTGATATGTATCGAATATTTGTTTTTTGATAATATGATATAGAATTGTATTGGGATAATAGCAGGGGTGTTGAGGACAATGGTACAGAATTTACAAAATGGCATAAATAAATCAAAGCACAACTAGAAAGCTGGCAATGAAATTGACATGCTATGACCTCTGTAAATAGAGTAGTAGTGACCAGAATAGATTGGAAATAAAGGATAATTCCTATTACTTATTTTACTGAAATATTTCATTTAGAATTTGGGCAAAGCTGGGAACTCAACTATCATCCAGAAGCACTAGGAACTGGATATACTTCACTGAGATTTGAATATAGCTAATTAATGTTGAGCATTGGGATCCAGACAATTGGAATATGATATAATAATTGAGGTTTCTGAGATATAATCAATAGGGATGTAAAAACACGTATTCATATATTTCCCTTATTTTAGGCTAAAGTGATTGAATAATATATATAATAGAGAAGAGAATGAACAATATATATGATTGAAAACAGATGTGCAGAACTCGGATGACAGGATCTTGATGAAATTGGACGTATGGGTCTTCTAATATACAACCTACTATGAGGGGTGTAACTGAGCAGTGGGCTCTAATCAATATTCAATGGTGGATCTGTGACTTATAATACTGAAGCCTGTACAGGATCGTATAACCAGGAGCTTAGAATGGTATATAGGCAGGGACAATTAAGGTTTATGAAATTTTAGTGATTTGAAATGTAATGTTGGAAACTTTTATATTGCACGATGTATTGAGATGATAAATAAGATGGATATGATTGTAAAAAACTATTTTCTTTTATTATTTTTGCAGCCCTGATGATGTTCGTCTAGGACGAAACGCGTAGGCTGTTATCATATGTGATTGTCATCTCAAGAATTGGATATTTTGTTCTGTTGATCAAAGAAAAAACTGAAAAATTGGATTAATCAGAAAATAAAGAACTTTGGGACTACAGCATTGGACTGATAAATCTTTTTGAATCTGGAGCGCTCCTTCTTTGTTTATTGTATTTCCAAATTGGAAAGAGGTCCGCAGCTGAAGAAGGCTTTTTATTTATTTGTATGTCAATTTACCGTTTCTGCATCACTTCTTGCTGGTTAAATCCGGAGCCACCAGTATTTAATCATTGGCAATCGAAATTACTATCTATTTACCAATTAGAAATGTCGTTTTTTAGATCCAAAGGACAAAAAAAGAGAGCATTCAGACAAAATGTATGGGCTTTTATCTTTGTATTGTTCTATTGTTTATATGCTTGTACTTCTGCTCATAATTTTTTTTTCTTTTTCTCTTTTTGTATTTTGTTCAATATACAACTGATTGCTGAAATGAAATCAATAAAAAAAAAAATGTAAAAAGAGAATCACAATCTTCAGGTGCACCAGTATTGGCATGGAAAGCTATGTCAGTGGCCAGAGTTAGCAAATTCTATACTGGCTAATTTGGCGTTGCTTGTCTCAAGTGCCAATGTTGAGAGGACCTTTTCACAGATAAAAGTTTACATGGGAAGGAAAGAGCAAGCGTGCATGACCAAAGACTCACTGAAGAGGTATTGTAGGGTGTACTATGATAAGTTTGGTTTGTAAAAATGCATTTGGACCTAATTTACACTGTACGTACACTGTCTATATACCAAGCACTATCAGTGCAGAAAACAAGAAATAATGAAAGCAAAAAAATCCATAAACACCGGAAAAACACAGTTTCTGTCATTTTTAATTGTGTGAAAATGTGTAACCACTGATAACCACTGTTTTTAAGGCATTGAAATCACTTGAAAACACTGAAAACCCCGCACTAGAATTTACCAAAAATAGAAACTGAAAACAGGAAACCCTAATTATGGATGAGCGTAACTCGAGTAATTTGCTGTGGCATAATTACACAATATTACAAGAAATCATGTGAGATTACATGGAATCAAGCATGGACCATAACCCAGCATTCAGCCCGATTTTGTTAGGGCAAAATGCACCCTTAATTCCAAAATGGGCCCAGAATGCATCTTGTTCTAAGAAAATAGCGCTAAATGCAACAGAGCATGAACAGCAGCAGCGACCAGCAGATTACTACCTTTGCTGTTCCTGTGCTCTAGTGGCAGGCTTTTTGTGTCAAATCACTCATAATTAGGTGAAAGGGCAGAGTTGCGTAATTTTCAGTCAAAGAGTAATGCAAAATTACCAAAATTATTCTGATTACTCCGGTGTAAGTAAAATGTCGCCCAGGCCCATTTCTGACACGTCCCTCACACTATCAATGGAAAAGGAAAAACCAGCTAACAAGTCTGGGAGACAGGAAAGGTGAAAAATGTATAAAATGGGTATTTGAGCACACACTACTACTATCAAACGTATTTCAATACTATTACTAAGCATGTGATTCACATGTGATGTCTCTTATCCACGTGTCGACATGTTTCTGCGCAGACTCATGCAGGCACAAG
This sequence comes from Lissotriton vulgaris, assembly GCF_964263255.1. Lineage (NCBI taxonomy): Eukaryota > Metazoa > Chordata > Amphibia > Caudata > Salamandridae > Lissotriton > Lissotriton vulgaris. Next base: position 81,236,231 of record NC_141699.1, read on the forward strand.
ATAAAAAGACTCAGGGCCCGATTCACAGAACTAACTTAAGACAAAATCCTAAACTTACTACTTTTGGTATTCACAGAAGTTAGGATTTTGTCTTAAGTTTGTCTTAAAACAGACTTAAGACAGACTTAAGTTAGGATTTTGTCTTAAGTCTGTCCTAAGTCTGTCTTAAGACAAACTTAAGAAAAAATACTAACTTCTGTGAATACCAAAAGTAGTAATTTTAGGATTTTGTCTTAAGTTAGTTCTGTGAATCGGGCCCTCACAGAACAACGTGGTACATAGGCCTGGGAGAAACTTTAATTACTTTAGCAAAATGCATGACATTTTCGAATTTCGACCTACATAAAATTCATGAAATTTCCCAAAATTACATGATTTGCCTTCTTTTTTATCCTAGCCCACATCTCATATAGGACTGGGAAACCTCTTCACACAGAAAATGTCTCACAGAGAGAAATTTCTACTCAAACCTGACTTTGCCATTGGGACCCCTCACCTCAGAGGTGACAACATTCGTGCCAGGAACACAGTGGCATCTCGTCCTTATGGACATAGGTTGGGGCACCATTTGCTTTGTTTTCTTTTTTTATTACACTAATAGTGAATAATATAATATTCACAATTAGTGTAATAAAAAATTGAACAATTAGCTGGAATATGACCTTCCATAGCAGCTGAGGCAGCTGAGGTAAGTAGAAAAATGCTTTTAAATGTATGTTGTGCTTGTGAGAGTGTGTTTAAGTGGGAGAGTGTGTGATGTCACCTCCGTTACCCCTGGCATTTTGGTGAATCAACGTCCATGGACTCACTTTCTCTATGTGAGCCAAGGTGGTTCAAACTGTGTATTTATACTATGTATAAAAAATGCTAATGCATGTAGCATGTGTGCATCAGGAAAAAAGTCCAGTGGAGCAAACTCGGACAGAGTTTGTCACATCACCATCATACCCAGAAGCCAGGAAAACAAGACACGCACAGGAGGATTTTACGAAACACGCGTAGGTGTTGTCTTCAAGTGAGATGTTGGGGGCATATTTACAAGGGGATTGTGCCACAGAATCATCACTTTTACTGACGTTCCTGTGGTGCAATGCCCTGATCCATATTTACAAAGTGCCGTTAGGCTACTTTTTTGTGGCTTTACACCACTTTGTAAATATGGTACCCTTTCACGCAGTTTTCTGAGTGAAATGGGCGTACAATGGGTGATCCTGTGGGCATTCCAGCGCAACAGCCATTGCTTTTTGGCGCTGCCCCAGATACTTACAAGGATGTGGCGGCACCAAAAACTAACGCCATAAAATAGCAGGCGTTAGAATGGCGCAACTAGGAGAAATACTTTTATTTCTACTTGTTTTTGCTTTTTCGATGTGTGTTTCATCCTGCAGCACCCATGCAGAGAACAAAACACCATTAGCCCCTTCGCAGCTGGGCAAATTCCCATGCTGTGCTGGGGGCCGGGGGGGGGGGGGGCGTGCATAGCGCCCCTGTGCTCATGATGAGCTCAGCTCGTCATGAGCCACAGTGGTCGTGTGCTCATGACGAGCTGAGCTCGTCATGACCACACCCGTTTCTTTAGAACGTTCGCACAGCAGGGGAATTAGCCCAGCGTGCAAGCGTTCTAAAGGTCATGACGAAACCAGCTCGTCATGAGCACACGAGCACCGTGGCTCATGACGAGCTGAGCTCGTCATGAGATTCGAAGGGGTTAAATAATGACGATTTGCTACTTCTATGTGTGTGGGGGTTACTTTCATACTATTACTTATTAAATAAACGTTGTTAAACACAAATCCACTGCTATTACAAACTATAGTTTTTCTCTTCAGCATGAGAATGGTTTACAGTGGTCTGCCAAATAACAAATGTGCAGTATTTAGTTTTAAATATTTCATGTTTTCATTTCTGTCTCAAACACTGGCACCTGGAGGTGACTTGCACAACATTTACAGTCAAGGGCAGTATTTCTTATATCAAACAATATTGGTTCTTTGTTGCCATGCATGCACATGATTTGCATAATAGCACATTATTATTTTATTACAATGGGAGAAAATCCACTTAAATAAGATTACGCATTACTGCACTGATTTCCTATTCCTATTCCTATTCCTATTACATTGGTATGTTAGGTAACCAGCTCGTCCAATGTAGTATAAGGCGGTTTCGGCCCCGTCATTCGACGGAGTCCGCCCTTCTGAGGGCTACCGAAGCCCTTAGGCAGGGTGCTGACGAGGGACAAACAATGGCGCTAATTTTATTAGACCTTAGCGCCGCGTTCGACACTGTGGCACATTCCATCTTGCTACAGTGTCTGGACAAGGTCGGGGTGAAAGGGGCAGCGTTGAAATGGATTTATTCATTTCTCACTGGCCGGGGTTTCCAAGTGAGGCAGGGTGAACACTACTCGGAGCGAATTCCTTTGGACCAGGGGGTGCCGCAGGGCTCGTCCCTGAGTCCAACACTCTTCAATCTTTATGTCGCTCCGATTGCCACCTTAGTAGAGAGTCACGGCCTCAGCTTGGTGTCGTATGCCGACGACACGCAGTTGGTCATCTCCATATCGCGCGCACCCGGTCTTTCGGCGGACATCTTCAGAGCATGCATGCAAGACCTGGCTGCCTGGATGTCCGCCAATTGCCTCAAGCTTAATGGGGACAAGACCGAGGTGCTGGTCGTGGGGGGCTGCCAGTCTGCGTGGACGTCGGCATGGTGGCCATCTTCCCTGGGCCCAACACCCATTCCTTGCCAAAAAGCGAGGAATCTGGGCATTTGGTTTGATGCCGCCCTCACCTTTGGCCCTCAGATCAATCAGGTGGTAGGACAATGCTTTGGGACCCTTAAAAGCCTCAGGAAGACGCTGAAGTTCTTGCTTGTGAGAGCCCGACAGACCTTGGTACATGCACTAGTCACATCGAGGATGGACTATGGCAACCTTCTCTATTTAGGAACCCTGGAGAAGAACCTCAGCCGCTTACAGGTCCTACAGAACGCTGCTGCACGATTGGTGCTTAGATTACCCAGAAGAGCTGCTTCTGCAGCGGCTCTCCGGTCCTTGCACTGGCTCCCGGTCAGAAGCAGGGTAGAATTTAAAGCACTTTGCACGTGCCATCGGATCATTCATGGGAAATCCCCTCTTCCTCTACAAGGACTCTTGACACCTTATGAGCCTCCCCGCTCTCTAAGATCTTCTGGCTCTGGACTCCTGGCTGTCCCTAAGGTATCCAGAGCTCGGATGGGGGGTAGATCTTTCAGATGCCTTGCAGCCGCTAGATGGAACAAGCTGCCAATGGCGTTACGACTAGAGCCATCTGAGTCAATCTTTAGAGCTAAGCTCAAAACTGCTGTATTCGCTTAGTAGGTGTGCCGTTTTGTATGGTCCAGTAATAAAGTAGCTCCTCAGCGCGGGGACACGCCGTTGTTGCGTCACCATGCGCTTTACAAAACCCCCAAAATAGAAATAGAAATAGGCATGATTTTTATTCATTGTTGGCGTTGGTATAGGAGATCTGGGACATTTGTGCAGGGATTCACTTGGAAAGACAAGAAAACATTCTGGCTGTCACAGAAGTGGAGGAGTTTGGGACAAAAGTCGCAAAAGTGGACAAAAACTGGACAATCACCCAGCGGCGGCTGGCAACATTAAAATATGGTGAGGCGTGATGCCCAAAAAACTCACCATACATGTTGCCACAGTCCGGTGTGTCTTTCTTTACTGGAATCCGGATCCTGGAGTCCATGAGCAGGAAAGGGGAGTATTTCCTTCCTGCTCTTGGAGAGAAAATCCAACCAATTATGCAGCTGCTTTCATGCTGTTTTCAGTATGACAGCAGTTCCAGGATTGGTTGGAGCAGGCAAACCCAGTTCTCATTTTTAGAGTGGGGGCCTGTCCTGGCAATCCCCAGGCTGTTTCACAGCACTTGGATTGCTGAGTCTACAGTGCACATATCGGATAGGACGGCTGTAGAAAGCTGGCAAATCCGACATGCGCACTGTTGACCAGTGCAGTCATGGGCGTAACAATAACCCTGCAGCCCCCGCGGTGTAAGGGGCCCCCTTGGGCACTGTGCACAGCCAGGCATTGGAGCTCCTGTCTGGGGCTGGAGCGTAGCCCAGCCGTGCCAAGTATCACGGGTTGGCCTAGCACATTTTGAGGCATATCCCCACATCACCGCAATAAAAAGGATTATCGCCCATATTGTTCGCCTCTCCATTTATCAGAGCGCTTTGGGGTCATTTCGGCGTAGTTCAGCACTCGTCTGCTTACTCATTACAATGTGTCCCAGGAAGTACAAGCCCGGGCCCAGAGGCAAAGTAGCAATGGTCGCTAAAGAAATTGCCTCTGGGCCCGATTGCTACAATTTTATTTCTTGCACTTTGTGAGAAGTTGGCGTGATATGTAGTGTTTCCAATTCTGGAACCACTTGGTATCAGTCCAAACAAACCCCAAAGATGTCGGGTTGTAAGTCAACCTTGTCAGACAAGCTATCCTAGTGGTAGCATGGACTAAGCAGCCTTAAAGGCTAAACTTAAGAGGTCGTGTTAAGCGAGCTGTTTTACCACATACAATCCTGTAATCAAATGAAAGGACACCACACAAGTATATATTGTAAAAATATATGTATTTATTTCTAAATTACTCCCCAGTACTCTTTATGAGGAAAGGGGCACAGGCGTTAAATCAAAAGCACAGTATAACATACAAAGTTACACAATTTTGGATGAGGGCCGGTGGCCACTCAAACCATATACTAAAAAAATGGTATAAGAGATACCAATCGAACAGTGGTTAGGCCTAGGGCCTAGTGAATCGCTGGGAGCAGTCAGGACTAGCAATGCTGAAGTCGGGAGTAGCCCACGGGACTCGGGTGCAGCACGGAAAGTGCGGCTTCCACCAATGCAATGTCAATGGTGCGTAAAAGTTACACAAAGTGAGTTTAAAGATACTTCCGCTGAACCTAGAGGAACAAAACTTAAGACACAGACCCTAGAGGTGTGGGCCAGTGTGGGAACACCGGCGTTGCAATGTTACCTCACCCACAGGAAGCGGGTGCACAGGGTCGAAGTGGCGTCGGGTTTTGACACGCAGGCTCTTGGTGCTTGGAGCTGAAGAAGCTGCAGGCGATGTGAAGCAGCAGTGTCCGGTGTGATCCAAGGGTGGATCGAAGTCGAAAAGTACCTGAAAGCAGAGGGGACAGAGTCTGGGTCACTCAGCAGTGACCAGGGTGGAACCAGGACGGAACCAGGCAATGTCGGGCGCAATCAGGTGGTTGTCGAGAGGCTTCTCTCCGCTGTCACGTGGGCTCTGGGGCATCTGCGACGTCCAGGAGCAGGTCACGATCTGTCCCACGTAGGCTCTCACCGTCAGCACCGCCGGCTTCAAGATTGCAGCAAACAGCACTTGGCAAAAGCAATCCACGCGGAACCGGGAGATTGCTTCTCACTCAAACCGGGAGGGTCAGAGTGGGGGCTCCTTTTCACAGGAGCTGGTGCAGATCTGGAGCAACCAGAAAAGCAAGTTGTATTTAGGGTTTCGTCGGCACAGGGGCCACAAGCCAGCTGGCAAGTGACCGGGCCAACGCGTCGAGCCAACACAAACAGAAGGGCCCCACGCAGCACTCGTCGAGTGTGGAGGGGTGAGCTTTGGTGCAAGGGTAGCTCGGGGTAGCGGCTTCTCAAACCCCGGTGTACAGCTTCGAGGGTTACTCGTGGGCTGCACGGTCAGCGTCTCGTGGCCTTTTCAAGATGGCGTGCCCCACGCTTCCGGTCGCCTCCACGGGTCTCAGCTCTGCAGGGACTGTGGGTCGGGCTGGGAGAAGCCAGGCAAACTTGATCTCATCGATCTCTGTTGCTCGAGTTCCGGCAGGAACTGCAACAAAGCAAGGGTCGAGGGCTGGATGGTGCCTGTTTGCACAGGGTGGTCACTCCTTGACCAAAAGGGAGATTCTTCCATCTTCTATGTTGAATAGAATGTCGAAGGGTCCAGAATTCGTTTCTTATCTTTCTTCAGGATGATCTGAGTTGCATTGGCACTGCTCCCACTCTTATTCCAATCTGAGGGGTGGATCTCCTGCTAGGTCCCTCCCTATGGGTGGGACCAGGAAGGGGGGTGGTTACAGCCCCTTTCCTTTGTCCAGGTCTCACTGGAGCTGGGGCTGGGCTGCCCCAGAACCGGTTTGACCGGATTATGCAAGGGGAAGCCTTGTGCTCCCCAGGCACTGTCTGGTTTCATTCAAACCTCCCTGCTACAATCCACTATCTCCTGTCTGGGGTGGTGTGACACCTCCCTGTGACAGGAAAGCCTTTGTCCAGGCCTCCTCTGCTGAGTTTCGGTCAGCAGCAGGAGGTCAGACGGTGTCTGTGGCAGAAGCATCCATTTTGTGGATCTGAGGCTCTTTTAAAAATCAACTGCGTTTTAGCAAAAGTAACATGTCGTCCCCTCTAGAGGGGTGGAATGCTACCCCCATCGCCAGGACTGGCGAGGGGGTAGTATTCCAAATCGTATGACACCTTACACGACATGTTTTGATAAAGCCAAACCAAAGTTGACATATAACCGCGAGGATTATAATGCACTTAATAGTATATGGTTTGGCATTATCCCGGAACAGCTAAGGGAATTGGTCCCGACAGCTGCAGACAGGCTCAGCTCATGCTAGAGCACCATCTCACATTAAACCACGCACTCTGCCTTCAGGATTGTTAAGGCCTGCCATAGGAGTGGCTCACAGGTCTATATGTGTCCAGATAGGTTTAGATATAGGCATACTATATCTAAGCAAGGGGTGATTACACCACCTTGCCCCAGCTGAGTGATCAGCCAGTTGTGTAAATTTTAGATAGCCAGCCAGGGGTGGCAAAAGATATGCTGCAGCCCCTGGTAGGCCTTGGAGGCACCTATGCCCTGGGCACCTATAGTGCTCTGTAGAGGGGCTGATAAGGTGACCCAAGCCAATCTAGTTATGCACCTAGGGTACATGGAATCCATTTTACAGAGAGAGCAGATAGCCTGGGGCCCTGATTAGCAGGGAGCCAGGCCAACTAAGTCGAAAACCAGCTAAACACAAGGCAAAAAATCTGGGGTAACCATAGTCAGGTAGCCACCTTCCTACACAACCTCCCCCCACCCCCCCCCCCCCCCCCAAACGAAAGGAGATAAGGCTATCCTTGGCCAGGCAAGCCTATATTGCCTGAGTGGCCATATAAGGAAGTACCTGCACTAGCATGGGTACCCCCTGTCTCATGGTCCACTAAGCAGTCCCTCACCCTAGGGGTATTAGAGGGTCTCCACCATAGGGAATCACTACCTTGGGTGTGTTTATGCAAAGTTAAAGGCTGGTTTGGATATGGAGTATTGAAGTGAGACTCCACTAATTTTGGGCTCAACTTCCTCAAATTATCTTTCACCATGTTTGCCTTTCTTTCTTCAACTGAGTTGCACTGAGCTCTCAGGGTCAACCTCTGGCTACCTAAAGCTGGAGGCTGGGTCCCTCTGTGTGGCCTGCTGGAGGGACAGTTCAGGTTTGGGCCCTTTGGGTCCCAGGTTTGGCTGTGCCCAACAGAATCCATCTGTGGGAGGTCCCTAACTGTTTTTAAGGGGGCTCCCTCAGGAGTTTTTAAAGTTTTCACCTTACTAGGCCTACTAGTTTTGGTGCCCCTAATCTGTTGATGGGGGTGCTTTATTTGACAGGGGGCCCTCTGGGTCTCACTGTCCTTCTTGTCCTCTGCAGCCCTGGGCTGACTAAGGCAAGGTAGAGAGGGGCAGGTTACCTGCTCCAGACTGGATCCCACCTGAGAAGGGTCCACTGCCATCAGAGGCTCTGTCAGGCCAGGCCTAACAACCTCTGGGGCAGTTCCTTCATCAGGGGTAAGATCAGTTCCCTGAGGAGGCTGATCCTGTCCTACTGTCTGGTGAGGGGGAGATTTCTCTTCCTCCTCCATGCTCTCAGTTTGGGTGGAGTGATCCATCATTTCAGGCTTCACAACACACCTATCTGTTTGAGTTTGGGCTGTGGCCATCACAGCCCCACCAATCTTTTCAGGAGGAGACTCAGTTTGGGTTTCTGCTGTTATCATAACAGCTTTGCTATTCTGTTTTGGAAGAGCTCCTGGTAAAGATGGGGCAGAGAGTTGCTCAGCCCTACCAACCTTTTCAGGAAGGACATCTTGGGTTGGGGCTGTAGCTATTACAGCCCCACTAACCTTTCCATTGGAGTTTACCATTCTAGAATGGATTTCCTGTTCAACCTCAGCCCAGGCTGAGATTTCTAAATCATTACCCAGTAGACAGTCTACAGGCAAGTTTGGTGACACTGCCACTCTCTTTGGGCCAATGACACCTCCCCAGCTGAGACTTACTACTGCCATGGGATGATTTGTTTGGATGCCATCAATGTTTGTTACCTGGTATGTGGCACCAGGTAAAAGTTGCTTAGAGGGGACTATACAGTCAGCCACCATGGTGATGCTAGCCCCTGTGTCTCTAAAGGCTTCAACTTTCAAACCATTGATGATGGGTTCTTGTCTATATTTGCTCAAGGTATTTGGGCATTCAGAGAAGTTGGCAAACCCCATGCCAGTCTCATAAACAAGATCATTGGGGGATGGGGACCTGGATAGGCCAGGGTCCTCCTGGGCTCCAAAAGTAAACCCACCCAGATTCCTGGGTGTGCTCCCACTTCCTGGGGGATTACTGCTGACAGTAACAGGAGGTGTTGGAGCTGGCTTTGGAGGTATGTTTTCTTTATTGCCATTCTTGGGACAACAGCTGTCTGTTTTGTAATGCCCAACCTGTTTACAGGCATGACAATAAGGCTTTTTCTCTGTTGAAGAAGTGTCGCGGGGCCCACCCATTTCCTTGGAATTTTGGGGCCCTGGGGAAGTCTTTTCTTTACTTTTATCCCCACCCTTATCGTGAGGCTTGGTAGACTCCTTCTTCTGGTTATTGTCCTGATTCTTAGGCCTAATCCTGGTTCTGACTAGGTATGGGCGGAAAATCCGTTTCGCTCGCGGATTTTGCGGATTTTCGGGAAATCCGCAATCCGCGAGATTCGCGAATCTCCCGCAAAATCCGCAAATCCGCGAGCAGCGGATTTTGCTCGCACTGCTCGCACTGTTCGTGTGAGTTCGCGGCTTCCCAGTACAACTTCGCGCCCCGCGAATAAGTGCTAAATTGCAGAAATACGATCTTAGCAAAACTGAAACTACTTGCCAGGTTCAAAAGTTCAGGCTCATCATTAGTAGCCATTTCCTGTAGTGCTTCCTGAGGGGCCCCTCCAGAGTTCAGTTGCCAGTTGCAACTATTATGTGACCCTGCTCTGAACCTCAGAATAGTTACACATATGCCACAAAGGTCCTGAATTACAGCGAAGGGAGACAAGCAGGAGCCAGGCTGGAAGTTAAAATCCATTAATCAGCCCCTAATTCATTATTGTCAGTTGGGGCAGGTGTTGTAACTAATTTTGCAACAATGAAAGCACTTAGCAAGTGCAAAAGATCACTAATCAGGGCGCACTAAGGAAGCAGGTGCCAGCTAAAAAAATATTCTGTGACCCATTAATCAGCCCCAAATTAATTCAGGTCACTTGAGGCAGGGAAGGTGTGCTTTGCTTTGCCGAAAATAATGTACACTGGACAACCAGAGGGTGTGGTGATGAAACAGAGGGTGGCATGGGTGGGCCAGAGGGTGGCATGAGTAGTCAGAGAGTGGCAGTGGTGACAGAGAGTGGCAGTGATGAAGAAGAGTGTCCCAAACAGGCTGGACACGTAGAAACAACAAGTTCGCAAAACTTGCGACCCGACAGGTAAGTTCGCAAATTGCGAAATTGTAAAAACCCTCGCGAACTGGCAGAAACACGGGCGAACACAAAAAAAAAAAATCCGCAAATTCGCGGGAATTCGCGGATTTTGCGGATTGCGAGTTCGCAAATCCGCAAAATTCGCGAACGCGAGATCCGCAAAATTCGCCCATGCTTAGTTCTGACTACTTATCTGCCCTCTTTCCCAATTCTTGGGGAGAGGTCAAATCTGAGTCCACCAGGTGCTGGTGTAAGAGCTGGTTCTGACAATTACTTAGGATCTGCTCCCTCATAATCAAATTATACAATCCTGTGAAGTCATGTACTTTGCTGCTATTTAGCCAACCCTCCAGAGCCTTAGTTGCACAATCTCTGAACTTTAACCTGTATTGTTCAGTGGTTAAGCCAAACCAAACCCATCTATTAGAACACTCTTCAGGACTTTGTAATTGTTGGCATCCTCATGTCTGACAGTGAGGAGCCTATCTCTGCCTTTTTCTGAAAAGGAGTACCATAAAATTGCTGCCCACTGTTCCTCAGGAACCTGCTGTACCATGCAGGCTCTCTCCAGAGCAGTCATCCATTTGTGGATGTCATCCCCTTCCTTGTAGGGGGGCACAGTCTTTGTCAGGTTTCTACTATCATAGGACCTAGGTTTCTCTTTAGGAATATTGCTGCCACCAGTGGCATCTAAGCCACACATTTTTCTTTCTCTTGCTAAAGCAAGTTTAGCTTGAGCCAAGGCTACCTCTTCCCTTTCTATTTGGAGTTGGACAGCCCTCATCCTGGCCCTATGCTCTTTCCTCTGGGAGGAAGTCATTCCTCTTTGAGATTCTCTTGAGACACTAGAAACATGAGAGTCCCCTGATGGAGATCTCACCCTCTTGTTGCCTGGGAGAATTAGGTTATGGGATCTGGGGAGGTGCTAGCCCTCTCCACTCCCATGTAGGTCTATATTGGCCTGGTTAAGCCTGCCAATCTGTACCTGGTTCACCCTCTGATCCTGATCTTCAGGCTCCTCTATTACTGAGCCATCCTCTTCCTCTTCCTCCTCCTCTTCTTCTTCATCTGGAAGATCCTCATTCTCAGGGGAGTTTATCCCCTCACCTGAATCTAAGGGAGCCTGACTCTCCTTATCTAAGTCATCCTTTTCCAGGATAGCTATCAGGGAAGGAATGGTAGGGCCTCTGCCCTTCTTTAGCCCTCTTGCAGTGCACAAGGCACACAAGTCTTTGTGGCTAAGGTTGTAATATCTGGAAGCTGCCTTGGTAGGGTCAACTATCACAGGGGCAGAGCCTGAAGCTCTTCCTGTGTCAGACATGGCTGCTAGTGAGGTGTAAGTGGTGCACTTACCTACACTAAGTGTTTTCCTACTGTACCTTGCTAGTGAGTTGTAGTCAGGGTGTGCTAATCCCTTTAATCTACAACTACTAAGTTCAGTAGAACTTAATATGCTAAGCTTTTGATTTATATGTACCTAAGGTACTTGATGTGATCTTTCAATTTGATAAAAAGATTGCAATGGTAAAACAACAGCAAGCTCAAATCCGCACCGCTGCGCACCAATGTGAGAAGTTGGCCTGATATGTAGTGTTTCCAATTCTGGAACCACTTGGTATCAGTCCAAACAAACCCCAAAGATGTCGGGTTGTAAGTCAACCTTGTTAGACAAGCTATCCTAGTGGTAGCATGGACTAAGCAGCCTTCAAGGCTAAACTTAAGAGGTTGTGTTAAGCGAGCTGTTTTACCACATACAATCCTGTAATCAAATGAAAGGACACCACACAAGTATATATTGTAAAAATATATGTATTTATTTCTAAATTACTCCCCAGTACTCTTTATGAGGAAAGGGGCACAAGCGTTAAATCAAAAGCACAGTATAACATACAAAGTTGCACAATTTTGGATGAGGGCCGGTGGCCACTCAAACCATATACTAAAAAAGTGGTATAAGAGATACCAATCGAACAGTGGTTAACCTAGGGCCTAGTGAATCGCTGGGAGCAGTCAGGACTAGCAATGCTGAAGTCGGGAGTAGCCCACGGGACTCGGGTGCAGCACGGAAAGTGCGGCTTGCACCAATGCAATGTCAATGGGGCGTAAAAGTTACACAAAGTGAGTTTAAAGATACTTCCGCTGAACCTAGAGGAACAAAACTTAAGACACAGACCCTAGAGGTGTGGGCCAGTGTGGGAACACCGGCGTTGCAATGTTACCTCACCCACAGGAAGCGGGTGCACAGGGTCGAAGTGGCGTCGGGTTTTGACACGCAGGCTCTTGGTGCTTGGAGCTGAAGAAGCTGCAGGCGATGTGAAGCAGCAGTGTCCGGTGTGATCCAAGGGTGGATCGAAGTCGAAAAGTACCTGAAAGCAGAGGGGACAGAGTCTGGGTCACTCAGCAGTGACCAGGGTGGAACCAGGCAATGTCGGGCGCAATCAGGTGGTTGTCAAGAGGCTTCTCTCCACTGTCACGTGGGCTCTGGGGCATCTGCGACGTCCAGGAGCAGGTCAGGATTTGTCCCACGTAGGCTCTCGCCGTCAGCACCGTCAGCTTCAAGATTGCAGCAAACAGCACTTGGCAAAAGCAATCCACGCGGAACCGGGAGATTGCTTCTCACTCAAACCAGGAGGGTCAGAGTGGGGGCTCCTTTTCACAGGAGCTGGTGCAGATCTGGAGCAACCAGAAAAGCAAGTCGTATTTAGGGTTTCATCGGCACAGGGGCCACAAGCCAGCTGGCAAGTGACCGGGCCAACGCGTCGAGCCAACAGAAACAGAAGGGCCCCACGCAGCACTCGTCAAGTGTGGAGGGGTGAGCTTTGGTGCAAGAGTAGCTCGGGGTAGGGGCTTCTCAAACCCCGGTGTACAGCTTCAAGGGTCACTCGTGGGCTGCACGGTCAGCGTCTTGTGGCCTTTTCAAGATGGCGTGCCCCACGCTTCCGGTCGCCTCCACGGGTCTCAGCTCTGCAGGGACTGTGGATCGGGCTGGGAGAAGGCAGGCAAGCTTGATCTCGTCGATCTCTGTCGCTCGAGTTCCGGCGGGAACTGCAACAAAGCAAGGGTCGAGGGCTGGATGGTGCCTGTTTGCACAGGGTGGTCACTCCTTGACCACAAGGGAGATTCTTCCATCTTCTATGTTGAAAAGAATGTCGAAGGGTCCAGAATTCGTTTCTTATCTTTCTTCAGGATGATCTGAGTTGCATTGGCACTGCTCCCACTCTTATTCCAATCTGAGGGGTGGATCTCCTGCTAGGTCCCTCCCTATGGGTGGGACCAGGAAGGGGGGTGGTTACACCCCCTTTCCTTTGTCCAGGTCTCACTGGAGCCGGGGCTGGGCTGCCCCAGAACCGGTTTGACCGGATTATGCAAGGGGAAGCCTTGTGCTCCCCAGGCACTGTCTGGTTTCATTCAAACCTCCCTGCTACAATCCACTATCTCCTGTCTGGGGTGGTGTGAGACCTCCCTGTGACAGGAAAGCCTTTGTCCAGGCCTCCTCTGCTGAGTTAATAATAAATAATAATAATATGAAATTTATAATGAGCTCAGCTTACCCAGGGGCGTCCCGGCGCAACAGACCAGAAGGAGAGACTTAGCTAATCACTACTGTGGAAACAAGTGGGTCTTAAGAAGTTTCCTAAATGGTAGGATCTTGGGCTCTGAGCGAATCCTGAGGGGCAGAGAGTTCCAAAGAGACGCCACCTGCACAGAGAAACGCCTGCCCCCAGAACGAGCTCTTCTTACTCTCGCTGACTGCAAAAGGTGTTTTTGGTCCGAGCGCAGCAGACGTGGGGGTTTATAAGGACGGGCCATATTAGCAAGGATGGGGGGGCCTTTGCCATGTAAAATTTTGTGGGCTGTACATAGCGCTTTAAATTTCACCCGCTCCTTCACGGGGAGCCAGTGAAGCGCTTTGAGGGCCGGAGCAGCAGACTGCCTTCTGGGAACATCCATAAGGATTCTCGCAGCTGCGTTTTCCACCTGTTGGAGGGTTTTAAAGGTCGCTTCGGGAGCACCGAGAAACAGCGCATTCCCATAATCGAGCCTCGATAGAATTAGGCCACGTATCAACAGCTTCCTTGCTGGATCAGGAAGCAAAGGTAGCACCTTTCGGGCTGATTTCAGTAAGCCAAAGCAAACCCCTGCGGTCTTCCTGGCATGAGTCCTGAAGGACAGATCTTCTTCCAACCATACTCCCAAGGACTTGATCTCCTTCTTGGGGGATGGTGGGTCACCAAGAGACCGGGGCCAACAGCTCGCAATAATGGAGGGACTGGAATTGCCCAGGAGCATCAGCTCGGTTTTACCTCCATTGAGCTTTAGGGCAGAGATAGACATCCAACGATAAACATTGGCGAGGCAGTCGTGTAAAACCTCAGGTTGTTCCGCCAGCTGAGTGATGCCCACCACCAGCTGAGTATCATCAGCATAGCTGATGATCTTCACCCCTGAAGGGGCGACCACTCTTTCAAGTGGAGTCATATATATATTAAATAAGGTAGGGCTCAGCGATGAGCCCTGCGGGACTCCACATTGAAGAGGGATTAGGGCAGATTGCTCTGACCCTTCCCAGACTTGGTAGAAACGGTCAGAGAGAAAAGATCCCAACCATTTCAGGGCCGTCCCTGAGACACCTACCTCTGACAGACGTTGGAGGAGCACTTGGTGACTCACGGTGTCAAAGGCAGCACTCAAGTCCAGGAGGATCACTGCCACTGACCCTCCTGTATCTAGAGTGCTCCTTGCCTCCTCCACTACTGCCAGCAAGGCAGTGTCTGTTCCATGGCCGGGGCGGAAACCAGTCTGGGAGTTTCCTAGCAGGTGGTTAGACTCAAGATGGTGAGAGAGCTGACGGTTAACCAGCTTCTCTGCAATTTTTGAGAATCCAGGCAGAAGTGAAATTGGCCTGAAGTTGGTCAAGTTGGATGAATCCAGTCCTTGCTTTTTCAATAAGGCCTTCACCACAGCCTTTTTCCATCTCTGGGGCACTGTGCCCTGCGCGAGTGAAAGGTTCAAGAGGTCAGTCAGAGGAGTTGACAAGGTGTTAGCCACGAGTTTAAGATGTTTTATGGGGACTGGGTCACTCGGGGAGCCACTCTTCATCTCTAACAGGACTTTTATAACCTCCTCTTCCGAGAAGGGGCCAAAGGATGCTAGCTCAATCGGGCGACTTGTAGGACTAGTAACCGATTCATGGCTTTGAGGGATAGTGGGTAAGGAGGATAATATTTTCTCTATTTTAGAATGGAAGAAGCTGGCCAGTTTCGGTCAGCAGCAGGAGGTCAGACATGTGTCTGTGGCAGAAGCATCCATTTTGTGGATCTGAGGCTCTTTTAAAAATCAACCGCGTTTTAGCAAAAGTAACATGTCGTCCCCTCTAGAGGGGTGGAATGCTACCCCCGTCGCCAGGACTGGCGAGGGGGTAGTATTCCAAATCGTATGACACCTTACACGACATGTTTTGATAAAGCCAAACCAAAGTTGACATATAACCGCGAGGATTATAATACACTTAATAGTATATGGTTTGGCATTATCCCGGAACAGCTAAGGGAATTGGTCCTGACAGCTGCAGACAGGCTCAGCTCATGCTAGAGCACCATCTCACATTAAACCACGCACTCTGCCTTCAGGATTGTTAAGGCCTGCCATAGGAGTGGCTCACAGGTCTATATGTGTCCAGATAGGTTTAGATATAGGCATACTATATCTAAGCAAGGGGTGATTACACCACCTTGCCCCAGCTGAGTGATCAGCCAGTTGTGTCAATTTTAGATAGCCTGCCAGGGGTGGCAAAAGATATGCTGCAGCCCCTGGTAGGCCTTGGAGGCACCTATGCCCTGAGCACCTATAGTGCTCTGTACAGGGGCTGATAAGGTGACCCAAGCCAATCTAGTTATGCACCTAGGGTACATGGAATCCATTTTACAGAGAGAGCAGATAGCCTGGGGCCCTGATTAGCAGGGAACCAGGCCAACTAAGTCGAAAACCAGCTAAACACAAGGCAAAAAATCTGGGGTAACCATAGTCAGGTAGCCACCTTCCTACACACTTCTTTTGCTACATTTCATCAGGACCTCGGGACCCCTGTGCTGCTGTGATTGAATGGCGCTCTCTATGTCACCCACTCTTACCCTTCTACTTCCCCATTGCTACAACCTCAGAATTAGCCTGAGTGAAATTGTAATTATGACGGCAAAATATGCTCTGCAAAACTTGAATTACCCAATGTCGCATCATTTTCACACGCAGGAAACTCGTTCTTACAAATAAAAAAATGTACTTTGGCATGGCATTTCACTTTTTACGCACAGTACGTCCTTGCACGAAAACGAGATACTGACAAACCACATATCCATCTAAAAGCTTCATTTTGTAAAAAAATTAAAAACACACAAGCGTACAACCCTTTTGAGAATGAGGACCCCTGTCCTCCTACCCCTACAGAGAAGAGAACTACCCTATCACTCATCGGTTTCATACACTGACAATACTTTTCAGAGAATGGATGATCGCAACAGAGTGAAAGTGAGTTAAAGTGCGTTCAGCAAATTGCGAGTCACACCTGCCGCAGACCCTGTTCTGCCTACCCTACTATTCACACATCTGCCACAGACCCTGTTCGGCCTACCCTACTATTCACACATCTGCCACAGACCCTGTTCGGCCTACCCAACTATTCACACATCTGCCACAGACCCTGTTCGGCCTACCCTACTATTCACACATCTGCCACAGACCCTGTTCGGCCTACCCTAATATTCACACACCTGCCACAGACCCTGTTCGGCCTACCCTACTATTCACACATCTGCCACAGACCCTGTTCGGCCTACCCTACTATTCACACATCTGCCACAGACCCTGTTCGGCCTACCCTACTCCCTACTATTCACACACCTGCCACAGACCCTGTTCGGCCTACCCTACTATTCACACACCTGCCACCGACCCTGCTCAGCGCCCCACCTGCCCTGCGTACACCTTACCATTAAGTCTTCGCCAGGGGCGGTGGAACACTCTCTCCTGGAGAGGCCTGAGCGCAAGGGCTACATAGTGGTTGTTGTCTTCCACATCCTCCAGCACCACGATGCACACTTGGCTCATTCACAGGCCTCGGTGCCACTCATCACTGGCTAGGGGTGGGGGGGACAGCCAAGGTCACCTCAGGAGGCGCATGACTTCCAGGCTTGTGACCCTGGCACAGGCACGCAGTGGTGCCAGCCTTCACTGGGGTGGGCACCACGAGATAGGCCTTCTGGCACGGTGCCTGGGTACAAGCACGCAGTGGCACCAGCCTTCACCGCGGTGGGCACCACGATGTAGGCCTCCTGGCACAGGCACGCAGTGGGGCAAACACTCACCGAGGGCCGAGGGGCTACCTTGCTTGCACCCGGCTTAAATGAATGCTTACTCCAGGCCGCTTTTTTCTCCAGATGCTATTTTTCGGGCACCAAATTGAGTTCACGCTGCTCTTTTCGACTCCTGCCTAGAAGCAATTTACGAGGCACATGTGACTCTTGAGCACAGTTTCAACTCCAAAGAAAGCGCCTAGAGCCTGCGGGCGGTAGTGAAAAACAAACTCCGCGCATTCATGCGGTGGGGGAAGATCAGTTGCTGGGCAGGATGGCGAAAGTGCAGCTCAGCGCTGGCGGCGGTGGTGAAACAATGCTTAGCATTCAAGGATGGTGCAGTGATGGTCAACAGTACCCACTTGTGGTTGTCAAACACCTTTAGTGCAAGCTCAGCAGCGGTCACTATTCAAGGGCTGCTCAGTGGGCATCTGTGATGGCTGTGAAGGCAGAGGCCTTGGGGCAAGCTCAGGATCAGTCCCTGGTCAAAAACATGCATTAGCAATGCAATAGGATTTACGCGAGACCTATTGCATTGAAACTGGGAGGGAGGGTGGGGGGAGGCACGGACAACGGGAGTGTGGGGGGAGAAGGGGAGAAGGCACAGGCAATGGGAGTGCAGGGGGATAGGGGGAGAAGGCACGGACAACTGGAGGGAGGGGTGAGTAAAGAAGGCAGTAGGAGAACCTCATTAACGTAAATAGTGCTCACAGTCTAAATAACACATACCGTGAAACAGTCGAAGTAAAGGGGCCAGTAGCCATGGGAGGATGCAAATGATGACATAGCTGTCTTAAGGAGGGACTAACAGGCCTATAAACCAATCCCAAGGCAGCATTTACAAAGGACAAAGACACAAGCCAATGAAAAATAGGTGCGGGTGAGTGGGCGGGGCTTATCTCATGTACTGAACTACCACAGATCATCCCCAGAGCAGCGCTTGCACGCTGGCTCAGGGTTCAACCTAAAAATGAAGGCGCATTACATGTGGATGAATTTTGCCGATCTAATTTTCTGTTAAGCAACTTAATTGGTGGACAAAATGTCTGATTTTAGCTTGAAAACCAACATACAAATAAAATTGGTACGAAGAGTAATACTGATAGTTTTCTCAGGGATTAAGAGACATTTGCAAACGAAACACTTCACAGCTTCTTACCAACATCCAAAACAGCCACCCGTAGCAATATTACACAACTTTTTTTAATTGAACATTTTTTATTTTCATAGGTAAAACATTCCTGGAAAGGTAGCTGGCAAATATTCAGGGGATGGCCAACAAATTGTGTTCAGTGAAAGGTTAAAGGTACTTTGTCTGCCCACAAAAGAGACTATCAACCTTAAAAATCTGGAAAAGACTGTCTGGTGCACGTAGATTATCCAGCACTAGCAGAACAACCAATTGAGTCAGTGCCTTTGTGAAAACACAAAGATCTGCAAAATGTATCTGTGAACCCCAATTGGTGTTTGTTTGGTATGGTGGAGTGTGGGGATGCGGAGCTGTACGTCTTCTGTGGATATTTCTGATTAAATTCACAAGACACGGGCTCGAATGTCTGCGGGGCTGTCTCTGCAGTCATGCTTATTAGGCCGATAACACCAGGACTGCTCGGTAACCGAGACATGTGTAAGATATATCCTGTAAAGTACTGTGGCAGTGGCAGAGAGAGACACCACAAAATACATTGATGCAATAACCCATGTAACAAACACACACCAAACAATTCTGGGCTATCTAGTTGTGAGGGAAACTCTTAGTTGTTTTGATAAAGCTTTCAATGTATTAAGTGCATATAAGTGTAAGTCAAAAACAGCACCTGTAAAATAGACAGGAATTCAGCAAAATCTGGGCTAGAGGGGTTAATGTTTTTGAGATCAGGGAGTGAGGGTTCTCTTGGTATTGCCTATTAGCACTTGTTTTGCCTGCAACCAGGCCACAGGCCAGTACCATTGGGATGTGCAGAAGGGACGGACGAGCACTCATCAGTGCAACAGGTCCTGTGATAGGACCACTGTACCCCAATTACTGCTAGATTTTGGTCAGCATTTTGTAGAATGTTTGTGTTCATTGAGGCGACAAGAAATGATAGATAAAGGATCTGGCATAGAAATCCCTCACAAGCTGGCTCTGTAGTCTCCCATGGAGTGCTTCTTATTTTTTTTCTTTCCCTTTGGATCGGTCTCCCTCAATCAACTTTGTAGAGGCAAGAGGCGACCATTTATTTACTTGTTTCATGCGACAAAAGTGCGGACTCCCACACCAAAGCAGCGGTTCTGAACGGCTGATACACTGGGCATGAGGCTATAGATTCACTGTTGGAGGAAGGGGATGGGGATAGGGAGTCCAGATATGGATGGTGGTGGGTGACTTCCAGTGTGTGGTGGGAAAGGAGGCAGTATGTGGATAGTCAGTTAAAAGGGTAACTGCATATATTTGACTGCATGGCCTCAAACAAGTCTTCATTATTAACACAACCAGTTTTGTTTGTAAATGAGAGATGCTCTTGGGTGGATACAAAAAAGGAAGCACTAGCTTCAAGCCTAATGTCCTGGTCGTACCATCCCTTAGCTGTTACAGTCTCAGCCTTGCAGTGTTTTCTTTATTGCATCTACGTGTTGCTGAACTCAGCACATGGTGAGACCAGTGCTTCCTAGAGACAGCTGTACCCTGGCAAAATCCCAGTGTAGCCAGCCTGTTATTTGGGTTATTTTCGTATATTTTTATAAGTTAGCCTGTGGTGAATGCAACACTCACCATGCTTTGTCCCATTTGCAGGAAACAAGCACATGTCTATCTACTCTCACCTTCACTCCACTCTTTCAGAGTTGCTCAGGACATTCTGAAATGAGCATTATAACACAGGCACAGCTACATTGACATGCGATCAAGTGTAACTCAAAGTGTCACACATAAGCACACTTCAGCCGTTGAAATGTCACACATATGCAACCTGGAACCTTGGTAGTGATGCATGGGGAGCCGCTTCTATGTGCTTTGCAGGGGTGCCCCCTCAAGTTTTGTTATGCCACTGAGTGCGGTCATCCTGCATTTGCAGTATTCAGCCCTGCTCCCACCATTGCGATGTACACAGCGTGATTGATAGGGAAAACATGGCATTGATATGCCATTTTATTTACTTGTGTTTGCCTGTTGTGCTCGGAGCAGCTGGGGCGGCGCTCCTCCGCCATTAGGAGCCACGGCCCGTGCAATCGACCTTGAAAACAGAACAAACATTGCCACACAGTTTTCCCAGGTTTTATTGGCTAAACACAAACCTCAATGGCTCCATCAAAATAGGTCAGAACCATCAGAATTATGAATGTGGAGGTGATAGAATTACTAAGGGCCCGATGTAGGTAATCCCAGGTAATTACCGATTCTTAAATACCGAATCATACCGATTCGGTATTTAAGAACTGGCAATCGGGATTTAGGTAATTTAACTGATTTCATTACCGAATCGGTATGATTCGGTAATTACCGAATCGGTATTTACCGATTCGTTAATTGGGGGAAACATTGAAGGGTGACAGGGTGTCACTTTGACACCCTGTTGCACCCCTCAATTGTGCATGGGTGCACAAGTTGCAGACATACATGCCCTTAGGGCATGTATGTCTGCAACATGGCACTGTTTAAAAAGCAAAAAAAATGTTTTTTAAAGGGTTTTCATTATTTACCACCAACTTCTAGTTGGTGGTAAATAACGAATTCTTAAACCCCTGTAGCACTGATTGCACTGCTACCTACATGTCAAAATACAGAATCGGTAATTTTACCGATTCGATATTTTACAGAATCTGTAAAAATACCGATTCTGTAACATTACCGAATCTGTATTTTAACATGCCCCTACATCTCCATCTTCAAATACCGGTCGGTAACGGCCGAAATCGGCCGTTACCGACCGGTATTTGCCTTCCTACATCTGGCCCCATATGTTTAAAGAAAATGCAGCAATATTGGATGCTCCGTGAGCTGAACATTTGCCAATGACGGAACTTATTTATGAGAGCCCGGCATCACTTTTCCATCATGTAAAGTAGTACATGCGAGACACAGGGCTCTCATTTCGATTTCTGAAGCCACCCAAATACGCCCTTCATGGCTTTGAGTGGCCTCACAAATCATGAGTAAGGCGGCGGAGCTCAAATCGATGCGTTGCCTTCCTCTGCGCCCAGGAGGCATTCCATGGATGCTGCGGTGAGATTCCCCACGCAACACCAATGGAATTTGACGCTGCCACAGATTTACAAAGTGATGCAAACACGAGGATATTTACAACAAGGGGTGGTGAGGGACAGAGTCTCTGAATTAAGCAGAAAACTCTCACCCAGTCAAGAGATCAGGGCTAGATCCAACACCATTTTTTAGCTCACTGCACCATCCCAGTTTCAGAACCTGGCTGTATGCAAATTAGTCTGTTCCTGTCCCAGTGCATGATGGGAACAGGGCAAACCAAACTACAAAAGCCAATTCTTACACTGGGAAGGAAACAAGCTCCCGGGGACCGGTTTCTGGCATTACAGCCGTCTTCGGCCCGGTTTGCTTGAATCCTGATGGTGCAATGAGCAAGGGTCTCACATCTGAGAATACCCTTCCACGCTTAGGGTGGACAAAAATATTTACAACAAGGGGTGGTGAGGGACAGAGTCTCTGAATTAAGCAGAAAACTCTCACCCAGTCAAGAGATCAGGGCTAGATCCAACACCATTTTTTAGCTCACTGCACCATCCCAGTTTCAGAACCTGGCTGTATGCAAATTAGTCTGTTCCTGTCCCAGTGCATGATGGGAACGGGGCAAACCAAACTACAAAAGCCAATTCTTACACTGGGAAGGAAACAAGCTCCCGGGGACCGGTTTCTGGCATTACAGCCGTCTTCGGCCCGGTTTGCTTGAATCCTGATGGTGCAATGAGCAAGGGTCTCACATCTGAGAATACCCTTCCACGCTTAGGGTGGACAAAAATATTTACAACAAGGGGTGGTGAGGGACAGAGTCTCTGAATTAAGCAGAAAACTCTCACCCAGTCAAGAGATCAGGGCTAGATCCAACACCATTTTTTAGCTCACTGCACCATCCCAGTTTCAGAACCTGGCTGTATGCAAATTAGTCTGTTCCTGTCCCAGTGCATGATGGGAACAGGGCAAACTAAACTACAAAAGCCAATTCTTACACTGGGAAGGAAACAAGCTCCCGGGGACCGGTTTCTGGCATTACAGCCGTCTTCGGCCCGGTTTGCTTGAATCCTGATGGTGCAATGAGCAAGGGTCTCACATCTGAGAATACCCTTCCACGCTTAGGGTGGACAAAAATATTTACAACAAGGGGTGGTGAGGGACAGAGTCTCTGAATTAAGCAGAAAACTCTCACCCAGTCAAGAGATCAGGGCTAGATCCAACACCATTTTTTAGCTCACTGCACCATCCCAGTTTCAGAACCTGGCTGTATGCAAATTAGTCTGTTCCTGTCCCAGTGCATGATGGGAACAGGGCAAACCAAACTACAAAAGCCAATTCTTACACTGGGAAGGAAACAAGCTCCCGGGGACCGGTTTCTGGCATTACAGCCGTCTTCGGCCCGGTTTGCTTGAATCCTGATGGTGCAATGAGCAAGGGTCTCACATCTGAGAATACGCTTAGGGTGGACAAAAATATTTACAACAAGGGGTGGTGAGGGACAGAGTCTCTGAATTAAGCAGAAAACTCTCACCCAGTCAAGAGATCAGGGCTAGATCCAACACCATTTTTTAGCTCACTGCACCATCCCAGTTTCAGAACCTGGCTGTATGCAAATTAGTCTGTTCCTGTCCCAGTGCATGATGGGAACAGGGCAAACCAAACTACAAAAGCCAATTCTTACACTGGGAAGGAAACAAGCTCCCGGGGACCGGTTTCTGGCAATACAGCCGTCTTCGGCCCGGTTTGCTTGAATCCTGATGGTGCAATGAGCAAGGGTCTCACATCTGAGAATACCCTTCCACGCTTAGGGTGGACAAAAATATTTACAACAAGGGGTGGTGAGGGACAGAGTCTCTGAATTAAGCAGAAAACTCTCACCCAGTCAAGAGATCAGGGCTAGATCCAACACCATTTTTTAGCTCACTGCACCATCCCAGTTTCAGAACCTGGCTGTATGCAAATTAGTCTGTTCCTGTCCCAGTGCATGATGGGAACAGGGCAAACCAAACTACAAAAGCCAATTCTTACACTGGGAAGGAAACAAGCTCCCGGGGACCGGTTTCTGGCATTACAGCCGTCTTCGGCCCGGTTTGCTTGAATCCTGATGGTGCAATGAGCAAGGGTCTCACATCTGAGAATACCCTTCCACGCTTAGGGTGGACAAAAATATTTACAACAAGGGGTGGTGAGGGACAGAGTCTCTGAATTAAGCAGAAAACTCTCACCCAGTCAAGAGATCAGGGCTAGATCCAACACCATTTTTTAGCTCACTGCACCATCCCAGTTTCAGAACCTGGCTGTATGCAAATTAGTCTGTTCCTGTCCCAGTGCATGATGGGAACAGGGCAAACCAAACTACAAAAGCCAATTCTTACACTGGGAAGGAAACAAGCTCCCGGGGACCGGTTTCTGGCATTACAGCCGTCTTCGGCCCGGTTTGCTTGAATCCTGATGGTGCAATGAGCAAGGGTCTCACATCTGAGAATACCCTTCCACGCTTATGGTGGTCAAAACGATTCAGAATAGGGGGTGGTGATGGACAGAGTATCTGAATTAAACAGAACACTCGTACCCAGTCAACAGATCAGGGCTTGATCCAACACGAGGAAGCATCAAATCCATACGTCTCCCAAGTTGAGGCGCAATGAGGAGAAATGTGTTTATTTCTCCTCTTTTTTTCCTCTATTCATGTGTGCTACTGTGCTGCCTTCTGAAAGCAAGAAGAAAAGCCTTTGAGGATGTTTTTTGTGCAAGAAGGTGACCCTTCCTGCACAGAAACTCCTGCCTCCTGCATGCAACGAAGGGACCTTTGTACCATGGTGCCTACGTTAGCGCTAGGCTGCCTAAACAACGCCAGCGCAGGGAGAAGGAACAGAAATGCACCGTATTGCTTAACAAGCACTGGCGTTGCCAATAGGTCTCGCAGTAGGAAAGTTGGAGCTATTGGTTTTGTAAATGACAAAGCCCTTTATGTATTTAAAATGATAACCAAGGTGAAATGCATTGTTATTTGCAATTGTAATGGCTCCAACTGTCATACTGCGAGACCTATTGGCAACGTGAGTGGTTTTTCGTGTGTGAGTGGCGTTGTGTGTGTGAGTGGCGTTGTGTGTGTGAGTGACGTTGCGTGTGTGAGTGGCGTTGCATGTGTGAGTGGCGTTGCGTGTGTGAGTGGCGTTGCGTGTGTGAGTGGCATTGCGTGTGTGAGTGGCGTTGCGTGTGTGAGTGGCGTTGCGTGTGTGAGTGGCGTTGCGTGTGTGAGTGGCGTTGCGTGTGTGAGAGGCGTTGCGTGTGTGAGAGGCGTTGCCTGTGTGAGTGGCCAAACAGGAACACGGATCCGGACGCATTACACGCCGCGTCTTCGCTTCAACAAGCGGAAAGCGCCTGACATAGCGGACGCGTTCACGGCATAATCACTCTACTTCTTACCTATAGAGCGTTAATCGACTCGCCGTGGACAACAAATAAAGAGGAAAATATAGTTACAATCTTGATCTTCAAAGCGGGAAACCACTAACATAATAATTAATTTCATATTGAATACTCGGACTGGGTATTTGCGGTCAAGAGCCCGGCTGGGTTGGAAGTATCACCAGCTGAGCGACCTTCTGACAGGAACACAGCCTTTTAGCCCTGAGGAATCGCGAGTGCGATGAAACACGTGTCGGCTGGCTGTATGCAACATTAAAGACTCCAAGATTTACCTATCGAGAGTTTTTTTGCTTGGATAATTCTGTCATTTTGTATAAAGTGTATTGCTTTGTGTTACTTAACATTGTTCACACCGTCTTGAGTGCAACGGCAACCAATTTCGTTGCCTGTGTGAGTGGCGTTGCCTGTGTGAGTGGCGTTGGCTGTGTGAGTGGCGTTGGCTGTGTGAGTGGCATTGGCTGTGTGAGTTGCGTTGCATGTGTGAGTGGCGTTGCATGTGTGAGTGGCGTTGCGTAGTTGAGTGGCGTTGCGTAGTTGAGTGGCGTTGCATGTGTGAGTGGCGTTGCGTAGTTGAGTGGCGTTGCGTAGTTGAGTGGCGTTGCGTAGTTGAGTGGCGTTGCGTAGTTGAGTGGCGTTGCGTAGTTGAGTGGCGTTGCATGTGTGAGTGGCGTTGCATGTGTGAGTGGCGTTGCATGTGTGAGTGGCGTTGCATGTGTGAGTGGCGTTGCATGTGTGCGTAGTTGAGTGGCGTTGTGTAGTTGAGTGGCGTTGCGTAGTTGAGTGGCGTTGCGTGGTTGAGTGGCGTTGCATGTGTGAGTGTCGTTGCATGTGTGAGTGGCGTTGCGTAGAGTGGCGTTGCGTAGTTGAGTGGCGTTGCGTAGTTGAGTGGCGTTGCGTAGTTGAGTGGCGTTGCATAGTTGAGTGGCGTTGCGTTGTTAAATGGCGTTGCGAAGTTGAGTGGCGTTGCGTAGTTGAGTGGCGTTGCGTAGTTGAGTGGCGTTGCGTTGTTGAGTGGCGTTGCGTAGTTGAGTGGCGTTGCGTAGTTGAGTGGCGTTGCGTAGTTGAGTGGCGTTGCATGTGTGAGTGGCGTTGCATGTGTGAGTGGCGTTGCATGTGTGAGTGGCGTTGCATGTGTGAGTGGCGTTGCATGTGTGAGTGGCGTTGCATGTGTGCGTAGTTGAGTGGCGTTGCGTGGTTGAGTGGCGTTGCGTGGTTGAGTGGCGTTGCGTGGTTGAGTGGCGTTGCATGTGTGAGTGGCGTTGCATGTGTGAGTGGCGTTGCGTAGAGTGGCGTTGCGTAGAGTGGCGTTGCGTAGTTGAGTGGCGTTGTGTAGTTGCGTGGCGTTGCGTAGTTGAGTGGCGTTGCGTAGTTGAGTGGTGTTGCGTAGTTGCGTGGCGTTGCGTAGTTGCGTGGCGTTGCGTGGTTGAGTGGCGTTGCATGTGTGAGTGGCGTTGCATGTGTGCGTAGTTGAGTGGCGTTGTGTAGTTGAGTGGCGTTGCGTAGGTGAGTGGCGTTGCGTAGGTGAGTGGCGTTGCGTAGTTGAGTGGCGTTGAGTGGCGTTGCGTAGTTGCGTGGCATTGCGTAGTTGCGTGGCGTTGCGTAGTTGCGTGGTGTTGCGTAGTTGAGTGGCGTTGCGTAGTTGAGTGGTGTTGCGTAGTTGAGTGGCGTTGCATAGTTGAGTGGCGTTGCGTAGTTGCGTGGCGTTGCGTAGTTGAGTGGCGTTGCGTAGTTGAGTGGCGTTGCGTAGTTGAGTGGCGTTGCGTAGTTGCGTGGCGTTGCGTAGTTGTGTGGCGTTGCGTAGTTGAGTGGCGTTGCGTAGTTGAGTGGTGTTGCGTAGTTGCGTGGCGTTGCGTGGTTGAGTGGCGTTGCATGTGTGAGTGGCGTTGCATGTGTGCGTGGTTGAGTGGCGTTGCGTGGTTGAGTGGCGTTGCATAGTTGAGTGGCGTTGCGTAGTTGAGTGGCGTTGCGTAGTTGAGTGGCGTTGCGTAGTTGAGTGGTGTTGCGTAGTTGCGTGGCGTTGCGTAGTTGCGTGGCGTTGCGTAGTTGAGTGGCGTTGCGTAGTTGAGTGGTGTTGCGTAGTTGCGTGGCGTTGCGTAGTTGCGTGGCGTTGCGTGGTTGAGTGGCGTTGCATGTGTGAGTGGCGTTGCATGTGTGAGTGGCGTTGCATGTGTGCGTGGTTGAGTGGCGTTGCATAGTTGAGTGGCGTTGCGTAGTTGAGTGGCGTTGCGTAGTTGAGTGGCGTTGCGTAGTTGAGTGGCGTTGCATGTGTGAGTGGCGTTGCGTAGTTGAGTGGCGTTGCGTAGTTGAGTGGCGTTGCGTAGTTGAGTGGCGTTGCGTAGTTGAGTGGCATTGCATAGTTGCGTGGCGTTGCGTAGTTGCGTGGCGTTGCATAGTTGCGTGGCGTTGCGTAGTTGAGTGGCGTTGCGTAGTTGAGTGGCGTTGCGTAGTTGAGTGGCGTTGCGTAGTTGCGTGTAGTTGCGTGGTTGCGTGGCGTTGCGTTGTTGAGTGGCGTTGCATGTGTGAGTGGCGTTGCATGTGAGCGTAGTTGAGTGGCGTTGCGTGGTTGAGTGGCGTTGCATGTGTGAGTGGCGTTGCGTAGTTGAGTGGCGTTGCGTAGTTGAGTGGCGTTGCGTAGTTGAGTGGCGTTGCGTAGTTGAGTGGCGTTGCATAGTTGAGTGGCGTTGCATGTGTGAGTGGCGTTGCGTAGTTGAGTGGCGTTGCGTAGTTGAGTGGCGTTGCGTAGTTGAGCGGCGTTGCGTAGTTGAGTGGCGTTGCATGTGTGAGTGGCGTTGCATGTGTGAGTGGCGTTGCATGTGTGAGTGGCGTTGCATGTGTGAGTGAAGTTGCATGTGTGAGTGGCGAGTGGCGTTGCATGTGTGAGTGGCGAGTGGCGTTGCATGTGTGAGTGGCGTTGCATGTGTGAGTGGCGTTGCGTAGAGTGGCGTTGCGTAGAGTGGCGTTGCGTAGAGTGGCATTGTGTAGTTGAGTGGCGTTGCGTAGTTGAGTGGCGTTGCGTAGTTGAGTGGCGTTGCGTAGATGAGTGGCGTTGCGTAGGTGAGTGGCGTTGCGTAGGTGAGTGGCGTTGCGTAGGTGAGTGGCGTTGCGTAGGTGAGTGGCATTGCGTAGTTGAGTGGCATTGCGTAGTTGAGTGGCGTTGCGTAGTTGAGTGGCGTTGCGTAGTTGAGTGGCGTTGCGTAGTTGCGTGGCGTTGCGTAGTTGCGTGGCGTTGCGTAGTTCCGTGGCGTTGCGTAGTTGAGTGGCGTTGCGTAGTTGAGTGGCATTGCGTAGTTGAGTGGCGTTGCGTAGTTGAGTGGCGTTGCGTAGTTGCGTGGCGTTGCGTAGTTGAGTGGCGTTGCGTAGTTGAGTGGCGTTGCGTAGTTGAGTGGCGTTGCGTAGTTGCGTGGCGTTGCGTAGTTGCGTGGCGTTGCGTGGTTGAGTGGCTTTGCATGTGTGAGTGGTGTTGCATGTGTGCGTAGTTGCGTGGCGTTGCGTGGTTGAGTGGCGTTGCATGTGTGAGTGGCGTTGCATGTGTGAGTGGCGTTGCATGTGTGAGCGTTGCGTAGTTGAGTGGCGTTGCGTAGTTGAGTGGCGTTGCGTAGTTGAGTGGCGTTGCGTAGTTGAGTGGCGTTGCGTGGCGTTGCGTAGTTGAGTGGCGTTGCGTAGTTGAGTGGCGTTGCGTAGTTGAGTGGCGTTGCGTAGTTGCGTGGCGTTGCGTAGTTGCGTGGCGTTGCGTAGTTGAGTGGCGTTGCGTAGTTGAGTGGCGTTGCGTAGTTGAGTGGCGTTGCGTAGTTGCGTGGCGTTGCGTAGTTGAGTGGCGTTGCGTAGTTGCGTGGCGTTGCGTAGTTGCGTGGCGTTGCGTAGTTGAGTGGCGTTGCGTAGTTGAGTGGCGTTGTGTAGTTGAGTGGCGTTGCGTAGTTGCGTGGCGTTGCGTGGTTGAGTGGCGTTGCGTAGTTGAGTGGCGTTGCGTAGTTGAGTGGCGTTGCGTAGTTGAGTGGCGTTGCGTAGTTGCGTGGCGTTGCGTAGTTGAGTGGCGTTGCGTAGTTGAGTGGCGTTGCGTAGTTGAGTGGCGTTGCGTAGTTGAGTGGCGTTGCGTAGTTGCGTGGTGTTGCGTAGTTGCATGGCGTTGCGTAGTTGCGTGGCGTTGCGTAGTTGAGTGGCGTTGCGTAGTTGCGTGGCGTTGCGTAGTTGCGTGGCGTTGCGTAGTTGTGTGGCGTTGCGTAGTTGCGTGGCGTTGCGTGGTTGAGTGGCGTTGCATGTGTGAGTGGCGTTGCATGTGTGCGTATTTGAGTGGCATTGCGTGGTTGAGTGGCGTTGCATGTGTGAGTGGCGTTGCATGTGTGAGCGTTGCGTAGTTGAGTGGCGTTGCGTAGTTGAGTGGCGTTGCGTAGTTGAGTGGCGTTGCGCAGTTGAGTGGCGTTGCGCAGTTGGGTGGCGTTGCGTAGATGAGTGGCGTTGTGTAGTTGAGTGGCGTTGCGTAGTTGCGTGGCGTTGCGTGGTTGAGTGGCGTTGCGTAGTTGAGTGGCGTTGCGTAGTTGTGTGGCGTTGCGTAGTTGAGTGGCGTTGCGTAGGTGAGTGGCGTTGCGTAGTTGAGTGGCGTTGCGTAGTTGCGTGGCGTTGCGTAGTTGCGTGGCGTTGCGTAGTTGCGTGGCGTTGCGTAGTTGCGTGGCATTGCGTAGTTGCGTGGCGTTGCGTAGTTGCGTTGCGTAGTTGAGTGGCATTGCGTGGTTGAGTGGCGTTGCGTGGTTGAGTGGCGTTGCATGTGTGAGTGGCGTTGCATGTGTAAGTGGCGTTGCATGTGTGTGTGAGTGGCGTTGCATGTGTGAGTGGCGTTGCATCCGTGGCATTGCGTAGTTGCGTGGCGTTGCGTAGTTGCGTGGCATTGCGTAGTTGCGTGGCGTAGTTGAGTGGCGTTGCGTGGTTGAGTGGCGTTGCGTGGTTGAGTGGCGTTGCATGTGTGTGTGAGTGTCGTTGCATGTGTGAATGGCATTGCATGGTTGAGTGGCGTTGCATGGTTGAGTGGCGTTGCGTGGTTGCGTGGCGTTGCATGTGTCAGAGGCTAAATGTAGCACAGGGAGACCTCCAGCGGTAAGACAATCAAAAACAACTTAGAAAACATTTCACAGTATGAAGAGATCAAACTCATGAACGAGCGTGAGACACCTCAGCTAAAAATCATGATAAATAACAACACACATTAGAAGTGAAACTGCAAGTACAGAAGGACCAGCTTTGCTTGTTTAAAACTCCCACTTCAGGCAGATGAGTGTAATGTGTAAAGCGTCTTGTGCACATGAGCAGATCGGAGTCTGGAAGCAAATACAAACAAGAGGAATGACTGAGGCGCATTGGTGTGAAGCACATCAAAGGGCTTCTCCTCCCCTAATTAGGTGAGGAGAAGCCGTTCCGGGAAACTGAAAGTAAGGCCGGCCTGCGGCCGGCCATGAATAATTAGGGGAGGAGAAGCCCTTTGATGTGCTGGGCTGGCTGGCCCTGAATGCGCGTGCATGTTATCACGTGGTTCACGTGCACAGCATGAAAACCGCGGGGCTGAAAGCCCTTTGGTTTGAAGAGAAAATAGCCGACTTGAATTCTCCCCATTTCCCATTCCTGCGGAATGGTAAAGGCGAGACCTAAAAATTATGCCATCCTGCCCTTTTACCCTGGTTCAGGCAGCGCAGCTAAGTGCATTGTAGCGCTGCCCTATGCCAAAATCCCATAAATAAACCCCACAGGATTTAGTCAGTGGCGTGGCCAGTGTGTCTTGGGCCCTGGTGCCAGGAACGAAATGGGCCCCTTGGCTGCTGTTTGCATTATAAAATACAGCATGTACCACAGTTCAGTGGGCACTTCATGCCTCCGGGCCCTGACTCCACAGTGTCTGCTGTACATATGCATTCCTGTATTTAGTACCATATAGGACTCTGGTGTGGGAGGGGTCCGAGCTGGCCTTTGGTGCAACATTGGTAAATTTTAAGAGTAAATCTTGCAGTTTAGTTGTTTTTCTCTCGATATGCAGCCCAGACTCTCAGTGCAGAGCTAGGCACCTCTGACATGCGGTTATACTCTGGCCCCCACAGTCGGTGCATAGACTGACTGAGCTATCCCTCTACAAATGGAATCTGTGAACGGTAACTTACTCACTAATTCCTCAGTTGAGATGAAACACCCACTGGGCTGTCCCAGTGGGGTTACAGTCTGTGCCCTGCAATGTAAACACAGATCTCTGCAGTACGTACAGGTGCGAACACTTTTCGGAATGGGATTAGAATTGGTGAACTGGAGGCTAAAGATATTTTAACAGTTACTTTAGTAACCGGCTGAAGTATCTCACAATTGCTGGAGGTCACCCAGATTTCACTCAGGGCTCTGCAATAGGAACATTAATTTTATCAGAGATCTCACTCACATTTTATTTTTTAACCTGAAATATAGACAGCCTATAAACATCTCTATTAGTTCTCCTTACATGTTGTTTCTTTTCTCTTTACTTTCCTCACTCCCGCTTTTCCGGCTCTTTTTTTCTATGCAGTCAGCTTGTTCACCCTCATTTTATATTTTTACTGATTTCAATAAAAAAAACGAAAATGTAATGAGCCTTCCTCTGTTCCCTGTGTCCTGCCTTCTCTAGCTTCATTTCACACCATTTCCTGTTTTTTTCTCTTTCTCTTTAGCATTCATAACACGTGCCTGGAAATATCTGACTGACTTGGCCGTTATTGGATGAATCTGAAATCCTGAATGAAATGGTCCTACCAAATGCTGTAATTGTGCTTATAGTATTATCCTGTAAATTTCTATAACACATTTGCCAGGTAAAACCCAGTATTATTAAAAGATATTTTTGAAAAATGGTCACTTTTACCTCTATTAATAGTAGGCCGAGTCTCTTTGGCATGGCTTGGCAGTTCGGGCTGGACTGTTCCCATGAGGCACAGGGTCAGACTGATTTGCATATGGCCATGTCTGAACTGGGGTGGCGGAGTGAGCTAAAGAATGGTGATGGATTAAACCCAGATCAGTTGACTGGGGGTGAGTGTTTGATTTGCTCAAACGCTCCGCCCATTATCCCCTTTGATCTCAGAAGGTGCCTACAATGGGACAGTGGCTCCCCAAGTTAACCCGGACCTACCAAGTCGATGAGGCATATGCAAAAAGAGTACGGGCGCTTAGTAGAGTCAGGACAACCTCGGAGGGCTATGCCCTGGTGTAAGAAAGACGCTCTATATATACTGAACCAAAGTAAGGTACAGTGTGTATAGAGTCCCCAATCTCCAAAGGTATAACAGAGGCTAAAGTCAGATCTGACTTTACTCTCTAAAGTGGTAGCTTGGTCGAGCAGAAAGGCTGTATCAGAGGACAGTGTAAAACATTTGTTGTACAAAATTTGTTGTACAAAAGATTTCACACACTCAAGAACTGAACTCTAGGCCAATTGTTTTTATATCAAAAGATATAGTTGTTTTATTTTAGAACCAACAGGTATCAAAATATACTTTTCCCAATATGAGTGACTTTAGGTAATTACTTTGTAGAGAGGCAATAGATTTGGTAAGTACAATAGTTACTGGGGTTGCAATAGGCAACACAATTCTAAACACAATTTAACATTGAGCTCAATGGGTTTTTCTATAAAAATGCAATTGATTACTTACAGGATTACTTTGCTAACCACAGGAGTGGATCCTGGATTCAGTTCCGGGACCTAAGCTGCAAACAGTTAAGTAAAAGCGTTTTGGTTACAGTTGTAATTTTTAGAGGATATAAATGTATTTTCAAAGTTGACACTTAGAAACTTTTCAGAGAAAAACTGGCAATGTTATCCTATGGAAGGAATTTCAAGTCACAGGTAAAGTAGATTCTCGTTACTTTTGTAATCTAGTACTGGGCTCCTAGGTCCAGCACTAGGACCTCTACCAAAAACAGGTAAGTAATTATTTTTCAGTAATTGGTAGGATTTTTAAGGAATATTTGTGATTTGCAAAAATCGACACAGAAGAAATTTCAGAGAAAACCAGTCAATGGTTTCCTATGGAAGGAAATGCAGGTAACTGGTGAGTACAGTTAAGATTACTTTTTTCGGTTCAGCACTGAACTGGAAAGTACAGCACTGGCTTCTCTCCTGATCCCAGGTGAGTATTTCGGAAATCGTTATTCGGCTGATTTTAGGTTTAAAGTATTTTATTCAGGTATAAAAAAACATGGGGAAGGGAATAGGAGGTCAAGCGAACATACAGTACAAAAAGCGAGATGTTGCAGCGGTTCAGAAGGAAAGTAGGGAGACAGGAAGCCCCAGAGGGTAACAAGGCATAAGTCTTAAGGCAATAAGGCATCGCGAATGACCCCCCAGTAGACCCCCATTCCCTTAGCAAGGCCGAGCTGGAATAGCGTCCCGCAACACAGTAAAAAAAACACACCATCCCTCCAGCCCCCCAACCCCGGAAAATTAGGAGAAAGAGAAGCAAAGGAAGAAAGGAAGAAAACAATACCCCAACATCCCCGTCCGAAGGTCAGCATTAGAAGCATATAACCCCGCCCCCCACCCCCAGTCCCAAACCCCTGATCCCGCACATTAACTCCGCTGGAGCCGCCGGCGGCGTCAGCCTAAGAAGTCGCAGGTACCGTGGGCATGTGAGCTCGCGAAATTCCGTGGACAACAGTGCCAAAAAGGGGTGCCAGAGTTCTTCAAACTGGTCAACATTCCCAGCCACCGTCAGCGAAATCTTCTCCATGCCCAGTACCTGCCAGAGCCTGTGTAACCAACCAGTGATAGAGGGGGCAGTGGGGGTACGCCAGAGTACCAGGATGTTTTGAACCGCGGAGCCCAGCGCAATCGCAATCTGCCTACCCCTGCGGGACTTCAGCGGGTACATCAGGTCGTTGGGGAGGCCTAGTAAGACATACGCAGGGAAGCGCGGGAGCTCAATCTCAAAATGCCTATCCACCTCATCCAAGACCTCTTTCCAATAGGCCGACAGCACCGGGCACTCCCAGAGAATGTGCGTAAGGGTACCCTCCTGTCCGCAGCCGCGCCAGCAACCTTTATCGCCGACTTTGCGCATCTCGTAGAGCCGCTCCGGGGTGTAATACCAATAGGTGGACACCTTAGTAAAGGTCTCCGTCAGCCCAGTGTGGTACGCAGAGTGCCTCGCCCGATACGCAATCCTGTCCCACTCCTTGTGGCTCAGGGTTCTACCCAATTCCCTGTGCCAGCGCTCCCTCCCTGGGTTATGGTAATGAAACGGCGGGGGTTGGAGAAACTTGTACAAGTCGGTGATAAGCTTGGCATCCGAGGTCCGGGTTACCAGCCATCGCTCATAGGGCGTAATCGAAAGGGCAGCGACGTCGCGCACTGGGGGTTGTAGAGCCCAGTGGCGGACTTGCATATAACGCAGTCTGTCCCGTTCCGTCAGGCCAAACTCCTGTCGGAGCTGCTGGAAGGGGAGGACGCCTTCCGGTCCGTAGATCTGGAAAAGCGCTCTGCAACCCGCGCTCACCCAGTGGGAAAAGGCTCCCGGTTCCAGGCCAGGAGTGAAGTCTGGATTGCCAGCAATGGGAGTGAACGGCGATGGAAAAGTGGTGAGCTCGCGAAGCTCGCACACCGCGTCCCACACTCTCAGCGGAACCCGGGTGATAAAAGAGGCGTAGAGATTAGGCGGGCGGTGAGTGCGCCGCAGGAACGGGACTTCCTGGAGTGTACGGCCCGCAACTGCCTGGTCTTGAAAGAGCCAGTGCTTGTCCGATTCCCACCGGCTCCACTCCACCAGGTACCGAAGTTGTGCCGCCTGGAAGTACTTCCGGAGGTCCGGGACCCCGAGACCCCCCGCCTCCGGGGCAAGCATGGAGAGGACCCGCTTCATCCGAGGCTTACGGCCCTGCCACACAAAGCGGGAGATGTCTGCCTGCGCCTGTCTTATCCAACCTACAGGGGGCTGGAGAGGTAAAGCGCGAAAAAGATACAGGATCTGAGGCAGTATCGTCATCTTCACCGCTGCGATACGGCCCAGCCACGAGAGCAGGCCTTTGTTCCATCGGCCGAGTTCCTCTTTGTTCTTTTTGCCCAGAGAGGAATAGTTAGCAGCGACCATTGCAGGCAGGGAAGGCGCAAGCAAAATCCCCAGGTAAGGCACCGTGGAGGAGGACCACTGCAGAGGAAAAAGACGCTGGAGGTCCCGCCTGGTGTCAACAGAGAGGGACACGTCCAGGGTGGCCGACTTAGACATATTCATTTTGAAGCCTGCCACGCGGGCAAAGGAATTCAGTTCCTGGACGCAGGCAGGGAGCGACCGCCTAGGGTCATCCAGGGTCAGCAAGACATCGTCCGCATACAGGCTGACAGTATGCGTGTATTGCCCCATCTTCACCCCGATAGCGTCCGGGTTATCACGAATCCTCTGGGCAAACGGCTCCATATAGAGGGCAAACAGGAGCGGTGAAAGGGGGCAACCCTGTCTCGTGCCACGCTCAATGGCAAAGCTGCCGGAGCTGTGTCCGTTGACACGCACCGATGCTGACGGTCTCTTATAGCAATTAAAAATCATAGTGCGGAACTTCTCGCCGATCCCCAGTTTCCCAAGAACCAGCTCGAGGTACGGCCAATGAACCCTATCAAAGGCCTTCTCCGCGTCTACCGATAGCAGCATCCGCTCCCCCGGGACGCGTGAGGCCTTTTCTAGCACGTGCGTCACCCTCTTGGTGTTGTCGACCGTCTGCCTACCGGGTACAAAGCCGGCCTGGTCCGCCTCCACCAAGCCTGGGAGATGTAGACCCAGTCTGGCCGCCAAGATCCCCGTGTAAAGCTTGAGGTCCACATTTAGAAGCGAGATGGGCCGATACGAGCCGCATAGAGTCCGGTCCTTTCCCGATTTCGGGATAACCGACACGGTCGCCGAAAGAAGGTCCGGCGGGATGGCACCCGGTTCGGAGAAGGAGTTGAATAAGCGAGCCAGGAGAGGCGCGACAGTGGGACAGAAGGTCTTGTAAAACAAGGCCGTATAGCCATCCGGGCCCGGGGCCTTGCCGTGTTTCAGCCGTGCAATAGCGGAGATGACTTCCTCCACGTGAATATCCCTCTCCAGGTGGTCCGCCTGGGCGGGGTCCAAGGCCGGGAGGGTTACAGATTCCAGGTAGGCCTCGGCCTCTCCCGGCGGGGAGGGCTCTGCAGCGTACAGCGCCTCGTAAAAGGCACGGAAGGAATCCGCCACCTCCGCGTCACCGGAAACCGGGACTCCATCTGCTCCCACTAGCTCCTTTACGACGTTGCGTTGCTGCGCAGCCCTGAGCCGGTGGGCCAGGAGCTTACCGCATCTATCTCCGCCGGTGTAAAAGGCATGTTTCAGGCGCAACGCTGCATACTCCGCCCTGTCCAGGTCCAACGCAGAGAGTAGTTTCCGCGCCGCCTTCAGCTGCCTCCAAACACGAGGCGCCCCCGTCCGGCGGTGAACCTGCTCGAGTTCCCTGACCTGCGCCGTTAGGTCCTCCCTCTTGCGTTGACGCTCCTTGTTCTCCGCCGAGGAGATGGAGATAAACTCCCCTCTGACGACCGCTTTCAAAGCCGCCCACTGCGTTGCCAGGGACGTATCGGGGTTGCTATTGTGGGTCAGGTACTCCTGGATGACCTCCTCCACTCGCTTCACCACCGATTTCTTATGGAGAAGCGTGTCCCGAAGCCGCCACATCCCTCTGGAGGGGGAGCCGCCGGCCAAGCAAAAACTCCGGAAACCGGCGCATGGTCGGACAGGGACAGAACCCCGATGTCTGCCGCCGTGGCGGCTAAGCGGAGCGGTCCGCTCACCAAGAGGTAATCCAACCGCGAGTAAGTGCGGTGTGCGTGGGAGAAATATGAGTAGTCCCTATCGGCGGGGTGCATGGTGCGCCAGAGGTCATGCAGATCCATCTCTGCGATCTGGTCCTGTACCGTTCTAGAAAGCTCCCCCGTCTGCGGAAAGCGCTGGGCCGACCTATCCAAGGTGGAATCGAAGACAATGTTCAGGTCTCCCCCCAAGATGACGTGGCGGTCGGGCGAGGCAGTAACGTCTACCAACACAGATTCCAGGAAGCGATCCTGGTGGTCATTTGGGCTGTATACGGAACCAACCGTAAAGGCAACACCCCCCAGACGCATGCGATACACTAGGAGCCTCCCCTTCTGCTCGGCATGTTTATACAGCACCTCACCTCGGAAGGAGCTGGCTAGAAGGATGGCTACCCCTGCAGTCTTAGTCGCAGCCGAGGAAAAGAGTTGCGTGGGGAACTTGGCAGAGCGCAGCCTATGGCAATCTTTAGAGAGTAAATGGGTTTCCTGCAGGAGGCAGATATCCGCCTGCGACCCTTCTAGCAGGGAAAGGATCGCCCTACGCTTCACAGGGTTGTTCAGACCCTTAACATTAAGGGTCACTACTTTCAGAGGCGGCATCACTCCCAGGGAAGCAAAGCGCTGTGCAGCAGGCGCGGGATCAGTGGAAGGGGCACGCGGGGCAGGGGCGCAGGGAAGGCCAGAATCGGCTCCGCATGTGTTCGGACAGTATCGGACGGGACCCCCCCAACACCAAACCAGCTTTGAAACCCCCCCAAAACCAACCCGTGGCAACCAGCCAAAACCAAAAACAAGAAAAAACACCCCATAGTCTCAATCTAGCCCAAGTGGGCGAGTCTGCAGAAAACCGTCAAGTGGACGTCCAGCCACACACCTCCAACCTCTCCCCCCCAACCCCCAGCCCCAACCCAGCATCGAAGAAGCTATGAGTCTCTCCCCCCGGAGTAAAGTTAGGCCGTCTGGGCCACGCTATTGGAGTCAGGCAAGTTCCTGGCCGCAGTCCTCAGGGCCTCCGCCATATCCGCCCTGATGGTAGGGGAGTCAGGGCGACTCGCCGTCGCCGACGATTGGCGCCTCCTCGATCTCCGTCGGCCCCGCCGCTCGGGGCGCCTCCATGCGGGTGTGGCCCCTTCTTCCTCCGTAGCTGTGAGTCCCAGTACCCCACAGACATCTTGTAAGGAGCGCAGCTGATGTAACACCCCATTCCATCGAAAGATAAGACGGAAGGGGTGACCCCAGGAATAGGCCGTCTCATGCTCTCGCAGGAAGTCCGTGGCGATGCGGAAAGACCTGCGCTTCTGCAGTGTGATGGCGGACAGGTCCTGATAGAGCGCCACGGGTCGTTCTCGAAAGGACAGCGGCTGTTTCCTGCGGGCCTCAGTCATAATGCGCTCCTTTAGGGGGAAATCCGGCAGGAATGCCAGGATATCAGGCGGGGGTGCCGATGATTGGCGTTGGCGGCCCACCCTGTGTGCTCTGTCAATGCGGATCGGGAAGTCCGCTTCTTCTCCCAAGATGTCGCGGAACAGGTCCTGCAGATAGGCCACTAGGTCCGCACCCTCATCCGCGGACGGAACGCCCGCACCCGGATGTTATTCCGCCTGGATCTGTTCTCGAGATCCTCCGAGTGGGCCTGGAGCTCGACACACTGCTCCCGTAGGCGGAGGACGTCCTGCTGGAGATGAACTATCTCCTCGTCGCGACGCTGGGCCGCCGTTTCCACAGTGT
Organism: Lissotriton vulgaris; assembly: GCF_964263255.1. Classification (NCBI taxonomy): domain Eukaryota; kingdom Metazoa; phylum Chordata; class Amphibia; order Caudata; family Salamandridae; genus Lissotriton; species Lissotriton vulgaris. The sequence continues at coordinate 81,274,532 of NC_141699.1, forward strand.
CGACTCGCTCGCCCAGGCATTCGATTTCTCTACGCACTTCGCGGACCTCTCCCGCCACCTCGGTCTTGAGAGTCTGAAATTCCTCCTTGAGGGAGCTGAATAGGTCTTCCATGAAGGACCTCGTGACAGGTGGTTCGCCTCCGGTGGCGTCCGTTGAGGCCCGGGAGGACCCCGGGGACGGCTGCGCCCTGTCGCGTAGTTGCTGGGCCCTGCCGAGCATGTCCGGCAAAGTGCGATCTCCCCGTGCTGCGCCTCGTCTCCCGGCCATCCTGGCCTCCGCGGTGGGTGAAGCCTAGAGCCGGCCGTTGTAGACGCGCCCAGCCGCCCGTGGGCACCAGATGTGAAGTCCTCGCCGAGGACAAGGGTAGTGCGTCTCAGGCGACAAAATGGCGGCCCGGGTCAGGGCGAGACGACCATCGGGCCAAGCAAGGCGGTCAGCAATGTCCAAGTCGGAGGCTTTCAGCCGTGTGCCCCCAGAGAGGACAGCAGATGTGTAGGCACCAGGAGGAACCAAGGCGCCCGCATGACCAGGGCGCGGGCGAGGGTCACCGGTATTAGTTCCGCAAAGACAAGATGGCGGGAGGGCGGAACCCAGGATGCCAGCCCAGGCCAGCCAGTCTATGGGCGACCCTCAAATGGCAACGGGTCGGGGAAGTGCGAACCCAATGTCTCCCAGTACCATCGACCAATACGCCCGTCCCGGGCTCTGCTCAGACTCCACCGTTCCACTCTTCCAGGCTCGGGGTCCGCAAGGCGTCACACTCCGATACCCATGGCAGGGGGGTAGATCGCCTTCGCAGGGCTGGGGTCTGTCTCCCAGCGATGGTCCTGGCCACCAGGGCGCCGGCCAGGAGGCCTCCACACTCCGCGGAGTCCGTCTAGTCCGTCCCCCGGGATCTCCAGCTTTCAGCACTCGACTCCGCCGAGGCGCGCGGACAGCGCCGCAATATGCTCCGCCTCCAGGCCCTTCTCCTCGGGGCGACCCAGGCTCCCCTCCTCGGGTCGATCGTTGAACAAACTTTTCGGGGACTTCCCCCGGGGCAACAGAAGTCAAAGTGGCATCAAAACGTGCCCCAAGAACTCCAGCACAGTTCTCTCGCGGGGGCAGAGAAGCGCAGGAATCGGGGCTCGAGCTGAGCCGGGCCGGAGGAGCTACGGGAGGAAGCGTCCGCTCACCCCGCCATCTTGGCCATGCCCCCCCTTCGGCTGATTTTAGAGGAATATTTTAAAGTTTCAAAACTCCACTCTTAAAAGAATTTTCAGGGAAAACCAGTCAATGTTAGCCTATGGAGTGAGTTATCGGCTTTCAGGTGAGTACTCGACTGGTGAGGTTAAGGTTCCGGGCATAGACTTAGGGGTCTCCCAGGGTCGGAAAGGTACCGTTTTTGCACCCTCAGCAGCAGAGGGCCAGCCGGGAGCAGAGAGAGTAGGCCAAATTCAATCCAATGAAGGGTAGGGGGTCTTTGGTTGGGTGCTGCAAGCAGGCAGGCCACACGGCTGTGGGAGCTGAGCTCCTGGTCACTTACTCAGGGCAAGTTGGGAAGTAGAGTAGGGTAGTAGGTACACCTCCAGCGGCACTCAGGCGGCTGGGTTCAGGGTGCTTTTGAGCCATTGGGCGCTCAATGTTATCCAATGGGAAAGTTACAAAGTGAACAAAGGCTGCAGGCTCGGGGACGGAGATTCTTCAGGTGCGACCACCACTTCAAGAGGTTAGTTGGGATCTTGGAGAATAGGTGGGTACCCCAAAGCAGGGCACAGGGTGCCATGGGGCACTGGGTGCAGGGGTGTCTTTTGGTGTCAGGAATTCTTACCCTCAGCTGGTTGCGGTTGGGGGGTTCCTGGTTCTGAGGCTGCAGGCGTCATCGGATTTGTCGAGGAGGGTCTTTGGGCACTGGACTTCAGGTCCCAGTCGCTGGGGAGATGTCCTTGTGGTCTTGGATCACTCAGGCACAGGCCGGGCATGGCGGGTGCAGAGTGGGCTGGCATCAGGGGTATTGCTGTTGGAGCAGAGCCTCTGCTCATGGAACTCCCAGTCTTTAAGAGGGTCAAGGCAGGCAGGTCCTCTGGGTTTTCCAAGGTTGCTGTCCACTGGTGTCACCAGGATTTAGCAGGATCAGGTTCCAGGATCGACAGGCCGGTAGGGCTGGGGCCAAGTCAGTTGGTGTTGTTCTGTTGTTAGCAGCTGCACGGTGGGACTTCGTCTTCTTGATCTTCTTTCTTGTTTTATTTTCGGGATCTGAGGAAGGAAGGTTCAGGGTGCCCCCAAATACTGAATTTAGGGGCGTTAAAGGTAGGGCAAAGGCAGGGACCAATAGGTCCCTGTCCTGGTGTGGGTACACCCCAAGTCTGCTCCTCTCCTGTGGGAGGAGCCTAGCTGTGATTGGGCAGGGCTCCCCATCTTCAAGATGGCCGGAGCCCAGGGTCGTGCTTCACCTTGCCTCTCCCCCCTGAGGGGTGGAGTTGGCATAGGCTGGCACACCCCCATTCCTGACGTAGGGTTTCCCTCCAGTCTACAATACAATTGCAAGTTTTCCACCCAAGATAAATGTATCTACCTTTACTTTAACTGGAACTTCTTTGCACAGTGGGTGATCTTCCTGAAATTCTGGCATAGGCAAAGTCCCGGGTCTAACTCAGGCATCCTTGCTCCCCAGGCGAATGACTAGGACATCAAGGCAGGGTCACAATATCAGTGGAAAAGAAAGATGAGCAAGCATAAGAACCAGGCATGTAAACCATAGAGTCCCTCTGGACTCATTGCTACACCTTCCTCTCATTCTTCTGTCAACGATGAGGAAATACTCCCTATCCAGAGTGGGAGCTCCTTCAAGGGCGCGCAGCGTCTCTAGTAATTAGTTAAGTGCCTTGATGCCAGGACCGCTCAGCCAGGGAGGAGGAACACAGCACTACTTCATCCATTCTTATCACACAGCTCGAAGCTCAGCAGCTTAATAGGGATTTGAATAATTTACTAGGCATGGGCTCGATAAAACGACATAACGAGCCTCCTGTGACGCGAGCGGCAGCGGGCGGACCGCGCACTGGGATCACGTGGAGAGTCCTCATTTCATGCATAATTGAGGAGACAAAGTGGATTCATAGAAGGACTGCTGTGGAGTAGTATGTGGAGCAAGAGAGAATGTTTCAGTGATTTACCGAAGCAGGAGTCAAAAGCTTCTATGCAGATACTGTCGTGGAGAGCGCGTTCCAGATATAGGCTCCCTACACACCGCGCCACTGTAGAGCTTTCCAAGCTGTGGGAGTAAATACCCAACCCAATCTGTAGCAACTGGACCAAGTGAAAGGACTGAACCTAATCCAGTTCCCTGGAGCTTTTCTTTTTGCAGAGCATTTCAATTCATTATTTTTTTTATTTATTTATTTAATGCAATTTTATATTGCGCAAACTTTACCCGAAGGTGTCAGAACGCTTTACATAAGAACTAGTTGCAAAACATAAGGACTTAGGATTTCCTGCATTACATAAAAGATACAAACAGAAAAAAATGCAAATGTACAAGATGTAAAGTCACACAAGGAAGAGATACAAACAGAAAGAAAAATTGCAAATGTACAAGTAGTAAAATCACTCAAGGAAGAGATACGAATGGATATACTCTAGGAGTCACATAGGAATGGTAGATAGTACAAAGGTCTACTGCATATACTAGTGATTAGAGTTATCTCTATATATATAGGGGAGGGATATGACTGGATATACTCTGAGAGTCACATAGGAATGGTAGATAGTACAAAGGTCTACTGCATATACTAGTGATTAGAGTTATCTCTATATACATAGGGAAGGGATATGAATGGATATACTCTAAGAGTCACATAGGAATTAGTAGAGTACATAGGTCTACTGCATATACTAGTGATTAGAGTTATCTCTATATACATAGGGTAGGGATATGACTGGATATACTCTGATAGTCACTTAGGAATGGTAGATAGTACAAAGGTCTACTGCATATACTAGTGATTAGAGTTATCTCTATATATATAGGGGAGGGATATGACTGGATATACTCTGAGAGTCACATAGGAATGGTAGATAGTACAAAGGTCTACTGCATATACTAGTGATTAGAGTTATCTCTATATACATAGGGAAGGGATATGAATGGATATACTCTAAGAGTCACATAGGAATTAGTAGAGTACATAGGTCTACTGCATATACTAGTGATTAGAGTTATCTCTATATACATAGGGTAGGGATATGACTGGATATACTCTGATAGTCACTTAGGAATGGTAGAGAGTACAAAGGTCTACTGCATATACTAGTGATTAGAGTTATCTCTATATACATAGGGAAGGGATATGAATGGATATACTCTAAGAGTCACATAGGAATTAGTAGAGTACATAGGTCTACTGCATATACTAGTGATTAGAGTTATCTCTATATACATACGGGAGGGATATGACTGGATATACTCTAAGAGTCACATAGGAACTGCACAGAGGTAAAACTCTGCTTTCCACAAAGTATATCTCATGCAGAGCAATTTAGTAAGAATTAAATAGGGATATGGGTGATGCAAATTGTGACACGGACGATTTTCACACAGAAGTGCAACGTTAAGTTGTAGCGTTTTCTATAGACTTAAGTTGAGTTAATAAAAAGCTTTGCATAGCCCCAGCCAATGAATTAAAAATAGGGGCATATTCCTATCACAGCAAGTCAAAGGGAAATCCCTGGGGTGCGCTCGTTAACTTCACATACCATTATGAATACACATATACAATTAAACAGGGGAAAAAATATATAGTCCACTGTACTACAGGGAATGCATAATAATTTCCACAACCAAATAAAATCGTTCACAATCTATTTTTAATAAAAACCGTATATCTAGACAAACGTTTTTGTACAAAACAGTTTAAAATTTCAAAGAAATGTTCTTTGAAAAGAAAAGTAAAAGCACTTAATCACAATATTTCATACACAATTAAGAATTTCAACAATTTAAAATTTCAGAACAAAGGAAAACACATATGTAACATTTCTGCAATTCATAAGCAATAAACAATAAACAAGAAATAAAAAATAAAGAAGCCCTAGTATGACTGTGGCGTCTTAATGTCTTTGCCACTATTTATCTATGGATCCAAAGGCCTGTATTACTTTAGTTCATGTAAACAACAGTGACAGTAATTCATGTACATCAAATGTTTACTGGGCCCTGGTTGGATTCTCTGTGTTTACAAAATGCGTTGAAGCGTTTCGGTGCAGTACATGTGATTCTGTGGCACCTTCTTCAGGACTTCTTTGATTGGAGTTTCTCGCTTCAAAGAGTAGTGACTTGCACCTTCTCTGCAGATATGTGGGGAGAAAAGTAAGGAGTCACTTGTTTTGTGTAAGGGTTGACAACCTCTCCTCATCTAAAGCATTTCTGTTTGCAGACTCCTAAGTGATTTCTTATTATGGTCTGTCTTTAACATGTATGTTACAGTTTTCAGGCACGCACATATCTGCCTATTAGGTAACTCTATATAGTTCATACTGTACATATACTATGTTCAGTTCGCTTTATATTCTAGGCTTCTCGTTACTCATGTTTGTTTAAACCACAATCTTCCCTCCGAATTCATTTCGATGTGGAAACTACTATGGGGAAGGTAAAGTGACTCATGAGAAATGCACACACTCAAAGTACTACATTAGAATATATTCTCACCCCCACTACCTGTGGTTTCATATTCCTATCATATACAAGCTTTTCATTTTGGAAATTAAGGGGCATATTATCAAGGGGGTTTATCTCCGCTTTTTTGGCTTTAAAAGCCAAGAAAGCGGAGATAAAATTATCTCCCTATTACCAAGCTGTCGCTAACACCAGGTAGCGACAGCTAGTAGGAGATAGCGACCATCTTGGGCCCCACTTTGCATGTCAGTGATATTTATCACTAATGAGATGCAAAGTGGGCGTGCCAAGATGTTAGAGACTGAAAACAGTCGCTAACATCGCTATCTCCTATTACCAACTTTTGGAGATATTCGCGCTAAGCGGGAATATCTCCAAAAACTAACACCTGCCCTGAGCAGTTCTTAGCCATGTTATCCAATGGGAGGTGGATAACATGGCTAAGAGCATTTGCTCGATAATGCATGAATATCGCTGACTTTTCAGCGATATTCATGCATTTCGGCCGTTTTTTATCGCATTTGCGATAAACCTTGTTAATAGCAAGGTTTATCTGCGATAAAAATCGCCGATGTGCGGCGATAATTTTTGTCTCTAAACAAGTTAGAGACAAAAATTATCGCTAGTTGTTGGTAATATGCCCCTAAGTTTAGTTCCCCAACAAAAATACTTCTCATTTTCATAAAATATATACTTTTTGTCAAATCAAATTCAAAATCTTTATTCAGTTTATAAGCATAAAACCATAAAAGTGCACAGTAAAAACATTGCAATGAAAATATAAATTTAAACAATACAAGTTCATATGTGGATACGCCTTCCCCAAGCAGATTCCCCATGACAATTGTGGTTTGATATTTTGAAAACCATCTCTTAGGAGCTGGCTGAGGCCTTTATAGAGGTCCAAGAGTCGTTATTGATTATTTGGCCTCAAGTCCCACCCAGTTTTTATTCAATATAATCAATAGAATTTATATTATACAATCGGACTAGAAGGTAATAAATGTAATCTGGGGTCTCGTATGTTAGGGCGTCAGGGTATACAAGTAGTTTTCTTCTTCCTCTGGCCATTGTAATATATGCTATGATAGATACACAAATATTGCTATTTTCAAAAGCACAAAAATAGTTGGAAGCTTCCTGACTATAAATATATTTACCAGTTTTAAAAAACGAAGCTAAAAACATTCCCTAAGGTACTATAACTGCAGAATAGGATAAAGTGCAATGTGCTTTGTCCTGAGTTGCCATCACATGGACATTTTGGAAAATTAGGAGGACATGCCTGACTTTTTGTAAAAGCAAACCGTAAATGCAGTATTCCTAATCGTAATCTGGTAAAATAGAACCTATGTTGGCTGTTCTTGACAAATGTCAAGTAATTTGGCTGACCCTATTGTACATGGTGTAACAAGCATCTATATACCGTGGGTCTTTTGCTTTCATTAATGTCTCTCTCTTTTTCTCTTTGTCCCCTGATTTTAGTCCTAACATCTATTTTGGAATAGGTAAGGACTTTGGGCCATATGTATTATGCAAATTTGCAATCGCAAAGGCCGATATTCGCAGAATTTCGGCCTTTGCGAATGCGAATTTGCTAAATGGAATGTATGAAGCAAAACTGGTGAAAAATAAGGAATCGCAAAATTTGCGATTCCTTATTTTGCAATTGCAATTAAGGAATTGCAGAAGATGGCGGTGGGTAAGAAGCTCAGTCGGAGAGCTCCCGGACTACCCGTGATTCTGACGAAACGCAACGATGGCAATCACCCGCAGAAGAAAGCTTATGGACCGAACGGACTTATGAGCCTACGAGCTTATGAGCTTATGAGCACATGAGAGCGAAAGCTAGAGAAAGCGGGTCCTCTTACCTCGAATACGGAGCCTTCTGAAATGGTGTGTTCCCTTGGTTTGGTTTTTTCCCCGTTTGCTCGTGGAGCACTGAAGGAAGTCCTGTGCCTGCCGCATGGTGAGTTGCTGGAAGCTGTAACGACTCCCTTGGGTGGAGAACGCTGTCCGAGGCCAAGGGAAGTGTTCGCAGGCATCGGTGAGAGCGGCGGATTCGGACGGGGCCTGGATAGTCGCATCGGGGCGGGGGAGCAGTCGGACCTTTGGAGTACCGCCGCGGAGGCAAAGACGCGCTGCTGCCGTGCCTCCGGAAGAATGAGTTTTCAGTTCCGGGGCACGAGCGGTAGTGTCAGAGTTGATCTCCACCAGTATTCTGAGGCTCACAGCAGAGCAGTGTCAGCTTCAAACAAAGCGAGTTCAGAGAGGAATGTTCATAACAGGGAGACGAACAATAAGGCACGAGTATGCTGGGTCGTTGAAAGACTTAAAACTGGAATACTCCGCAAACACAATGGCAATAGACTAATAGAGAGGATTTGGACATCTGACGAGGTAAACAGCACAACGTTAGAGAGCAACATAAACAGCCAGAATATTGCTCAAACCTGCCACACTGAGAATTCGAAATTTAAGACGCTTGCAAACTACCAGCCTATGAGTAAGTTTACAAAATCAATAAAGGAGGGCAAAGAGGAGGCACATCGCAAGTTAGGGGAGAGCCTCCCCAAAATAAATCCAGTGGAAACCAAGGTACTTTCAGAGTCCCAGGGAGCACAAGGTCAGGATAAACAAGTGGTATCTTCCTACAGCTTGCGCAGCAGAAACTTCTTAAGGCAAGAGCAATACCCTAAAGGTATTTCACCAAGGGAGAGCAAAAAAAAGCAGAAAACCCTAGCAAAAGAATACATTAAGATCATCTCAGAGAGTGGTAAACTGGCCTCCTCACTGAGATCTAAAATAAAAGTGACTCCCTCATTAATACCTACTTCAAAGTACAACAGAAGGGGCTGCAAACTGAGGTTCAGGCTCTCGTGTGGGCACAGTCCTCTCCGGATACCCTGAGGGAAGAAAGAGAGGAGATCATCAAGTTTACGGACATCTCTTCCCCGCAAAAAGCGAATCCTCAGACGCCCCCTCTAATTGAAAAAATAGTCTCAGGCAGCGCAAAGAAAGGGAGGAAAAACAAAAATAAGAACAAGAATAAGACCAAATTAGAAACAAAGTGTCTGGAAGACATCTGGAAAACCAACAAGGGAAGCGGAGCAGAAGAAGGAGCTGAGGTCCAGAAAGTACACATGGCGGAGGGGGGCGTAACCGAGCCCTCTGTCGAAGCAGCGCACAAGCCAACAGAGGATGAGGACGAGGATGCGGACGATGCAAGATCGCTAGGGAGTCATAAAGAAACCCCGAAGAATCATACAGACGAGCTCCTTGAGAAGATATGGGCGGAAATTAAAGAGAAATTCTCCATCTCGGAAGCGAAGCAAGACAAAATCCAGGAAGTATGCGAAAAACTGGACAATAAGTTGAACGCTCTGGGAGACAGAGTTACGGCAGTAGAGAGAGAGGTTGTTGCCCTGGACAAAAGGGTAGAAAAGAACAGGAAGGAAATAAACTCCCTGAGGTTAGAAAATAAAATCATGAATGAAAAGATGGAGTCTTTAGAAAACCAGGCGAGAAAAAATAATATCAGGATCTTGAATGTTCCGGAGAATCAAGAGGGCCAAGACATTAAGATGTTTGTAGTAGCATTATTGGCAGAACATTTCCCAAGGGCGGGTAAGACAACACTAGAAGAAGACATACAGAGAGCACATAGGGATCCCTTTGGAAAGAACAAGGAGAGGAAAACCCCAAGGAAAATTTTAGTCAACTTCAAAACGTATGTGCTGAAAGACAGGATCCTGGGAGAGGCATTGAAAAAGGGAACTTACAACAAAGATAGTTGGACTTTTAGAATAAGGTCCGACATGTTAAAGGCCTCCTAGCCCAGGCAATGGGAATTGGGAAATCTAATGTCAGAATTGCAACAACTAGGCGCCTCGGTGCAGATGAAATTTCCACCATCGCTTCGCATAATGTGGCGGAATAAAATGCGAAACATGAAAGAGCCAGAAGAGGTGAAAGCCCTCATAGATCTAATGAGAGATCAAATGCGTTCGGAGGAATCTCAGAACTAAGGGAACCCACGTAAAGATATAGATCACGAAACAAACCCCAATGGGGAAAAAAAATATATAAGCTAAACATAATCAAGTGTAAAGTATAAAACATGAAGGTGCATGGCAATCAAAAAATTCTTTTTAATCGTATAAAGGCAAGAATCACGGGGACGGGAAGCGAAAAGGGTTACGAAGATACCCGAAGGAAAAGAAGATGGAGGATTCCCCGGGGAGGGCAACGTTAAAACACATTCAAGAAAACATAAAAATTACACGACAAAGGGTGGGGAGCAAAATAGGGAAAAAAACAAAAAATTCCTCTTTTGCGAGAGTACAGGCAAGGACAAAATGGAGTTACATTTCGTAAATAAAAAGGCAATGAACGTGCAGAAGTGCGAAAGCGAAATGAACAGAATCAATGGGAAGCGCAAGTAGAGACGTTAAAATATTATCCTTGAACGTAAATGGCCTGAGGACAAAGAGTAGGAGGAACAAAATCCTGGAATATATTAGAACAGAAGAAAGTGAAATTATAATACTGCAAGAGACTCATCTCTTAAAAGAAGAATGGGACCAAATAATCAAGAACTTATGGTGGGTAGATTCCCATGTATGCACCACACAACAATGCAATATCAAGGGAATTGCGATAATCTTTAAAAAGTCACTAAAAGCAGTTGTAATTTCTACAGAAGTAGATAGTAAAGGCAGATGGGCTACAGCCAGCATAAAAATTGGTAACACTCCCCTAACTATTGCAGGTTATTATGGGCCCAACCTTGATTACGCTGACCCCCTGCGAAAACTGTACTCGCAGTTACTATTAGCCACCTCTCCCATAATACTGGGAGGTGACTTCAACCTAGTGATGGATTTAAGACTAGATAGATCACCACCTGGGAGACAGGCCAACTTGAAAAAAATGAGAGAGTGGATTGGGATCTACAAAAGAGACCTTGATCTATTCGACATCTGGAGAAACAAGCATTCGCAATGCAATAGGTCTCGCAGTTGTTAGATTTTGAGCCATTGGCATTGTAATTGGCACTGCCTTTTATTTACGTTTTATAAACCAACACATAAATAAAAGGCATTGCCATGTACAATGGCAATGGCTCAAACTACAACAACTGCGAGACCCATTGCATTGCAAATCCTGTGTGTAGTTGTGTGTGTGTGTGTGTATGTGTGTGGTTGTGTGTGTGTTTGGTTGTGTGTGTGTGGTTGTGTTCTGAGTTACTGATTTACTGGGTGAGTAAAAATACCCCACGACCTGCCGAGTGTCAGCGTAAATCTGCTGACACCCCTTCCTCTGGTTACACGGCTGAGGAGGGGGCTTGACGGCTGACACCCTTTAATGACCGCAGGAGGGGAGAGGGAGACACAATTTGAATATCTCGTTTTATTGCTCCCCGGGGCCCTGGCAGCTGTCCTGTCGGCCCCAAAAGGCGATCATTATCGACAGGTTAATCAATACCCAGCAGCTAACACTACAGCACGCAATGGGGGGGGGGGGGGGGGGGGGGGGTGTCATTCTGGTGCAGAGGGGCAGCCGTGGGGCTAAAATCACACGCAGGACTGTACTTCTTACAAAAAACAATTATTTAATGCAGAACAATGAATTATCGCTGCAGCACACTGTCTTCTGTGCACTCCAGCCCATGGCAGAGCAAATCATGCTATGGAGAGACGTGGGGCCTAATGCACTGCGTAATAACAATAGTAATAAGCGCAAAAAAAACAAAATACTTGCAGCTAGCGATATAATAAAACAGCAAAATAACATAATTATTATTGCTATAAATTACTATCAATTAGCTCCGAAGTGTAAAAATAAAAACTGTGTTCAGATGGTGCTACCGGGTGGCGCTGCAGCAGGCCACGGGTCACTGTTCGTTTGCACAACCCGTGTTATGGGAACCGCGCCTTTTAGGGGCCCCAAGAAGGGATCTAAGTGCACAAGACACCAGTGAGGTCCTTATTCAAATGTGCGCAGGAAGCTGTACTTTCAGTGCCTTAAGTAACGTGTAAGAGGTTTGTGACACTTTGTACAAATGTTCATGCTACCTGCCTACATGTCCACGTGCCACTGCCTTCAACCTTAACAAAACTAAGTGTTCCGATTTAGTCCTTACTGTCCTCTGGCTATGAGCACCAGACATATTACTAAAGGTCGTTTTTTGATCGACCTCGGAAGGATGAAAGGCGGAGTCGAATCCATGGAATTCGCAAACACCGACGTCTGCAGCATGTGTGGCAAACCACAGAGCACCCTTTCCAAGTGCATTGGTGCCTGTTAGTGCCTCTTCCACCTGAGATGCGCGAGGCAGTGATGCCCCCCCCTCCCATTCCCCTCCCTCCCCCCAAGGACTTCCTTCTAGGCACGCGTTGCTACCTGCAGCCAGAAGACCACCCAAGACACTCACAGTGGTAGTGTCACGTGTGTGGGGGAAGGGACATTAAATCATAAATGGTCCCAGGAAGCACAGCAGTGTCAGATGCACACTTTGCATCCACCGCAAAAACAAACACTCAGCGCTCCCCCCTTCCCAGCTACAAAGTCGTGATTCCTCGGCGATGAGTCACCCTGGCTGTGAAATCCTCCAAAACCAGCCTATCGCCCAAGAATGTTCCACATTCCTCTCACAGGTCCTGGGCACAGCTGCTGGGGCGCGGCCCGCTAGCCATCTGTGACCCCCTCGGTCCAGCCCCAACGGCCCCTGCCCTGACACGACTCCCCTGAATGTGGTGGCCGATTGCCCCCCCCCCCCCCACGTCTTGACTGTGGCCCCATAAGCTGGGTGTGGGAGCTCCGTGGCAGAGGATAGTTTCAGCAGGGCCGGTTTCATCTTTCATCTTCTTGAACATGATCAAAATTAAATCCACTGAGTTGGGTAATTACAGCAAAAACACAGCCCTCATTTTATCAGTTTCAGAACGGTGAAAAAGTGAATAGGCCATGCTTTATTTCCAGAGTTTGGACTTCAGTTCTCACAGATGCATATACCTCTTGAATTTCAATTTCCCGGTCTCCCCAAAAGCACGCAGACTCAGAAGGGGTCCAGGCCAACACACCCCATTTATGACAGACCTGAGGCATGCTGGGATAGCGTGCTGTCAAGGGTCCGTGGTGCCTTCAGCCACTCCTGGCTTGATATCCAACAGTACTATCTATGCTCAGACTTTCAACCCGTCGTACAATGTTAAAAACAAACTACAAGTCCCAGAATGCAACCTGTCACTGGCTGAGAAACGAGGACTGCAGACCTTTTGCACACTCATCTGTCGTGCGTTTCCCTGTTGTATCCCTCCAGCACTCTGCACCCACTGTCGCAGGACCATCTTCTCTGTCCTGCACCTCCTCTGCCGCCCCCCTCCCCCCCAGACTTGCAGGCAGGTCAGCGCTTGTATGGTACACAGATACACATGATCGGTCCATTGACAGGTATGCGGCTAAGCACCCATGAATGGCAAAGCTGTATATTGGTTGTTTCATAATCAGTCATTTTTAGCCAAAGCAATAATTCCAAACATGCCGGTTTGGGAGAGGGGGCGGGGAGGCGTTGCCTTTTATACTTCACTGCACACTTTAAACTGCACTGCAAGTCACTTTAGAACCATGCATCCTTGTCCTGCAAAGCTGGGCGCAGACAGTTCTGAACAACCGCTAACGGTGCACATTATACATTTAAACATATAGAATTGCATACAGTAAATACATATTTGTCGCATGCACGTGCAGCCTGCTTTGGAGGAGAAAGGAGATCGCAAAACTGAAAGCGATCGGAAAAACAGGTCAAATACCGCTGCTTCCTGAAACAAGTGTCTACATCTACAGTGTTGAGAGCCGAATAACTAGGGAAATAATAAATGCAAAATTAAAACAAAACACTTACATCGTCCTCGCGCGCTCCGTGGACGGCCGCAGCCCCGGGTCTGCCTCGGCCGGTCCTGCAGTAAGGGGCACGGCGCATGCGTAAGCCCGAAACCTTCAACGGGGCACGGCGCATGCGCAAGCAGTGGGAGGTATACCTAGCGTCTCAGCTTCCGAGGAGGACAGCGCGTTCGCGCGCGCGTGGGCGGCTCAAATCGCCTTGCGCGCGGCCAGGACTGTCCTCCTGGGAAGCTGAGCCGCTAACAATAAGGTCTCTGGCGAGAGCGAGCTTCGCTCGCTTCTAGCCGAGACCTAAAAAGGAGAAAATAGGCACCCTTTCACCCTGCATAATAAAAAGCTGGGGCATAAGTCAAGGATTTATTACTTTTTGGTCAGCAGTGAATTGACAGGGAACGTGAAAAAAGTATCTCACCTACCAGCCCATTTGTCTGACCACTCGGCTGTGCAACTACTACTACAGGTCACAGAAAAAGAAATGGAAAGAAGATTCACAGTAGAGAGGGCCTTGCTACAAGATGAACAGATAATAAGGGAACTGGAAATTGAAACAAAAAACTTCTTCGAACTAAACGCCATAGGTACCACAAAACAAATAACATGGGATGCTTTTAAAGCTGTTCTAAGGGGTAAACTGCTGAGTCTAGGGGCGTGTAAAAATAAGCTATTAAAGCAAGAGATCTCAGATCTGGAAAATAATATTGATTCCTCAGACATCGCTATTTCTATGGAACGAGAAGAAGGCAGGAAACAAGAACTTCTCCAACAAAAACAGCATCAGAAAGATGAGATAGAAGGTGTTTTGGAAGAAAGACTGAGAAAGAAATGGGACTCTAGCAAATTAGCAAAGCATGAATATGGCGAGGGCTGTGGAAAGTGGCTGGCATGGAAACTTAAAACCGATTTGGCCAGAAACAAAGTGAGAAGTATAATTCAAGATGATCAAACAGGGCAAAGTTCTGATGAAAATATCATCAGGCAGGAATTCTGGAAATTCTTCAAAAAACTTTATACGGAAGATACAAACCCGCAAGACAAGCTGATTAATTCTTACTTGGAAGATGTTCCGCTCCTAAAACTTACAGAGGAAGAAAGGGAAAATCTGAGCAAAGAAGTCCTAGAAGGTGAAGTGGCTGACGCCATTAAGAGTTTGAAAAAAGGAAAGGCAGCGGGGCCTGACGCTTTACCGAACGAACTCTACCTGGCATTAAGAGATACTCTACTTCCACACATTACTGAATTAACCAATATAATTTTTAAGCAGCATGAAGCCATACCAGAATCTTGGAACGACGCCATAATCACAATCATCCTAGAACCGGGAAAGGACCCTGCCAGATGCGAGTCATACCGCCCGATTTCACTGCTGAACGCAGATTATAAAATTTTTACCAAAATCATTGCAGCACGGCTAGGGAAAGTATTGCAGAAACTGCTGCATCAGGATCAAAAAGGGTTCATCAAAGGGAGGCAATTGCATGAAGTTACACAAGAACTTATAACTGCAATAGACATTGCAACATACGAGAAAACTCCTCTCACTATACTCACTGTTGATGCCGCAAAGGCTTTCGATAGGGTCAACTGGGCCTTCCTAGAGAAAGTAATGGCCAAGAACAACATTGGACGAACCTTTATACATATGGTAAAGCAAATATACAAGGCTCCAAGATCCAAGGTTCTAATAAATGGAAGTCTTACGGAAAATATAAAGATAAGTAGAGGAACGAGGCAGGGTTGTCCCCTTTCACCTTTGCTCTTCAATATATATATTGAACCGCTAGCAAATAAGTTAAGAAACAGTAAAGAAATTACTCCATTCAAACATCATACATGGGAGAAGAAAATTGCATTATATGCGGATGACTTAATGATTTTTACAGACGACTACCTGAGAGCCAAGGATACAATCGAAGAAACTATAGGAGCATTTAGAAAGTCTCAGGGTACCTGGTAAATCAAATGAAAACAGAGATCATGACATGGAATACTCGCTTTAAAAGCAACAATATAAAGAACGAAATTAGATACCTAGGAATCCTAGTGAATCATGATATAGGAAAGATTTCGCAACGTAATCTGACCAAGGTAGCCGGAGACGTAAGGAAACTGCTCAAGGCATGGGCCTCCTTACCATTAAGTCTGATTGGGAGATCAAACAGTCAAGATGACCATCATACCAGAGTTTACATTCTTATTTAATACAATACCTTTAGAGTTTGGGAAAACGGTACTAAGTCAGGCACAGAGAGACATCACAAGTTTCATATGGGCTGCGGAAAAGCATGAGGATTGCTTGGAAGAAAATAAGGAGGGGGAAGAAAGATGGAGGTCTGGCTAGCCCGGATTTGGTGGAGTACTACAGAGCCTTTCAATTCAAGAACATCAGAGTGCTGCTAAAGAGTCACGAAAACTACCCGAGGTACTTACAAGCGATCACAGAATCAGATGACCATGTCTTGTTTAAGTTCGGACATCCCAAGTACTTCAAAAAAATAAAACTAAAGATCTTAAGGGACGCAGCAAAGATGTGGGCACAAATCAGAGGAATCCTGAAAATTTCGTACTATAGCAAATTGGCTCCTATCTGGAACTCGCCAGGAACCCCTGAATGCTTTAAAGACACACTAGCACTCCCTCTAAAAAGAGCCAACGTAAAGTATTGGGGGCAAATACTAAACGGATCTAACTTGAAAGCATGGTCAGAGCTTCAAGAGTTGACTAACAACACACTATCTAAATTTAAATATTATCAAATCTTAAGTTAGTCTAAGACATTACCCACTAACAACAACGGAAACGAAAAATTGGAAAAAGAAATGGTTAAAACAACACCAGTACCAAAAGAAGTGGCTAAATGGTATTGGGCCCTCATTAAGGCCAATGATATAAACCTCAACATAGAAGTACAAACCTGGGGGAAAGACCTACTAATAGCGGACCTAGACCAAATTTGGGAAAAATCCGTGGGGAAATGCTGGTCCACTCTGAAATCCGCGGCTTTAAAAAGGAACCATCTGTACACCATCCACCGGGCTTACTGGACACCAAGAAAGCTTTCCAAGTTTAAGAACGCAGGAATAAAGAAATGCCCAAAATGTGGAGAAGAAAAAGCAGACGACATCCACATGTTCAAAAACTGCCCCCAATTGAGAGAATTCTGGGTCGAAGTTGGTAAGACCCTGAGCATTATCCTGACCAAGCAACTAACTGTAAGTACCACCCTTACCCTTTTTGGGATTGAAGATACAGCAAATGAAGGGGGGCTCAAAAAAGGGCAAGAAAATCTTCTTTTTGTATTGATAGTACTTGCAAGGAGGGAAATTTGCATTAAATGGATAGGGTCCTCCAGCCCAACTCATGCAGACTGGTTGAATTCGGCCGTAAGAATTAATAAACTTGATAGGAAGGGAAACACATGTAAGAGATTTAAGTTCTGGGAAAGCTTCGAAAATTTCTTAAACCCCAAGTAAGACCAAAACACAAGTCCTATGATTAACGCGATACATCCTCTGGTGGACAAGTATGGTACTTGTTGAGTAGTCAATGTGACAAGCTCCCCTCGCTCTAAAATCAGAGGTAATGGTATGTAACGGGTAAAGGAAACTCCTCTAAAGATCATCATGAGTACGACAAAAACTCCCCAGGCAAGAGAGATCGAGGGGCAGTGTCGGAAAGAAACTAGAGGCAGATACCTGATACTCCTCAATCATACAGTTATCGCAATATGAGGATAAAAAACAAAACAAAAAAAAAAACAAGCA